>NC_139534.1:95839249-96251749 GCF_965153285.1 Podarcis tiliguerta
CTGTATGGTTTTAGACCTTTGCTAGTAAATACTGTGATAGAAGCTAAAGGCCAAAAATAGTAGTGCCGTGGAATGAAAGGTATAGGCCTCTGGTTGACTCAAAGGGAAAATCCTCTCACCTTTTGAGCTGCCACAGCATGCGTAGTAATTATCCAGCTGAGGAAAGATACCTGAAGGCATTCATGGCATTGCCTCTGGATTGGTTGTATCTTTGTTTTTATTCTCCTTTTCATTTTATTGCTGTCAATTTTGTTTATTTATAAAACAATATTTATACACTGCTCTCTCACAGGGTGGTGCACAGCAACATAAAAACCTTTAAAAAGCAACAAGGAGCAATCGTTAAAATGACTGGCTATTTTGAAGATTTATAATTTTGAATATGTAGTAGTGTTGTTGTTGTTGTTGTTGTTGTTGTTGTTTTTATGAAATAATATATTTATATCCCGCCTTCCTCCCAAATTGGGATTTAAGGTAGCTTGCAACATTTGAAAACATCGTTATAAAATGCAACGTGGTGAAAACGAAATCGTTGAAAACAATAGTTAAGATGCATTAAAACAGATTTTAAATCAGAAATAGCATACCCCCCAACATTCCGCCTATTAAAATTGGGGCATGTGTCTTTCTGTGATGAGTTCCTGTGCGAGCCAGCTGGGGCACCATAGCACCCTGTTTCCGCAGCAGGTCCCTCAGCAAGCACCGCGAAGGCTCCTCCTCCTCCTTTCCGTCATCGTCCTTGTCTATGTTGGCTTCTTCTCCAGTGGGGACGGGGGAAGCAACTCTCCCTCCTCCTGCCCTAGAGGCTCTAGCTCGGGCACCCTACTTCTCATGAAAGACACACGTCTTTTGGAGCCGAGCTCTGGCGGATGCCAGCTGACTTGTGGGAGAACTCGCCACCAAAAATTGGACATCCAATCAGAAGCTGGGCTGGCTTCTGTAATTCTGGGATGTCCCAGTCAAATTGGGACTGTGGACGGGTATGCAATAAGTAGAGTTTGCCCTGACAGCAGCCCAGTGGTCAGGAAGAATTTCTCTCACATAAACCTACCTGGGTATTAAGAATGTTCTCCCATCATTGCAAGTAAAGCTGGTAGTGACTAGGACTGGCCCCTGTGAGACTAGACTAGATGGGTTACTGGTCTGATACAGCAGGTTTTTCATATTTTCTTATTGTTGTGGTGTCCATCTTTGGAGTTCCTTCCTCAAAGAAGCTTACTTGGCACAATCTCTGTTGTCTTTTCAGTGCTCGGTGAAGATCTTTTAAATTGCCTGAGCCTTTCAGGCTTATTATCTGCCTAACTGCATCCATTGTTCAATGCTACCATATTTTATCTTTATTTTACAATATTATATAAGCCACCCTTGCGGCTGAGAAACAAGGAACAAATTCTCCAAATAAATAAAGATAATTTTGCATTTGCTGTTTTCATACAGCATGTAGTATTTTCCTTGTTATCTATCAGCAAACAGGGTCATGCTAAGAAGTCCACCGTCTATTAACATAATTGAGGCTTTACTCTTTATTCTACTAAATGCAAGGAATTCTCTGTGCCTAAGACAGATGTGTTTGGACAAGACATTTTCGTGCAGATGTTATAAAGCTTTTCTAGTCATTTTCCGTTAACACTGTCACCCATCTTTCAGATAAGACAGCTTTGTGATTGCTGAACACGCATAGAAGCATGCCATTTCTGAAAAGATTTTTAATCAACTGTATGATTTGAATGGTTTGAAGATCAACCTTGATGCCTGGTCAATGAAAACAATGGATGCTGTTGTCAAATATTCTAGCCACTTGGAAATTATGAGCAGATGAATCTATTTCTCCTCACTAGAATAGTAAGTAGACATCAGACTTCTCTTTAGATCTTCAGAGTAGGCCAAGAGAAGCATTTAGCAGGTAAACTCATTTAAAGAACCTTTGCTTTGTAAATGTTCTGCATCATCATAACTGAGATTTGGTGGTTTTGCCATTGTAATAGCAAACATTATAACATTTATGTCCTTTAGATGAGTTACTGCTGTAGTTGGAACTCTGGAACTCTTATACTAAATAATTGCAGATTGGATTATTGCAATGCACTCTGATCCAAAATGCAAGAGCTAGTTTACCAGCCGAGGTTGCCAGTTCATTTCTGGACGTAATTTAAGGTTTTTCACGCTAGTATTTTAAGCCCTACGTGATGTAGGCCCAATATTTGAATGGCTGCCTCCTTCCCTACAGACCCTCCTGGTCGGCAGAGGTAGGCCCTCTTGGTAGTTCTACTTCCCACAGAAGTTCAGGTAGTGATGACCTGGGAGGGGATATTTTCTGGGGCAGCCCCTAGGTTCTGGAATTCCCTTCCCACAGAGGTGCATCTGGCTTCTTCCCTATACAGTTTGGGATCAATGCTAAAGATACTCTTTACATTGGCCTTTGACACCTGAGATGTGTGTTTTCAGGGCCCACTCTATTCTTGTATCTATTGGTTTTAATTCTGAACCTGAAATTGTTGTAACGTGCCCTGGTACCTGTTGTTGAAGGGCAGATAACAACAAGAACAACAACTTTTACTGTGGTTATAGGTAGGAGCCTTAGAGCAGACCCATTGAAAGCAGTGGGGTGTGATTTTCATTGGTCTATTCTGATGTGGACTGTGTAGACCCAAGTCAATATTTTCAGGTTTGGGAGGGGAAGATAGAGAACTTTGGCTTGTGAAAATTTTCTTCAGGCCTGTTCCAGCATCTTCTTTCCGTTATTTGCAGCTTTAGTTACTGAGTGTATTATAAACACCTTTTTTATTCATTTCCCTCCACTCTCTTGTAAATATGGACCAAATATGCTTGGACCAATAATATTTCAGAGCTCTGTTACAAATGTGCAAACATCTTCATGCTCACCATTTTCAAAAGACAGGCCAAGTAGCTGCTTAGTGTTTGTTCAATGCAGGGCTCAATTGTTTTTCAGTTACTTTCAGCATGAATAGGGTTGTTGTTGTTGTTTTTAATGACCAGCAGATCTGGAAGTCTTCATTTAAAGTGACCCAAATTAGTGAAAGCTGAGATAAATATTGTTCCATTAAGGAAAAAGAGTGAAAGTCTGACCGGAGGTGCCTTCATAAGCATGCTAGACACTTTCACAGGAACCATTTTCACACCTCTAGAGTTCAGATAGTGTCGTATTTCTATCTTATCTTATCATCTTATCTTATCTTATCTTATCTTATCCAGTGGTACCTTGGTTCCCGAACAACTTAGTTGTCAAACAAAACGGCTCACGAACGCTGCAAACCCTGAAGTGAGTGTTCTGGTTTGCAAACGTTTTTCAGAAGCCGAACGTCCAGCATGACTTCCACAGTTTCCAATTGAGTGCAGGAAGCTCCTGCAGCCAATCAGAAGCCACACCTTGGTTTTTGAACGGTTTCAGGAGTCGAACGGATTCCTGGAACAGATTAAGTTTGAAAACCAGTGTACCACTGTATTTATCATTGAAGTTTTTATTGTGTTAAAGCTAAAACAACAACCTGAGATTAATAATTCCAAACTGTGAAACTGTAAGTAAAATGTATCTTATCAACTTTCCCTTTCAACTCAGGTATTATGTTTTCAGTTGTAAAAATAACCTCTTGCACATGGTCCAAGCAGTTTCTTTTCATTTTTTACAACAGAGCACGTTGGTAAGTTATTCAGGTTGCCACAGTAGGTTGCAAACTGTGGTGTCTCTGCTCTTCTACAAATATTGTTTTCTTGAACATCAGGCATAGCACATCTACAACAGCAACAAATGTGCATATGCTTTTTTTCTATTAAAACCGCTTGGCAACACCCTTCAAAGTGAAGTCTTTGCATGCCCCCCACAAGATTTCAGAGGTGGGGCATGTGGGCATACTTTGGGAGAAACAGGGCCCCTGCTGGGTCCAATGTGGCCCAAGAAACAGCAATTCCCCAGCCCTGTACTATGACACTGAAAACGACATAGAAGTATCATGCCTATGTATTTTGCATTTCTGTAAGGAGAAAAGTTAGGTTAATAGCTGAAGACTCAGTTCCTAAGCACACTTTCTAGGCAATGGTGAGTGCAATGGGAGTTAATTCTGAGGAGTATACTTAGGATCACACTGTATCATTAAAAAATGAAGCCGGATTGCTCAAATATGACTAAGTATTCTTTGTTGTGTTATTATTTTACCACCAAATATAGCCTTTCCTCTTGGCTCAGCCTGAAAGGAAGCAGCAGAATCAGTGGTGGCCTCTGTTTTGTTTTGTTTTTTTGTCCTCTTAACTTCCATTGCTTGCTCTCTCTGAAAAATTCAGCAGGGGCTGATCTTTGCATGTGGGGAAGCAATATTCTTTGCTTATCACCACAGCACTGTGCGAATTAATTGATTTCACGCAATGTTTGAAGAATAAAAAATAATGGTTACAATTTCTTATTCAGAAACATTATTATTGTATACATATACATTTCGGGGCATTTTAAAAAATACCACACAGTGTTTCATTGTCACCTCCAGGTATGTAACTTTTGCTGCTGCAGTACTCTGTTATTTACTGTAAATGTTCGCCCTTAAACATGAACTGCATAACATAATAATAACAATAACTTGCAGCCCATTTTCCATATGTTGCTGTTCTACTAAATCCTGAAGACAGGTTAAGAGGTAAATTTGATTTTGGGCGTATTTTGTAGGTGGACTTTTGGAAAGGCCGCAGGCCCACAATTATAGGTCAGCAGTGTGACAGAAAATAAAAATAAAAAGAACGGCAGATATGAAGAGGTTCAGGTGTTATTTATCCTACCCACAAGAACTGGACTGGGATAGAGGGTGGCCATTTACACATTGTCAAAAAAGGATAAATGAAGAGACACACAGGAAGGTGATGGACAGAAGGTGAAGGCTCCTGTGTGAGAGGCTGGGTAGAGAGGATTCCTCAGGGTGGGAGGCTCAGGGAAGAAGCGGAAGCTCCCAGGTGAGAGCTGGGAGGGTTCACACTTCTGTGTGTGGAATAAGGGTTAAGGTAAAGGTAAGGTAAAGGTGGGACGCGGGTGGCGCTGTGGGTAAAAGCCTCAGCGCCTAGGGCTTACCGATCAAAAGGTTGGCGGTTCGAATCCCTGCGGCGGGGTGCGCTCCCGTTGTTCGGTCCCAGCACCTGCCAACCTAGCAGTTTGAAAGCACTCCCGGGTGCAAGTAGATAAATAGGGACCGCTTACTAGCGGGAAGGTAAACGGCGTTTCCGTGTGCGGCTCTGGCTCGCCAGAGCAGCGATGTCACGCTGGCCACGTGACACGGACGTGTCTCCGGACAGCGCTGGCCCCCGGCCTCTTAAGTGAGATGGGCGCACAACCCTAGAGTCTGTCAAGACTGGCCCGTACGGGCAGGGGTACCTTTACCTTTAAGGTAAAGGTAAAGGACCCCTGGATGGTTAAGTTCAGTCAAAGGTGACTCTGGGATTCTGGCACACATCTCGCTTCAGGCTGAGGGAGCCAGCGTTTGTCCACAGACAGCTTTCCGGCCAGCATGACTAAACCGCTTCTGGCACAATGGAACACCGTGACAGAAACCAGAGCACACAGAAACGCCATTTACCTTTCCACCACAGCAGTGCCTATTTCTCTACTTGCACTGGTGTGCTTTTGAACTGCTAGGTTGGCAGGAGCTGGAATGGAGCGATGGGAGCTCACCCCGTCGCGGGGAATCGAACCGCCGACCTTCTGATCAGCAAGCTCAGTGGTTTAGACCACAGTGCCACCCACATCCCTGGTTAAGGTATAATTGTGATAAAGAGCTTGGTATTATTAACTTCTTATTTTGCTTCCTGTTTTCCTTTCCCTTTCTCTTTTTTCTCTTCTTTTTAGGATTCTTCACTATCCTTCTTAGATTAGTTTGGCTTTTATTGTATTTTATGTTGAAAACTTTCATTAAAAATAGTTTATAAGAAAGAGAGGAAATGCATCGTCCAAAAAAGAAGACAAAAGAGGGCCCTTAGTTGCATAAATTTTACAGATACTAATTTTATAGATGTGAACTTAGAAACAATGTCTATAATTTAATCGAAATACAGTTGCTCTCACCATATTGGGAAGTCCTGTGACATGGTGGCTTATCGCAGCAGCTCAAAGTGCTATCTAGAGCTCTTGATGGGCAGTTTCAAGGCTCTTGCGCTTCCGTCTTCAGAACCTCTGCCCTTCCTCCTTATGGTTCTTTATCTTTAAAATGGAAACAGAGGGATAGAGGCCAATGTAAACAGGAGGTTTAATAATACACTCCACAAAGGTGGTGGAACAGAACTGGGACTAGCACCAACATCTGGAATACTGGGGAACTTGCTGGAGCCTAGCAGCATGTGTAGGGTCCACTGGAACTAACGTATTGCTCCACCACCCACCCACTGGGCCTTAGCCACTTTCTCCTCTCCAGTGTATGCTCATAAGCAGGAGGCTGACAGCTGTTCCAGCCCTTTCTTCCCCTGTGCTGTTTCACTTGCAGGATTACTTGGTGGTGGCGATGGCACTGTAATGGCCCAACAGAGCAGCATCTCATCTACCACCCCAATACAAGGCAAGTGAGCCAAATGAGGGAGGATAGAGAACTGGGCTTCAAGCCAGAAGGTTCTCCCATTCTCCAACAAGAGGGTAGTCAGCAGAATCTGGACTCCTGCTCTTTGCTTCTTTGAACAGGAAGAAGGGTAGGTCCACAAGCAGAGAGCTCATCCTGCCTGAAGATCTGTCTTGCAAGATCTACAGAAGATCAGAATCACTAGGAATATTTTAAGGAAACCATATGTGCCCCTAAGTTGCACCAAAACTTCAGAGCTGATGCCCAAAGACTGAAACAGTCAGACCTGCAGATGTACATACCTTAGGTGGACTGAGAGAAGGATGTTTCAAGCCATAGCGTTAGTTAAAACCAGTTCATCTACAAGGAATCTCTCTGTTAATTGATATTATGCTGCTAAATAGAAGAGCTGTTTTCTTCGTGATCACCAGGCCCTCACAATCTGCCTACAGGCTTCCTAGAAATACCTGGTTTGTGAAAAGGTATTATGCCCAGAAACAATGATGTAAAATCTGTGGCCCTCTAGATGTTGTTGATCTTCAGTTCTGAGCCACACTGAAAGCTCGCTTAAGGTAAAGGTAAAGGACGCGGGTGGCGAAGGGACGCGGGTGGTGCTGTGGGTTAAACCACAGAGCCTAGGACTTGCTGATCAGAAGGTCAGCGGTTCGAATCCCCACGATGGGGTGAGCTCCCATTGTTGAGTGCAAGTAGATAAATAGTTACCGCTCTGGCAGGAAGGTAAACAACGTTTCCGTGCACTGCTCTGGTTCGCCAGAAGCAGCTTAGTCATGCTGGCCACATGACCTGGAAGCTGTACACCGGCTCCCTCGGCCAATAAAGCGAGATGAGCGCTGCAACCCCAGATTTGGCCACGACTGGACCTAATGGTCAGGGGTCCCCTTTACCTTTACCTAAAGGACCCCTGGACGGTTAAGTCCAGTCAAAAGTGACTATGGGGTTGTGGCGCTCATCTCGCTTTCAGGCCGAGGGAGCTGGCGTTTGTCCACAGACAGCTTTCCGGGTCATGTGGCCAGCATGACTAAGCCACTTCTGCCAACGGGACACCGTGTCAGAAACCAGAACACCCAGAAATGACGTTTACCTTCCCACTGCAGCGATACCTATTTATCTACTTGCACTGGTGTGCTTTCAAACTGCTAAGTTGGCAGGAGCTGGGACACAGCAACGGGAGCTCACCCCATTGTGGGGATTCAAACCGCCAACCTTCTGATCAGCAAGCCCAAGAGGCTCAGTGGTTTGAGCATGGTGCCATCTGCGTCCCTGCTGAAAGCTCGCTTATACTGAGCCAGACCATTGGGTCCATCTAGCTCAGTCTGCACTATTGACAGCAGTTCTATAGGATCTTAGGTAGGAGACTTTCCAAGCCCTATCTAGAGAGACCAGGGATTGAACCTGGGAACTTCTGCATGCAAAGCAGATGCTCCCCTCCTGAGCTATGGCCCTGATTCTTGCTCATCATGGCCAGTTATCATGGATAGTCAGAGTTGTAGTCCAACAACACAGAGCCACAGTTTTTCCATCCCTGTTCTTAAGCAATGGATACATCTTACTGAAATCTGCAAATCCTTAGCACTGACGATTATTGCTGGCTGTTTGCATTTAACATGCACACCACTTAGATTCACTTTCATTCAAATTAAATTTTATTTGTGAAAAAGATTGCATGAGTTGGATAAAAGGTATGTAAATATTGTCAATAATAGGGACAAAATAATCCAATTTTTAAAATGTCTGTAGTTTAGCCTTGCCTTTCATGTTCCTGCTAATAGTTACTGCTGACTTGCTCAATGAATGTATGTCAAAGAGGCCCCTTTTAATTATTACACAGGGCTTTTTAAGTACATAATGTACACAGTCAATTTAATCATGTTTAAATGATATTTTCAGTTCCCAATAATTAAGATGCCAAAACTGCATTAGTATGGACAACAGTGCAAAATTCTATATTTCTGAAGTCATATTATGTGAGAATTTACAATGAGCTCCAGGAATCTGTGGTGTAACTCTGCTGGCTCTGGTGGGACATTTTTATTTTAGATATCTTTAAAATGCCATGCATTTGACAAATGGAGAAAATAGAAATAGAAAAACTAGTGATGGCGATAATCTGTGAATTTTGAAATGGAGAAGTTAATGGCATTTTCCTATATTCCATATTAGACCTTCATATTAATCATAATTTCCAACTCCTCTTTTTGCAATTTAGTAATTACAACCCTTTCAATAATGCCAAGTTATGAATTCTGGAAGAGAAACAATGTAGAATGGAATCTTACACAGAAAAAGATCACCACTTGTGATATGTTCTCTTCTTTAGTCACTCAACCCCATTATATTAACCCTACATCTCTGAACTCAGAGCATCTTGGTTTGTTTGTTTGTTTGTTTGTTTGTTTGTTTGTTTGTTTGTTTGTTACAGCATTTGTACCCCACTCTTCAGTCAAAAAGGCTCTCAGAACAGCTTACATACAATCAATTAAAACAAGACAGCCCCTACATGCAGGCTTACAATAAACACACACACACACACACACACAGAAAATGAAATCCAAAACTCAGCCACTAATGACTAGCTGGCACAGTTCATGGGCAGGAGGTGCAGCTGGGCCTCCAGCGAAGCTGATGGAATGAGCCCTGCTTCAGGGGCAGATCTTGGCAACATGCCATCCTGTGCAAGGCCAACATTTGATGCCTTCCACCCAGGCCTCAAGGCGTTGGCTTGGGAGGAGGTGCAAGGCTCTGGCAGGGTCCTAGAGCCCTTGCACCTCCTTCCTAAATCCAGGAAAGGCTTTGAGAAGGCCCCTCCTTGGCTGAACACTCAGTGTGACCGCAGGGCTCACACTGCCCTAAATCTGCCTCTACCTGTTCCCTGTCTCTCCCACTGAGGCAGTCTGATGGAATGGCTACCTGCAGAGGACAGCTGAGGGCAAGGAAGTCAGATGGAGGTGCCCCGTTCAGTAGCCTACACTTGTTGGCAGTACTGAATAATAGCTGTTTGGAGGTGAGAATATTTAAAGAGAGGTCTCACTGCTCAAGACAGAGTACACACTGCTCCCTTTTTATCCCTTCTGAGGCAAGTCAGGCTGGCAGAGGGTGACACTGTAACATGCCTATGGTCACCCAGTGTGATTCATGGCAGACTGGGAATTTATTAAGTCATTAACGTGAATCAACCAGCAAAAGAACAGAATACTCACCTGAGATGGGCAAGTATTCAGATTGGTAAGGAGGTATGACTTCTAAATGCAACCCACTCCTGCCACCTATTTCAGTACAGTGGTACCTTGGGTTACGAACTTAATTCGTTCCAGAGGTCCGTTCTTAACCTGAAACCATTCTTAATCTGAGGCGCACTTTCAATAATGGGGCCTCCCGCTGCACAATTTCTGTTCTTATCCTGGGGCAAAGTTCTCAACCCGAGGTACTACTTCTGGGTTAGTGGAGTTTGTAACCTAAAGTGTTTGTAACCCAAAGCATTTGTAACCCGAGGTACCACTGTAGATTCATACTCATGGGATCAGTTCCTGCCCACCTGCTTAATAAATAAAATACAAAGGAAAGGTACTTTTTCCTTGAGGGGAAGATTCCCCTCCAGGTTTTCCTAGTCCTTGCAACCAATGATTACAAAACTCCGGTCATTTTTGAGGTGAATAGAGAAATAACTGTCCATTTCTAACATTTTCTAAATGAGCTTCGTATTGTTACTTCAAAGGCTGCCTGTCCACTTTTCTTGTTTTTATTCAGAAACTTTAACTGTTTGGTAATTAAGGATGATTTTTCAAACTTCTGAGACCCTTCCATTGTGATATGACAAGTCCTGTATGCTAATGAGATGGAAATATTAGCGTTTAAGAAAAACTGACTCCTTGGCTTGCAAATGACTGTCAGCTACCATATTCTTCTGAATGTATAATCTCACTGGAAATGAAATATTCTAATTGGGTTCCAAATTTACACCAGGATGTATTTATCTTTTGATAAACAGCTGTAAATTTGAAGTCATATTTTTCAATTCTAATTCCCACTCCCCACCCTCAGTCTCTAATACTGGTTACGATTTTTCTCCCAGCATTTACATGATAAAATATACATTTTAACAAGCAATCAGTGAGCAATGTTCTCTTTTGGTGTTGTTGCTGAACAGTTGGGGAATAGCAGCTAACTCATAATTAAAGAAGTGTGACACTATTTAAAGGCCAAGCCCTCTATCAAAGGTTAAGGATACAGCTGCCTCATCTACAAAAACACACATGTAAATGATGGACTGTATTGCAAACAATATTTTATTTGGCTATATCTTGTGCCAACCAATTCTATGAATCCTGTTGTGTTTCCTTCCTTGCATGCAACCTGCTTGGTTATTTTGAACCAGATAACATGCCTTGGCTATGACCTAGTATTATTTACTTGATTTCTTTCCACCACCCCACGTGTAATTGGTCGAAATTAGTCTAAGGTGGAGAATAAAGCCAATGGGCAAAGCCCAGTTTTCTGAACTGCTTGGCACCTCTCGTTGTTTTAAGGATGCAGCAACTCTTCAAAAGGGCTCCCTGTCATTTGCTTTGAAAGAAATAGCCACATTAGCTTGGGTGCTGATTCATTTCCTGCAGATCTCTAAACACAGCCAGCTGTATGCAGCTGAAGGTTAGCTGGATTTAGCCTTGCTACTTTAGGTGTTTTAGAGACTTCCTGAGCCTGGGTGTCGTGGTTCCATTTTTTCTTTATTTAGTTGAGTTTTGGGCCGGAAACACAAAAAAGCCTTAGCAAAACAGACCAACTGTTAAGGACAGATAAAGAGGTGAAAAGGAAGTCCAGGGAGGGATCTAGAGACCCTCTTACTCAGGCTCCTTTGTGTTCCAAATTCCAAGGCCTCACAAAACCCAAAGTAGAGAAGTATCCAATAAGGGAGAGGAATTGCATGAGGCCGCTTCACATTGCACTGTCACACCAAAAGAAATATTACATATTAATTGAATTTATGTACTTTCGTTTGGCAGCTGCGTATTATTATTCTGACCACACTAAAAAGAATAAACGAGGATCTTTGAAAGCTTATTTATCTATCCATTTTCCTTTAGGAATTCAGGCTCGATGTAAAAAAAAAAAAGTCATGATAAAGTTTTCCTACAAAGAACCATTTGTGATATTCTTGTCTGTCAGAAGATGGTGTTTAATCATTGTTATTAAATATTTATTTCAGTGTGTATAAAGTGTACATTAAAAACAAAAGTATGTTATAGCGATGGACACATTTCTCATTTTCTGAAAGGAAATCTGGCTGTACTCAGTGATTCTTCTTTATTAACATTCCAAATCTATTTTATGTTCTTTTGCAAATGCATTCTCTTTGTTACACTGTTTTCTGTATTGCTGTCATTTTTATAGTTGTTCTGCATATTTTTGAACCCTAATATTTGTCTATATTTGACGCATTTTCTAAATATTCTCTTATTAACATTTTTATATAGAGCTAGCCAAAACAAGCTATGCAGTGAACGTGATATAAACATGCTGTTTCCTCCTGGGCCTTTATAGCTGTAGAACTGATATGGGGCTTCAGAGAAAAGATGTCCGCATCCACATGATTAGGATGCACAGTTACAGTAATCAAGACCAGACCACAGTTATATGTGCAAAGCCCTTCTGAGTCAATTCAGACAGGTTTGGGCTGCTTTGCACCCTATGTCTGCTAAAGGAGGGTCAAATTCTGGTGTGTGTACATATTTGCACATATTGTCTAGCAAGAACAATTGTATCTAAGAAAGGTGTTGGATCAGTAAATCAGCATGACTTTTTAGAACTCTTCATTGGCAATATGATTTTTGAGAAAAGCATGATAGACACCGTTTAGGGTTGGGGTGTAAAAAGACTCTGCCTTTATTTTTATTCTTATCCTTTACATCCCCATAAAGTGACCTGTATCTAATAGTGCCTTGTGTGCTCATGCTGGGGGTCCAGAGACAGATAGAGGACACAAATTCTTTCCCTGCTATTGAAGTGTATGGGGTGATCTCCTTTTATAGAGAGCTCCATTCAGATCAGAGCATCCTGTAGGAGCCTCAGTAGAGAGGAGTCACTGCAAACCTGTCAGGAGTAGGCCAGCAATTAAAAAACAACAACATTGGTGTCAGTGAACTCTTATTCAAGAGTAAAGAAACTAAACAACGCAGGCTAGTGGTCGTAGCAACTCTTCCCAGAAGGTCCTGCACCAGTGAGGCAGAGGTGAGGACTGAAGACCTTCCACTGCTCTCTAAGGAGCCTCCCTTGGTGGTCTTATCTCTTGTTGCTCCGCCCTCTTCCTTTCTCTGCGTTTTTTGGGAGACCAATGGGGAAGGGAGCTGGTCGTAGCAGCAGCAGGAGGAGATTCCCTGGCATCTTCAGCAGCTTGCTTCTACTCAGCATCTTGACTCCTCCTCTGCTGCCGCCTCTGATTCTGGACTGCTCTCTGCCACAGCCTCTTCCTGCTCACTAAACCCTGTTGCCTCTTCAGCTTCCGACACCTCCTCCTCCCAGTCTGTCCCCTCTTCTCCCTCAGTCATCCCACCACCAATCCCCTGTCTCTGATCCTTCTTTGCCTGGGGGTTCTTTTGGGGGTTTCCCAGCTGGTGCCTTCCACTACTCCTCTGCATCTAGGTAATGACAAAACCTTGGATGTTCTGTTGAACACAAAAGCTGAATGCTACAGTTAGTGTTCCTACTGGTGGAATGCAAACTATATACCCCCCCCCAAAAAAATTCAGGTAATTACTTAGGTAGCTAAATAGAGTGTGGTGCAACATACTTTATTTACATTTCTCTTGTTGTTTTTGTTGTTTGACCGCAACCAGTCAGATTCGTTTAGTTTTAGACTTTGAACAGATTTTGCTTTTAAATCTAAAATGAAAAGCAAGTTGTTTTTGACAGCTTGTTTCTTTGCCAAATGTGCAGTGCACCCCAAAGGTCCTGTCCCTCTCTATCAGAGAGCTGGAAATGCCAAATGGGATTTTGAGCTGGTCTGTGTGTTTTAAGCGAGGAAGAATAAAAAGAGAGAAGTGCAAAATAGAGCCTGACATTATTAAATTCCTTCGCATGAAGTTCTGGTAGCTGGCAAAGAGATTTAATCAATTTTAAACTTCTCATCTCCTTCTCTGGTATGTGTACCTTGTGGAGGGAGTAAAGCGTATAACGAAGAGAAATAACTTTTTAAAAGCTGTATTTATAAGTTCATTATTGGAAGGAAAATGCCTTAAATCATCTGTAAAATCCATTGCATTGTGTTCTAACATTAAAGAAATTGCAGACAGAAACAGTACCTGGTTGTAAGCGGAAGACAGAAGCTTAGAAAAAAATTAAAAAAGCACTTTTTACAAGCAAAATGAGTTAGGCACCAAAATGCTAACTTTCCATCCACTACACAATGGATTGCTAACATTTAGGTTTGGGGGGGTGGAAATGGGTAAGATGAAGGGCCAGCTACAAAACAAATCTTATTTTTTCCAATCTGGATAGAAAATGTGTGGAAGCCAACAGAACTGCATATACTTCTGACAGTTCAAATGATACTTAAGTGTATGGGCTGACAAGGGCTGGCTTGTCATTGTAGTTCACTTCTATCAACTCTGCATGGTTCTGTAGGACAATGAAATTCAATGCACTTATAATTTCCCAAAAAGTGAGCTCAGATTCTTTTAAAAGCATTTCTAGGTGAAAACGGATCATTTACATGCCAAAAGCACTTTTAATGTGACATATTTAGCACATGTATTATTTAGAACGAAAGCTGCTTGAACTTAGTGAATTTTAAAGTCTATAAAATGGCACCCCGCTGAGGAGAAAGGTAGCTGTTCAGTGAATTTCCCAGTTATGTGATTATTTTGAATAATAGACTTGTACATAACTTTTTACAAAATTAAAGGTATGACATATGCTTTGGTTTAGCCCTGTAAATTGCACTTCAGAACACAAAGAATGGGCTGGTGAAGGAATTTGTTGTTCCTCCAAGCAATTTAACTGATTTTTAAAGAACAGTTTTATGTTCCATCTACTGCGTAATACGTCAGACTGTTATCTTAGTTGATTTATAGGTCATCCTGCAAATGCTGGCAAAACTGGTACAAATAAGTCCATTGCCGCAGCTCAAGGCAAGACTGCGGAGATCAAAATGCTCCAAGGACCCAGATATAAGGGGAAAGTGTTATCACAGAATTGTACAGCTGAAATATAGCAAAGTATCATCTAGTTCCCCCACAGATCAACCCATATCCACACCATAGATTTGTACCTAATTACGTTATTCCATTACTGGAAGGGATAATTTTTGACGCAGGTGACATTTCTGTCAGTGGAATGGCAACAGAGCTGATTTTTCCCAATTGTCCCCTTCCTCCCAGATGTGCTCCAGGTGATTGGAAAGCCCTTTTGGAATACTGTGGGGCTGCAGCAGGTGGGGAATTGGTCAGAATTGCCACCCTTCCCATTTGACTGATGGAATTCTCCACCAATGTAGGAACATCACTAGATATATCTCAATCCACATTATTCAAATTATGACCATTCCACACTAGTAGAAAATTGGATACAACATGGGCAGAGAAATCCAAAAGCAATGTATCTACAGCATCCCTAATAGATGATCATCTAGTGTCAATTCTAAGGGCTCTTCATCTTTATTTATGAGTGCTGCATGCTTTACTCCTCTATCCCTTCTCAGGCTCTTATCCCCAGACTTTCCCTTCTGCCTCTGAACCTTCTGGTCCCCTATTCACAGTAGTACTCAAGGTTAGGGGAAGTGGTACCATTCATACGAACTACCAGGCAGGCCAGCTGATTGTCACACCTTCAGCACCCCAACCTCTTTTTCGGGACAGGGATTAGCAGTGGCACAGCTGCATCACTGGGTGAATCAGGCCATGCTCCAAGAAGTGGAGAACTTCAAAAAACTTCAAGCTGATGTGGATTGTGAGTGGAACCATTAAGGAGTGGCTGCTCCAATCATGATGGGAAAGGAAGATGAAGTTCTTAGTAGTGCATTGCTAGCTTGTATTTTGCAAAAACCTTCCAGGCTCAGCAGTTCGGAACATACCAATTCCATTTCATCTGACAGTTCAAAGTTAAGTTTGCTTTGCTTAGACAAAATTTTGAAATAATACATCCCCAGCAATGCAATTCAGTATTGTAATTAAGAAATATAAAAAGATTAATATCTGAGAAGTAGCAACTGCATCCCTATATATTGTTCGAATATACATTTATACTACCATTGTGGCAGTCGGCTGTATATATTAATATAAAAGTGAAAAGGAATATAACCTCGTGAAGCAGCAATTAATGATCCCTTTACTGAAATATACAGACGAATTGCATTTTCCAAGACATAGCGCCACTCTGAGCCCTCTGTGCTATAATTCAATGCAGGGGGTGGTGGTAGGTTTTATTTGAACAATGTTATTAACGAGTGAAAAGGCAGGTTAAAGAGGAAGTGAAGGAATGTGTTGGGGGAAAATAACAAAAATACAAAGCCTAATTAGAATGTAACAGAAAGTCATGCGATTGCAAATTAATTCTGACTTTTCAACCTGGTATCTCACTAACTTCTCAGGTGGCTATGTCTACAGTCAAACACCAGTCTATTGCCTAACTACAGGTGCTGGTTAAACTAAAAAAGTGTGCTTTAGCAAGCAAAGCTTTTGCAAATCTGATGAATTTGGATGTCCAGATCAAGAAAAGAAGGTGCAGTGCCAGGTCTGGGGTGATTCAGGTTGAAATCTATAATCAGCCAGAAACAAACACCCCTCAATGGGCAACCTTCGGCCAATTTCCATCTCTTGATCTAACCTACCTCACAGGGTTGTTGTATATGACAAGCAGTGGCGTAGCGTGGGGGTGCAGGGAGGGCTGGCTGCACCGGGTGCAACATCTGGGGGGGGCGCGCTCGCACTCGCAGTTCTCTGCCCCTACCTGGCTCACTCACTCTCTCTCACTGCAGTGCTGGCTGTGCGAATCCGATCCGAGCCGCCGGGTCGCCGCCCACTGTGGAGGGGACGGTGCGGCGCGGAGAGAGAGCGAGGGACTATCTGGGGGAGGGACTGTGTAGCGGGGGGGCGCAAATTACTTACCTTGCCCCGGGTTAGGGGGCGCAAATTACTTGCCTTGCCCCGGGTGCTGACAACCCACGCTACGCCACTGGTGACAAGAAAAACTGCTCTTAGGTGTCTTGGAGGACAGGTGGAGGTTATAAATAACTAGCTCCTATCTATACAGGTAGCTATAAAACTTTGGGTTTTTTGGTTTTTTTGCAATTATCTACCCAAATCCCTTTGCAGCGAGGGGGCTATAAGTCACTGCAGACCTTTTTTCTTAGTCCATGTAGATGAGATATCTAGCCCACGGTGCAAGTGTCACACTACAGATAATGAAACATAGGCCTACCCAGAGTAATTGTAAGAAGCCCAGGCAAGGCCCAGGCAATCGTTTTCTATATAAGCTCCCACAAAATCGGACGCCTTCATCTGCCCCACCTGCAATAAAACATGTCTCTCCTGTATCAGCCTCTACAGACACAGCAGGCACTGTAACTCTCCAACAGTTTGACTTTGCCCCCACCCCAATGGAGCACTCTTCCATTGTCCCCCGGGAAAGACGAATGCCAACAGAACAGCAGCACTTAAATGAAGGTGAGTTGAGGCAGAGTACCAACAGTAAAGGAAAGCTGTGTGAATGCAAAAAAGGAGTATTTACCTCAGGAAATAAAACATTCAAACGGGATCAATGATGTTATGAGCATCCTGACTTATCTATCTATCATCTATCTTATCTATCATCTGTCTATCTATGCAACTACCAAACAAATCAGAGGAGTTTTCCATTCATCTCTCTGAGATTAATGGAATGATTAGGGCAGAATACATACATCAGGTAAATAAAAACCCTAACACCTACTGCTGAGCATTAACAAAAAGAGAACTCAGTTCTGCTTTCTTGCTCCTGAATCAAACATTGATTTTGAAGTGTTCATTTAAAATTCCTTTGGTGTTATCTATAATATAGAAACAGAACATCCCCCTCCCCCTTCCGTTTCCATATTCTGGAGTAATCCAACTGTTACTAATATTGGCATATGTGTATTGGTGGGAAATAAAAGGTTGCTTTTAGCAGACATAAGCCAAGATTTTAATTTGTAGCTGATAATTTGCTACTGGAAGCTTATCCTGATTAGTCTTCTTACAGCACCAACAGTTTTTCAGGTAGTGTGAATTACCTGCTGTGTATGTTTTTACCACCCATTCAAGGATGAAAATGAGTTACAACCTAGGCCTCAATTAAAGCCTGAAATAAGAAAACCTAAAATTCTTTTATGCCTTCACTTCTAAAGAATAGAATTATTTGCATTATATATTCTTGGAATTCTAATTCACACTCCTGGAAATCCAGCAATGGATCTTTCAGCCTTTCTCAAATGAAGCTCATTTCAGCTGCTATCCAATTATGCTGCCTTTGCTCCAAGTCAAATCATCATACAACAGCTGAGAATTGAAACAGACTCCATTTGTGAAAATGAACGGTGTACATATCTGGTGGTGTTGAATGCTTTTAAAGGCTACCTACTCCTGTCCTGCAGGAATTAATATGTTATTCCTTACTTTATTAATTTAACTCACAATTCTGGAACTCCAATTTGTAGGTTCAGTTCCATAATTGTACTTTAGCTCTTTTTTCTTTTCTGATGGCATTTTTATTTTTATTTTTGCAAATTGTGACATCCGTGTTACAATGACGGTGGTGGCATCCATGTCCCAACTGGCATACTTAAGATTAAAGAACGTTTCCTTTGTAGAGAAAGAGTTGCTGAGAACGTTAGATAGGTTGATGGTAGTGGTGCCCCAAGCTTAATATTTAACAACCATAACTAATGAAATATTGTTGCATTTACAGGATGGTTATAAAATGGTGGATGATGATCAGCCCCTACCAACATTTTTTGATAGGCTACTACAAGACACTAGCAATTTGTGGGTGCACAGCTGAGCTACAAATACAATGTTGCTTACAGGAGCCACAGTGTACTGAATATGATACAGTAGGCGTAGCCTGGGGTGTTAGGGGACGAGTAGTACCTCTGGCTGGGGAAATGATATGCTCCTTCTATGGTAATGTGTCCACCTTTGGTCCTCACCCTGCATTTAGCTCTCACCTGTGGCTGCTAGAAGCTGTCATCAAGTGGGTGGCGCTGTGGTCTAAACCACTGAGGCTCTTGGGCTTGCCGATCAGAAGGTCGGCGGTTCGAATCCATGTGATGGGGTGAGCTCCCATTGCTCTGTCCCAGCTCCTGCCAACCTAGCAGTTCGAAAGCACGCCAGTGCAAGTAGATAAAGAGGTACTGCTGTGGCGGGAAAGTAAATGGCATTTCAGTGCACTCCGGTTTCGGTCATGGTGTCCCGTTGCACCAGAAGCAGTTTAATCATGCTGGCCACATGACCTGGAAAGCTGTCTGTGGACAAACGCCAGCTCTCTTGGCCTGAAAAGCAAGATGAGCGCCATAACCCCATAGTCACCTTTGACTGGACTTAACTGTCCAGGGCTCCTTGACCTTTTACCTTTATGAAATATATAAATAAATTACAGGTAATAGATCCTCTGCCTGTTTACCCAGAAATATGTCTCACAGAGTTCAGTGGAATCACTCCCTAGTTAGTGGGTTTAGGATTGCAGAGTTAGGGCACAGCAGTATGAACACCTGTCTCCAACACTTGGTAGATTTGCAGTTACCATTTGAATAAAGTGAAGGCATTTATACTTCTCAGCTTCACAAATATACCAAAGATTGCAATTCTATACATTAAACTGATAGTATGCCCTGGAAGTATTAAAATGAGATTAAACACAAACAAATTCAGGGTGTGTGTGTGATCAAAGCATTTTTTAATAAATCAGAATTTGTTTATGTCTCTAGTGAATGGTTAGTATAATACACACTATGTATTATAGTATGTATTAGCCAGATGTTTTGGATTTCAACTTCCATCTATCCCTGCTAGCATGGTAAATATATATATGTGCATGTCTAATACATAAAAACAAACAATGTTATATCTTATATATAGTAAAAAGAGGAATGATGTATATATATAAAAAATGACAAACTGATTCCCCCCGCCCCGGGTCTCTATTTGTTTATATATTATTTATTTGCAAAGTCATTGTCAAATTTAGACAATCTCTTATGATGCACACAATTGCTTTAGATAATTGCTTGAAGTATCAAATGAAAGCACAGAACACAAAGATTTAGATCAAACTAGTCATTTTGTCAATTAACACCCCACCAGATACACTTGATAAAAGGAAAACAAACAAAAATCTGCAGTAAACGGAGGCTACAGTCTTTACAGTTTCTGTCGCGATGTTTCTGCCACTATGTTATGGAAATGCCATAAATATTCCAATAATTCAGAAGTTGGTTGGTTTGTTCTTTAAAACCTCAAAACAACCACCACCTAATGTCAGCACAGAAAGCCAAGGGGCAGGTGGTAGAGCTATGTGCTGTTGGTGGAAAGGGAAGCAGGCACAACTATTAAAGTTGTTGGACTGGTTATGTGATTGCTGTGGATTTGTGAGAGTAGCAAGTGAATGATGTGTTTTCCTAGTGTGTATATGATTATTTGGTATGAACAGTGTTCACAGGAGGTGTATGTGAGAATGGGCAAAAGCATCTCTCTCTCTCTCTCTCTCTCACACCCACCCACCCACACACACACACAGACAAAACACAAAAACCACTCTCACACACATACCCCTAGGAATTTATGTGTCTCCCCACTTGTCCGTTTATAGAGGAACATTACTAGGTTTCAGTATAGAATGCAGCATGTCAATTGAGATGGACCGAACCTTTTGCAGAACTAGGATGAAGGTAATTCAAATGCCATCCTTCTGTTGATCTGTTCTTAGCAAGACACTTTAGAAAAAGGGCTGACAATTTAGGGAAATTATATTTGATGACTCTTTGCAGTAGATTACTGCCTGCAAGGGCTGAAAACAGTAAACTCATTGCATATGCACATATAGATTATGTGCTAAATTTAGCTGTAAATTAAGGGATCTAGGTGGTCATAAAACTCTCTTAGAGCAAGACTCTTAACAGTTTCGCTTGCTGGAGGGAAGTGCCATTTTTGTATCTAATTTTGTTTTATTTCTAAACACTGAATTCCTTGTGAATATTTCAATATCGTCTGCAGATGATCTCTTGAAAGCCTAAGCTATGAAACTGAATTGTGATGAATGGATTGTAAAATTAGAAGAGAGTTTTTGTTTTTCATAGCCCGCTAGATATTTTAATGAAGGATTTTTACTTAGTTCCAAAATGTGGTTTGTCTTTTACCAAGTGTCAAAGAAAAATCTAAATAATGCAACTGACTGGCTGTTTCTGAAGAGCTAAGGTGAACTTGCCCAGCATTTAAGGTTTTTGGGGTGTTTTTTTCAGTGTGAATGATTTTGGATTTACATTCAAATGACCTGAGTTATTTTGGCATTTATTCCATTCTCAATGCAGAAGAACTAATGCATAAAATAAACTCTTCAAGTTTCAGGTATGCATGCTTTTTTTCTTCTTCTAAGAGTGAATATAAAGTTCAAATGAAACTTAATCGCAGCAGACTGGAATCTAATCCTCATCAGCGTTCTAGCCTGACTCTGGCAAACTTTAAAGATGCAATTTTAATGCATGTCACATTGTGTAGTTTCTGTCTAATTTGGGGAATAAAATCCATGTGTCAAAAGATGCGGCATGGCTATTTTAATCATGACAATGTGAATGATTTGCACACAGGCTAATATGGATATATATATATATATATATATATATATATATATATCAACGTGTCATAAATTGAAGCACACTCTGATTTAAATTATACCTTTACCCTTATATAGATGAACATATTTCTTAGGATCAGACACTTTGTGGGGAAATTCCCATACATTTTTTTTAAACCACAACAACAGACAAGTGAGCTAAATGAGAAATGGCTAAAGAGCTAAATGAGGAGAAATGAGCTTTGCTCTGTGATATTATTTATTAGGGGCAGAGCAGTTAGTGTTCTTCCATTGTAGTGCAAAATACTTGCACAGATCAAGAGAAACAGTTGAAGCTCCCATCCCCACAAACTGTTTGAGAAGCCTCCAAGATGCTAACATAATCCCACCCCAAAAATGATAAGAAAGAAAGTGGACGTCTGGCTATAATCCCTTTATGGAGTTTAAATCATTGAAATAAATCATTGAAAGAGCAAACTGGCCATCTCTGAACATGGGAGCAGATTTGCCCTGGCCAAAACAATATTTTAACTCAATTAATACGTAGAGTGAGGATCACATTGCACCCGTTCATCTCAGGTGTACACCCTACGATGCTTTAAGTGCAACTTCCAGTGAGGTATGAAGGGCACATAACCAGTCTCATACCAGAGACACAACTTTTATAGCAACCTTTCATCACTTAAGCATACTGTTTCCACACACCCCCACAATGGAATCAATTAATTCAGCTTTTCGTAAAAGTGTAGAGAAATCAAAGAACATACAAGGAGGTGTGAAGCAGCCTTGCCATTAATATGTTTCTGGAATAACCTGGTACAAATGGTGGAGCTTCCAGCTGGTAGGTTTGCCAACGCTGTTATCCACGGTGGGGAAGAGATTCATTTGCTGAATTTCTGCCTTGCCGTGTAGGTGTTAAAACCACAAAGCCCCATCAAGAAAATAAAGTTGATGAACTGTGCCAATTGCAGTCTCCCCAAATCCTTTTCAACCACCATCTTCCGCATTTGCCCAGTTTGTTTAGAATAAATTTCTTTGAGCTTTGGATTCAAGCGAAGCATTCATTTGAACATCATTTCTTTCCACACCCACGCCTCATGCTCCAGTTTGTGCAACATGTTCATTGTCCTTCTTATATGTATTTTCAAAGAAAATTCTGAATAATAAAACATTTTTTCTAGGACTTACCCATTCCCCACAGCACTTATACAAATTCTGCCAAACTAGAAAATGAGATTCTTTTTCACATCGATCTGCTCAGCTGGTAAAACGTGAACAACAAAATGAGGACTTATACACGTTACTTGTGTTTTGATCTTTTGTATGCGTAATAGAGAGGTTATAACTTTCATTCCAGTTGACAGGAGTTTGAGAGGTTATAGATAGGTTTCCCGACACCAGCCATTATTTACTGTTTGACTGTAACATCAGTCTCTTTCTGTTTTTTCAATACTGTTTGCACTTTTTCTTTGTGAAAAGCATCTTGATTGAGCCATACTAGGGGAGATATTACTATCTTTCTATGGGATCAATGAAGATGTGTTTACAAGTCTAGGACACAGTGCACACACTGCAATAATGGGTTTTAGTCTGTTTGTTGACTGAAAGCTCCTTTTCTTTGTAACTTGTCAATCTTGTATCTATTACTTGATTGCAACATAAAAGGCTATTTGGACAAGCGCTGAAACAACAACTGTATCAATCTAGTTGGAGTGCTTTCCTGCTCTAAATATGTAGCCTTTAGCAAGATAAATTGCTTAACATTTGAAAAGCATGCTGGAGCTTCGGTTGTTGCTCTCTCGAGTGCTTTGAGGGTGCGGTATTCCTTTAATTGTTCTTTCATTGAAATGGTGGGGATCAATACGTGTTTTTAATTAAAAGGTGACAATGACAATACCAGGTGTTTGAGCTTCGTGGGGTATATTTGCATAGTAGCTGCTCATGTTCTCCATTTTACACTCTAGAGCACAACCTGAAACATGGAAAGTATCCCCTGAACTGGAGTCGCCTTCCACCTCGGATTTTTACGGGCAGAGCCATCTAATTCTAGTTTTGCCCCCTGCCTCCTGCATTCTGCCCAGGGTGATTTAAACAACCAGTCCCTCTTCCCAGGAAGCTCTTCAAACTGTAGCTTTGTGTGTGGGGGGGTGGTGGTAATAGGGGTTTCTAACAACGTTCAGCACCCTTTACACACTAATGTTCCCAGGCTTCTTTAAGGGAAGTGTTCAAAGTGGTACCTTGGTTCTCAAACTTACGGTAATCTGTTCCGGAAGTCCATTCTAAAACTAAAGCGTTCCAAAAACAAGGCATGCTTTCCTATAGAAACTAATGCAAAACGGATTAATCCATTCCAGACTTTTAAAAACAACCCCTAAAACAGCAATTTAATGTGAATTGCACTAATGAGACCATTGATCTATAAAATGAAAGCAATAATCAATGTACTGTACTATAAAATAAATAAGACAGTATTGTAGATGATAAAAAAAAATTTTTAAAAAAATTCTTACCTGCACTGATGATAGTCATTGTTTGGGGGGGGGGGCTTTTATCCATTTACACAGTCACACAATCAGCAGCTGAACTGGGTTCCACAAAGTCACAAAAACAAATTAACTGAAAAGCCCCAAAAACAAATAGCAAAAACAAAAGCGCCAAACTTAATCCATCCCGGAAGTCCGTTTGACTACCGAAATGTTCGAAAACCAAGGCACAGCTTCTGATTGGTGCAGACGCTCTGGAAACAATTGCCGACAGCCGCATCAGACATTTGGCTTCCGAAAAATGTTCGAAAACCGGAACACTTACTTCCAGGTTTTTGGAATTTGGGAACCAAGGCATTTGAGAACCAAGGTACCACTGTACTGCTTTATGTATGGTAGTGCTAACAGAGCCAATACAGATGTGACAGGCTGACCCCAAGATTGAGGTGATGGGGAATGTCAGTGTTCGTTGCATGCACAATGCTGGAGGCTGAGCACTCTGGAAGAGCCAACCTCTGGAAAGAAGACACAAAATCCTATGCAGAGGATTTGGGGAAGGGTCAGGTAAGCCATCAGGTCAATCAGGATGGGGAAGAAACCAGGCTTTAGAAACTGGCTCCACCTCAAACAGTCCATCATTTTCTTTGCAGTGCCCTTCTTCCCTCCCTCTGCAGTACATGGTCAGCTGGGTTCCTGTTTTGGGCACTGAGTAGCAATTTTTAGGGGAGTCCCTGATTGACCTTGGGACTCCAGTTTTGCCTGCCCATACTGCAGGAAGTCCTGTTCTTGGAGTGGTGTTTTTGCATGGTTTAATTGGCTTTCAGTCCAGGCAGGAAAGAGAAGTTAAGATCTGGTGTGGTCAACGCCTGAGGCATTATTGAGTTAAGGGCACTCTTTGTCACCCATCACTCGCTTGGTGTTGAGTCGTTTCGGGTGCCATTCAGGCTTGGCAAGCACACTGGGCTGAACAACAACCTGCACCTGTCAGGTTCATATACCCAAGGTTCTCTTAGCAAGGAGAACTAATTCCTCCCAATCGTTTGCTGCGGAGCCACTTGTGGAGCTAAACATGCTAAGAAGGCAGAAGGGACCTGATCTCACCAACCTTAGGGAACTTCTTTGCCCAGACTACATACAGTGGTACCTCAGGTTACAGACGCTTCAGGTTACAGACGCTTCAGGTTACAGACTCCACTAACCCAGAAATAGTACCTCGGGTTAAGAACTTTGCTTCAGGATGAGAACAGAAATTGTGCTCCGGTGGCGCAGCGGCAGCAGGAGGTCCCATTAGCTAAAGTGGTACCTCAGGTTAAGAACAGTTTCAGGTTAAGAACGGACCTCCAGAACGAATTAAGTGCTTAACCCGAGGTACCACTGTATTTGAGTCAGCTAATTGTGTTTATTTGGTGTGGTTTTGGGGGGTAGATTTTGTTATATTTGAATAAGTATTATATTTTTTTAGTTATGGTTTATTGGATCTTCTTTAAAGGCATGCTGGCAAAGATTTTAGTGATTTATTTAATTTGACTTATTGAACTCATTGCATGAAATTGCATGAGGTACCAATGTGCTCACGATGTTTGTTATTGTGTGAAAACCTAGCAAAACCAAACAGGTACCGAGAATGCAGTATAGCACTTGGGGGGCATATATGTTGATAGGAAAAGTCTGCCCAAGACAGGTTTAGAGGTAACAGAGTTGAGTAGAAAAGGTTGCAAGGCCAAGTACAGTAATAGCAGCAGCAGTAAAGACAGAGACCGAGACTGAGTTCAGCAATAGCTGTAATCAGTACTGAATCTTCTTGCTTTTCTTTCTTTACATCCCATGAACAAAAGCCTGCCATGGGAACATGTTATCCTCTTGCACAACAACTAACCTGTAATTCTAACAGTCTGCAGGTGCCACATCATCAACTATGCCGGTCTATTGCAAAGAGCAAAGCACTGTATCCATTAACTTTACTATTAACTTACTGAATTGGCTTCACAACAATTTCATAGTAATCTAAAGCTAACTGGTGTTTGAATTGCCCATCATTTCGGCTCAAAACAGTTGCAAAAGAAGTGTTGTTATTTTGGTGCCTGTTGGAGGAAGAGAACATGGGTTTTGCAGCCCGATCCTATGCATGCTTCCTTGCAAGTCAGACTCACTGAATTCAGTTGGATTTACTCTTGTGGTGGGCTGAGAGTTTAAAGTTCGTGCAAATGTGTATGTACGGCAGGGTGCTGGCAAAGGAACCCAGAGTGTAACATAATGCAGATACAACTGGAAGAAAGGGTAGCTATAGGAACCCCTCTGAACCTCACCAAGTGTTAGGAGCCCTGCTTGCAGTGGTCAGGTAATGCATTTGATTGAACTAATGTGCACTGGTATGTCACATGAAGCTCATATTGAGAGCTGGAAAAAAGCAAGACAAACAGATGAAAGCTGATGGTTGGAGTCACACTGAATTCAGCATTGCATTAAGGAGATTGCTCCAACAGCACAAGCATGCAAGCTTGCAAGAGGGAACAATCCCATATCCTTTCCCTCTCCTCCCCCCCTGCTTTTCCATGGGTTATTTTGACGTGACCCCCAAGCAGGGGTGACAAAATATTGGGGGGAGGTAAGCCCCCCCCCCAATCGATCACAAGATGTGGTACATGAACACCATTGGAATGCTCTCCCCAGGGAGGTTCCACTGGGGACTTCATTATACACCTTTAGGCGCCAGGCAAAAACAGATCCTCTTTTATCAGGCCTTTGGCTGATACACATTCAATGCCCTTTTAAAATGTGTTGTGGAAGAGGGGGATATTGGGTTGTAGGGTGGTATACAATAACAATAATAATAAATGGCAGTGCCCATCAACTTTGGGCTCCCTCACAAATTGTAGGGGTGTGTGTGAAGGGACCTCAGCCCATAGGAGTTGGCTCCTATAGCCCTGTGCCAATTTCAGGGAGCACATGGGGAGGATAAGAGGAAGTCCTTGCATGGGCTTTTGAGGATGAGACTCATTTGTTGAATCCTGCCCGTGGAGTAGTCTGATCCAGACCTCCTTGCACAAATCACAAAATTCATTGCAGTGTCTTGTATCATGCAAAGAGAATATCTGAGTGTACAACTTTGCACTTGCATTGATCCTATGCATAAGGATGATCTACGTATGGCAGGAGGGTAAACGGGATCTGGCCAGTGGGTTAGATACTTATCTTCCCTACTCCTTGCAGACCAGGTTTGACAGGTGGGCAAGGCTCTCACAATGATATCAGGTGACCCCCCCCCCTTTTTGCCTGTGCAGTCTGAAATCAAACTGTGTGAGCAAAGGCACAGTGCTTTGCAATCCCTGACGACCAGCTGATAAGCCTTATGGAGATGATGGCCTCTGTCCATTCAGTATGTTCTGCTTGTAAGGATCTGCCCAGGGTGTTTTCTACACACACACACACTGTATGACTTTATTCACATGTATTCAGTTATTCATGTGATAATTCAGGGTTAAAAAGATGCTGGGAAAATGAAGTTTGAGATACAGGGTTTGCAACTAAACTATGCAATCAGCAGAACCACACGGTGCAGCTCTTGCCCCGGACTATACCGTTCCAAATTCAAATTGCAGGTGAAGGATCACATGTTTAAATGCTTCTCCACATGAAAAAAGGTTGGTGAAAGGCACAGCAAAAGACCAAGAAATGCACATCACTTATACAAATGCTATGTTGCCCATGGCTGGCTGGAAATATATAGTCCCTCTCATTGCAGATGTATTCTCCATTACCAGCAGTTGTGGAGAGGAAAAAGCCTTGTGGCTCTTTCATTAGAGGCTGGAAGCACCATCCATAAGTTGAACATTCCTAATATTTGCCCATTCTCTTTTGTTTGAAGCTGATATTTCCCCCCTTGACAGCTTCATGTCATCCTAGTGCCACTTCCTCTGTCTGTCAATCTCCGTCAGTTTTTCTCAGCTGCAGAGAGATGAAAATTTGAAAGAAAAATCATCCTGAAGTGTCACCTTAAAGCCTGGAACTAAGCAGCTATTTTTGCAGGCCATTCATATTTTCAGCTTCACTTCCTTTTGTTCAGGATACTTTCCTGTGCCACTTTTTACACTCGTATCGTAGCCAGTAGCCTTTTCAGATAATGTCCATCTAAACCATTTTACCGGATCATTATTAACAATACTTGCAGCGAGGTCAACATATCATTGATTCCCAGTGATTTAGTGGCAAAGTTTGAAATGCAGGGGCTTGTCATGACAGCCCACCCTAGCCATGCCACTACAAAAGCACATCCCAAGAATCAGACCAAAGCTGCTGGTCTAAATATATTCGTCGGGGACTTAATTCCGAGTAAATATAGTTCATTCTGAACTGCAAATATAGGAGTTACAAAGGTAGGATTCTTTCTTGTGTGTGTCTTGTGTGTGTGTGTAGTCTATGGCTATTTGTTCCTATTTTTTTGCAGCACTATCCCACTCCGCTTCAGTTAGGAGTTTACAGATTGTTTGATGGGTGGCTTGCTGTGCTTCTAGGAAAGGAAAGAGTCAGTCCGATTGTTCTTTGCGTACTCGGAACAACTGAATTATTATAAACTGGACCTGTTGCAAATGACTGCAAACAAGTAGCGTTCTGACAGATGATGCCATTGCTCTGGTTCTGAAAAATGTCTGGAGACATCCTTCTCCCCCTCCATGCTCCCCTTTGACTTACACCACTGTTGATTTCATCTGGGAGTAATTTAAGGAGGTGCGCACCTCTTGCATCAAACCCAATATGAGTTCTAATACCAATAGATAAATCTGTCTACAAATCATGTGATTCAAGCATTTTGCTGTAGGAAATCAGCAGCTGCAGGAATGGCGGCATGTTGATAAAAAGTCAGCAGCAAAGCAGGGCCCTCAGAATAAAAACAATTTAATATTATATAGATAAAATGGATAAATAAAATAGCAAGAGAACAACAAATGGGCGACCAATAGCTGCCATAGCCTGAAAATGCCATCTTAGACTGCAAAAATCAAAAGAAATAGGTTTCCAGGTAAACATGCACATGGAAAACAGTGATGCCACATTTCCTATGAATAACTCAAGATCTCAGCCCTGCAAAAAGTCACCCATATGCACAGAAACGGCATGAGCAAAGGAAAAATGGAGATCGTGGTGTGTGTTTTTGCTGGTGGACCTTTGGCAAAGCAGGAAGCAATATTATCCATCTTAAATTCAATAGGGCTAGACCCAAGGTTCTCAAGACATGGAGCATGTCTCCCTGTGGAGGAACAAGAAATTGGCAGGGAAGGCACGACCCCCATCATATGGATCTGTCCTATTTATGCCATGTCACAGTCAGTGTAACTCTGCCACCTGATTCCTCACTTAAATTGATTCACAGGGCTCTGAGGTCAAAGAACTAAGCAATTTTTCTGCATTTTGTAGAATTTCTTCTGGGCTAGGGCTGTAGCTCAGTGGTAGAGTGCCTGCTTTGCATTCAGAAGCTGCCAGGTTCAATCCCCCAGCGGTGTTGGATTTAGGGTGATGTGGGCAGTTCCCCCACACAGGGTGCTGAGCCGAAGGAGTGCAAAATATGCCACAGCTATGATGTGGTGCATTTTAGAGCATGTGCAGAAGGGAAGGTGAGAGGGAGGATGTCAAACATATATTTAGGCGGGGTGCCAAATTTTGTCCTTATTCAGGGCACCATATTACCAAAGCTCGTCCCTGCCCCCAGAACCTCCAGGTTGCACTGGGAATGTTCCCTGTTTGAAACCTGAGCGCTGCTGCCAGTCTGTGTAGACAACACTAAGCGAATGGACACTGGCCCGACTCTGCATAAGAAGCTTCCTATGGCCCCTCTGATCTGGAACTTAACTTATGCCATAGGCCATTGGTTGTTAACCAGTCCAATCCAACTCCAGGTGGAAGTGAATCCGCAACCTGATTGGCCTACAGGAGAATCCCAGAATTAGCCAATCACGTGGGGCCCATTGTGTAAATAATGTATATAAAGCAGACATTTCGGGGGAACTTCTATTCCTCACTACTATGAGCTGAATAAAGAGCATGAAATCCACACTCGACTCCGAGTATATTTCAGGAACATTCCGGGGAGCCAGCAGTTTTAACTTGCAGCCCATTATCTTCCTGCATCTCTCTCTCCCTGACAGCCACCCTTCCTTGGGTCCTCCTCCTCATCGCTGCCTCCCAGTCACACCCCAGATTCCTAGTCTCCCCCCGTTCTCCATTTCTGGTGCACTTAGAACGGGAATCCCCACTTGCATGCGTCCTGTAACGAAACCCCAGTGTCAGTTGCTCCCACAGGGGAGCTGCAGAAAGAATGTGGCTGGTCAAGGGAGCCGTGGACTCAAAAAGGTTGAAATCTACTGCCATAGGCCCATGTAATGATACTTCTTCCTCTTGATTCACCTGACTGTGTGCCTGGGACAAGAGTAAGCTTAACCAGTTCACTCTTTTTTGTTTTCCCCATATTAAATATAGGAAGGTCTTTCTGTTTTGCTCTGTAGAGTCTGAGACACTGTCAACTCCATGGAGCCTATAGGCTTGTCTGGGCCTCTCTGAGGAGGGGGCATAATGTACTATGAAAGTAACAGTGCAGGGCAAACAGCTGAAACTTGTGGTTTCCCTGGGAAATTTGTTGCGGTGCAATATTGGGACATGGCTTTTTCTTTAAAATTGTAACCCTGATGCTTAAGGATCCACATGCTGTGATGGGTGTGGAGGGGAGCGTTTAAAACGGCCAAAACCTTGTACAGATAATTGACAATCACTCTCTAATGTATGACAAAAGAAACCATTCACGACTCAAATTAACCTTAATAATTGGCCTAGGTTTGGATTGTTGTTAAGATGCTAAGTGCAAAAAGAGAGAGAGGGAAGCTCACGTTTTTGCTGTGTTTCTTTATAAACAGCACCTTAACAATGGCCTCAATCAAAATTTGGCTAGCAACCAGTATCGTACAGCACAAAATTACTGTCGTTTGATTGCGTGAAGAGCTTAATAAGAATTACATAATTTTATTTATTCATTCATTCAGTCCGTCAGTCATCAATACATATTTGAGTAATTGTTATGCAAGGTGTGAGCAAACATGTTCAATTGTGAGGTGTTGCTTCCTGCTCCCAAAAGAGAGAAAGAGAAAGAGAAAGAGAAGGAAGGAAGGAAGGAAGGAAGGAAGGAAGGAGGCACACTTTCTCTCTTTGCTCTGTCTAAAATGATAGTAAACAATTAAAGAGATCCATTTTGAGGAACTAGGTAAGTTCTTTTAGGTGAAAATCCCTCAAAGATCATTAAATTACACATTGCATACTTGAATGAATAAGTGAATAAGTGCTGGTTGTTTTGTCAGTCTGTTTTCCCCACAGAAAAGAGATGCTCTGTCCTGCATTTCTGTAAGAGGCAATAGTGACAGTCCTTGTGTTTTCTCCCCCATGACAAAGGCGCTGGAGAGATATCACCCAAGCTTTCTTGCCAGGCAAAGTTAGGTTCCTTATTAATTTCAACAGATTTTTAGCTCCCAGTGTATTCAGCATACCCTTAGCTGTATCCTGTCAGGATGTGACATAACATTTTATAATGCGATGGTACATGTTATATAATGCTTTAAATTAAAAAGAAAAGAAGAAATCAAGACATTTCTTTCAAAGAAGCACTAAGTAGCTAATGTGAATATTTGGGGTAATTGGCTCTCCAAAGAGAGAGGGATCATTATTTCAGGTTCCCTAGTGAGTGTTAATTAGTCTTATTGCCTCCTTGTTTAACAAAAGAGGATGTTGCTAGTACCGCTATATCTATAATGACACATATGGCTTTTGCAACCTAGGTATTTTAAAGTAACATGACTGACAGCCAGGTAATTCTTTTCACAACAGAGCATGCTTACAAGAGTCAGTTGCCTTTGTAAGGGTAGCTTCACACATGACGACATTCCAACACTCAAGTTAGTCACTTCTGCGTAGGAATCTGCATCATTCACCAGTGCAGAGATAGCTACAATTCCCAGAGATTTATTGTTAAACCATTCTGAAAATTGCAGCTCTGCAAGGAAAATAAGGGTCTCCTAACCAGTCTCACGCAGGTAGCACTGTGGGTTAAACCACAGAGCCTAGGACTTGCCGGTCAGAAGGTCGGCGGTCCGAATCCCTGTGACGAGGTGAGCTCCCGTTGCTTGGTCCCTGCTCCTGCCAACCAAGCAGTTCGAAAGCACGTCAAAAGGGCAAGTAGATAAATAGGTACCTCTTCAGCATGAAGGTAAATGGCGTTTCCGTGTGCTGTTCTGGTTCATCAGAAGCAGCTTAGTCATGCTGGCCACATGACCTGGAAGCCGGCTCCCTCAGCCAATAAAGCGAGATGAGCGCCGCAACCCCAGAGTCGGTCACAACTGGACCTAATGGTCAGGGGTCTCTTTACTTAACCAGTCTCAGCACCCTTAAGAAGCTACATTTCCCAGGATTCTATGGGGGACGGGGAGCCATGCCAGTTGAAGTGGTCTATTCATGCTTAATGTATGGTATGTGGCTTCAGCCTGTCACAGACTGTAGAGGAATTCTGTGTGAGTCATAGGCTGTGCAGTGGCGGACCCATGCAGAATCTATCAGAAAGGGGACTTCAAATTTAGACACTTGGGGGAGCATTTTATATGTCTAGCAACTCGTTATTATGTGGATCAGATCAACATTTGACACTTAGCTTAGGGTTGCAAATTTAAACAAATAAGGGATGTGATTTGGTAAAAGACTTTTAAAAAACTGGTATTGATTTTGGTTAGGTATATTACAAGCTAAAGATGTTCATAAACATTAATTTAAAAATACTGGTTCTGATGGCACGAGATTAGACCGTGATAAACATGTCCTTTCAGACGAGCTGACTATGTAAACAAACCTCTACTACTGACTGGTGCTGAATCATCAAGTGCATGTTGAAAAGCAGAGAACTGTTGCATTTTGGCTTGGGGCCTCAAACATTGGAAGTGGCCCAGCTGCTTCAGTCCTCTGAGATGGCCTGGTTGGCCCATGCAATCTCTTGGTGTTTCAGGCTGATCCGTACTATATAACACGATTTGCAGAATCTGAGACACGCTGTATCACATACCCTTCCTTCTATCTCTAGTAGCACTCAGAGTGTTAATTTGTTTGCTTTAAAATGCAAGTCCCCTTTGGCATCGCACAGTTTCTTCACAACTACATATGCACAACATATGGTGCTGCACAGATATACAGCATGTAGATTATTCATATTGAATTGTACAGAACCACGTGTTGATAATGAGCCTGTTGTAAGTCATGGGGCTCTTGGTGAAGGAATGTGGAAATGCGCCTCTCTGCCTCCTCTCTCTCTCTCTCTCTCTCTCTCTCTCTGCATTATTTCCCCCCCCCCCACATTATTTTCCCCCCTTCTGACAATACTGATCCGTTGCCTCAGGCACTGTGAAAATCATACCATAATATTAACTGACAATTGCATGTGTATTTATACTGATATCCTGATATTAGCATGTTGTTAAAAACAGAAAAACCTGGCAATACAATATGCAGCTAAATACATTTCTTCCTGATAGGAACAAATAAAATAGGCAGCAAGAGATGTCACCCACACGATGCAGCAGCAGACTTTGTGAATAGCTGAGCGGCTTCAGAAAGCACAGAAAGGAATTGTGTGGACATGGCTTAATTTGAGCTTCTCAGGACTTCTCAGTTCTGGACTCTTTGAGATTATTTAGGGGTCCATTTTCAATGTCTGGGACATGTGGTGAAATAATAATCTGTATCTGAGCACATAAAGAGTGCATTTCCTCCCCAGCTAAATATATTTAATCAGCCCCTACACTTCTGGGAGGGACGCGGGTGGCGCTGTGGGTTAAACCACAGAGCCTAGGGCTTGCCGATCAGAAGGTTGGCGGTTCGAATCCCCGTGGCGGGGTGAGCTCCCGTTGCTCGGTCCCTGCTCCTGCCAACCTAGCAGTTCAAAAGCACGAAGTGCAAGTAGATAAATAGGTATCGCTCCAGCGTGAAGGTAAACGGCGTTTCCGTGCACTGCTCTGGTTCGCCAGAAGCAGCTTAGTCATGCTGGCCACATGACCCGGAAGCTGTACACCGGCTCCCTCGGCCAATAAAGAGAGATGAGCGCCGCAACCCCAGAGTCGGTCATGAGTGGACCTAATGGTCAGGGGTCCCTTTACCTTTTTAGACTTCTGGGAGCCAAGCTTTCAGGTTAAGTAGTAAGATTTCTATGCAGGCTTGAGGCCCAGTACCTTTTGTGGATGCATCGAAGAAAGACAGAAAGACTCCATACACACACATCACTCTGTAGAGGACAAGATGATCTACACAGTAAAGGATTCCATCCCTTGGTCAGGGACTCTTAAAACTCAGAATATGGACTGATAGTATGGTTGTTATATTAAGAGATTTGTTTTAGAGTATTTCCCTTGCTCACAGTTACAAGCAGACTGCTGTTTTTCCTTCTGGAGGTGGAATAGTTTATGTTTAGGCCAGAGAATTCTGGAATTCTGGCCTGGGCTGAGAGATAGATCTGTCATAGACATTGCAACCATGGACAGCTCACGGAAGAGATGGCATTGGTGTACCTTTCCAATAGCTCTGTTCCCAAGACTCTATGCCTCGAAAGAATTCACCAAAAAAGGATTCCTTTTTCCAAAAGAATCTTTGCCTATGTAGTAACTGCTAGTATATAACAAGGCTTTATCCTTTCATATTTTCCAGATTGTCAGGCCATACTTCTCAGATTACCCTGACATTTCACATTTAGAGGCATTTGGGAAAGGTCTAAAACCTGAAGAACTCTCTTTGGTCAACACGCCCGCTTGCCACATTTTAAAATGGCATCCTACCAACATCTTTCCAAAGGGCAAAACTGGAACGAAATAGTAGGATTCTTCAGAATCCCACCCTCCATGTGTATCCTCAACATGTGAAGGAGAGACCAGAGCCATCCCCGCTCCTGATATCTGTGGCCCATTCCCTGAAATGCCCACACATTGAGAGCATCAACAAACAGAACCTGCACATATGCAGCCATATGAGGCAGGGCAATACAATGCCATTTTCATTTTATAAAAACAGTAATAAAAACATCCTGTTTCTTCCCTCATTTCTTTAGCACCTCTTCAAAATTAAGAGATTTCCCCCTAACATCAGGAGAAAAATAAAAATACAAAAAAATAGTTTAGCTATACTTAACTGAGATAACTATCACCACGCAATTAATACTGGGAAGAGGGGCAGGTTTGTTTGCTTTGTATAAATAATGATTTCATGTAACAGTTTGTGAATCTAAAAATGGTGCCTATCAATAAATTAGTGGTTTGTAGTACCAGCAACACAGACCTCTTGTCCTGTTTACTCTCTCATATTGCACATATGAAACATCACTGGGGGCAAAGGTTTTGTAATTTTTACATTTCCTTGCCTTTTCCCAACCTTAATGGAGATTTTTGGCCTTGACATGCAATTAATGAAAAATAGCTAAATATATGTAGGGGGAAAGTCTGAATTTTCACAGTTGCTAAAAGCTCATGCCGTATTTGGTTTTCAATGTATCTTTACCCTAATCTGAAATATCTTTAGCTAGAAATATGTCTTCTTGTGTTCAGCTGGAGTTACTTTTCTGTTAAGGCTGAAATCCTATCCACATTCTTGGGAATAAGTTCAATATAACTCAACATGGCTTAGGTCTGGGTAGGCATGCATAGATTATCAGTGTAGGTGTCCTAAGGATTGTAGCTTTTCTTCCTTAAAGAGGTATTTGCATCATTTCCTGCTCAGCCATCAACACCAGTGCTTTCTTTATATATCTCCCCCCTTTTTTTGTTGATCTTCACATTACAAATTAAAAGGTGCTAGTAAATCTGAAGTCCTACCATGCCTTTCTTGTCAAGCAGTTGCTCAGTAGCTTTAAACCTCTCGTGCCTGCATTATTTATGGTGTTTAATACAATCCCTTGGCTGTGCTTAAGGAACATGTCTTCGTTTTGCGTTTGCGCTGGGTTTTCATGCGAGTACTGCCCTGGGTGTTTGAAAAAGATATTGTATCTCTGCAACAGACTGACATTTACTACTGCTAGTAGGACTCTAAAATACACTATTTTGCTTTAACGATATCAACTGGACCTCTTCATAAAACCTGATTTCTGTGTTAGCTTTAAATTGATTAGCAATCTTCTAAATTAGCAGGGCACACTCAGCTATTTTGGCTTATTGAGAGATTTCAGTGTAGGCTTTTTGTCCAATTTTTTCTTCAAGTACTCTGATATTACTAATTGGGATTTTCAAGGGAAAGTTCATCAACTTTAAAGTTTCTTGTTATGGAATTCAAGCTGATATTTTTCTTTATGAACCCAATTCCTAAGTCTTTAGTAGGTATATTTGCTTTTTTTGCCACAGTGCAGTCCAAAGAGGTGCTTTGGGTTTTTTATTAAGCACACAGCAAGAGCGAGCCGGTCACATTAGCTGGAACTGCCCTTCCCACCCCACCCCTCTCGGCAGCTGTTTCAAGCACTGAAGAGGCACACCACCATGGGGTCTAGGAAATGGCTTGCTTCTTCAGCAGTAATTGCTGTAGCAAAAATAGCAAGCAATGTTATGCCTGCTCAAGAAGTTCTCTCCTATGTGCTCATTTTACTCCTTCTCACTGCAGCCTTTAAATACAGTTTTACTTCAATCAATAACTTTTAGCTGACAAAAACAATTTTCTAAATGCTGTTGTACTATGTAGAATTTGTTATACAGCTGTAATTCAACTTGTCATGTTGTCCAGTGAAAGATATTCCCAGAAGGCAATCCACCAGTTTCAGTCACTGTCACTGAAGCTTAAGCAACAACATGGCATTTGAGAAAGTGGGACTTGCTATCATCTCCTCGTCAGCTGGGGGGTGATTCCCCCCCCCCCACATGTCACCTTAGGTGGTAGAGTCAATGTAAACCTTTGTAACTATTTCTAAATGAGAGGCATGGGAAATGGAAGATGGGGCAACATTAAATTGTCCATGAGCAGAAGATATTGCCCTCGCTATTATTATCCCCGCTGGTTAAAACAAAACAAAACATAAACTTTTAATAAAACAGACCCTTCTATATATAGACAAAAGGCCAGCAGACCAAAAGGCCAGCAAGACCAACCCTGGACAGCAATAGCTTTGCCACTGTGGTTCACCTCAAGACTGGACATTCTATGTCTAATGCATTCTGTGTGAGGCTGCCCTTAAGGCTGGCCCAGAAGTTGCAGCTACAGTCAAACCTCGGTTGTCGAACGTGATCCGTTCCAGAAGACAGTTCGACTTCTGCAATGTTCGACGACTGAAAACTGAAAGCAGAAGCCTCAATACGATAGGGAAACTCAAAACAGAAGCCGCGTAGCATGTTTGGCTTCCAAAAATCGTTTGAAAACCAGAGCAGTTACTTCCAGGTTTTTGGCATTCAGGAGCTGAAATGTTCCAAAACGGAGGCATTTGGGAACCGAGGCTTGACTGTATTGCAGAATGTAGCAGCAAATTTGCTGAGTTGGGCATCCTACCATGCCCACATTCTTAAAAACACTGCACTGGCTGTCTATATCAGGGGTAGGCAACCTAAGGCCCAGGGGCCGGATGCGGCCCAATTGCCTTCTCAATCCGGCCTGCGGACAGTCCAGGAATCAGCGTGCTTTTACAAGAGTAGAATGTGCCCTTTTATTTAAAATACATCTCTGGGTTATTTGTGGGGCCTGCCTGGTGTTTTTACATGAGTAGAATGTGTGCTTTTATTTAAAATGCATAGGAACCCATTCATTCCCCTCCAAATATAGTCCACCCCCCCCCACATGGTCAGAGGGACGGTGGACTGGCCCACGCCCACAGCTGAAAAAGGTTGCTGACCCCTGGTCTATATGCTACCAGGGGTAAGGTTTTCATTCTTACTTATAAAGCCCCAAATGACTCAGGGCTAGGCAAATACCTTCTTCCGTACTGAGCTTCCTGTTCACTGACGTCATCTGCCGAAGCTGTTCTAGCCATGCCACATCCTATAGGCAGGGAGTTTACTGATCAAGAGGCTTCCCACAGTCATCTGGTTGGTCACTATGATGAGAACCGGATGCTGGACTAAATGGGCCATTGGCCTGATCCAGCAGGCTAATATTAGATTCTTATGTTCTTAGGGAAAAGTCAGAAGCAAGCATTTCTGAACATTGATGGCCATATCTATTTATTTACTCATATTTATACAGGGAATTAAATGTGCCATCGCCTCACCATTCCATAAGCTGGAAATACTGTAGCGATATTGGTGGAATTGACACACATATAAAAAACGTTCTGAAAATGCTTTTTTTTAAAATAAAAAAAGTGTTTTTAAAAAACGCATTGAATTTTCCATAAGGCTCACCATCGCCATCTTGTGTCACATTGTATATTGCAATTAAAACACAATTTGTAGCTGCATAGCAGAGTCCATTGTATCAGTTCTGTGCCAGACCTTTACCTATTTGTAAAGATATTGAGCACTAACTAGTAGCATAAGAGACTAATCTTTTTAACCAGTTCTAAGATTAGTGATCTTGAGAGCAGCATACCTCTGTCACTTACTGGGCCTGCTTTCGGAGGCGACTTTCATATCCAAATCAGATTTGTCTTTGCTAGTCTGCCTTCTCTATTTTACTTTTAAACTGGTTTAGCAGTTTATAATAAACCTTATTGTTAGGCTCTAGACCAAATTTTATTCAGTTTCATGCTATAACGTCACAAATTGCATTTCAGTCTGCTGTAACCTTCACAACAGGTTGCAGTGAGGTAGAGCTGAGAGTGTGAATTCTGATTATCTTCCACAATTAATAGTTGCAGAGCAAGTACTTCCACGTTTAGCAGACCCTGATCATGTGGATACATTTTCTTTTCAAAAACCGGGAAAATTCAGTGATTAAAAAGCAATGATTTAAGATCAGCGTTTAGCCATATTGGCTCAAGCGCCACAAATCTGGGAAACTGAAAGGTGAGGCTGATGACTTAACAGATCTGCCCTGTGAGCAGCAATGATGTCAGAATAAAAATACATTGCTGGCAATATGTCTTTGACATGAAGCAGCTGCAGCCTGATCCTGTCACCTTTATTCTTACTATCAAACAGAACCACAACAGTTGCACATCGGCCGTAACCAATGAGGTTAATCCGACGTGTGATTATTGCTAATTGAAAAGTGCTATGAGAGGCAAGTGAGTGCAGAGGCACATAGCCTGCTTATGGGCTTCCCATAGTCATCTGGTAGGCTATTGCCAGAACTGGATGCTGGACTACATGGGCCATTGGCCTGATTCAGCAAACTTTTCTTGTGTTCCTAGGTAGTAGTAGTAGTAGTAACAACAACAACAACAACAATTTATTATTTATACCCCCGCCCATCTGGCTGGGTCTCCCCAGCCACTCTGGGCAGCTTCCAACAGAATATTAAAATACAATAGTCTATTAAACATTAAAAGTTTCCCTAAACAGGGCTGCCTTCAGATGTCTTCTAAAAGTCTGGACTTTTTTCTCTTTGACATCTGGTGGGAGGGCATTCCACAGGGCAGGTGCCACTACCGAGAAGGCCCTCTGCCTGGTTCCCTGTAACTTGGCTTCTTACAGTGAGGGTACCGCCAGAAGCCCCTCGGCACTGGATCTCAGTGTCTGGGCAGTTTCTGACCTGATCCCAGAATGTCCTCCTTTTCCTTAGGACGTCCCTATTTTCATCGGAGAAATGTTGGAGGGTATACAAATGCAGTAGGGCCTAATGAGCAGAGCAGAGCCCTTCCACCTGCTCCACCCTCACCAAGTGAGTTCAGGGGCCTTATTGAGTTCTTTTTATGCTACATTCACTGAGAACTTTGCCCACAAGGAAGGCTAAACTAATAAAATGCAATGATAAAATATTTCTGCATCTGTTTGAAATGCACTGTGTGCTAATGATATCCTTACAGGACTTTTGAATAACCAACCTTTAGAAGATGATGATAATTCCCCTTTGAAAATAAATAAATGAATGAATGAATGTTTTAAGGCTATGTTTGGCTTCCTAGCATTCACTAAACGCTATAAAATGAAAGACCAGCCAACCTGTTTAAGAGTCATTAAAAGAATGTAATTGCAGTTTTTTCTTTCTTTTTTCCTTTTTCAAAACTTTGGCAGATTCATCAAAATCACCATCTGCATAAACATAGCTACTGTATCTGACTCTCCATAGCAGATGAAACATGAAATTAAGTTCCACCTTTGCAAATGGAGCATGCATCTCCGCTGAAATTAACATGGCAACTCCATGTGCACATCTGCTCTCCCCGCATCTTTTAAAGGGATTTTCTGAGTTAAAGTAGCTTTACATTTCAGCTTCATTTTTAAACATGAAAAACATTATGATCCATCATCTTTAAATCTGTGCATTTTCCACCTTACAAAGAGTCCAATCCTTTACTCATTTATATCAATGCCAAATCTCCCATTCATTCTATCCTCCTGCCCAGTTCTATCAGAAGGCTAAGTCCTAGTTGATGTGAAAATGAGAATATTCAGGCTTGTCCTTTCGTCACTTTCCAGAGAGGTAATGTTTATTTAATATATTGATACCCTGCTTTTTAGAGGGAGAGAACCTTTATTTATAGAACTTGTTGATTTTGCTGTCTAAGGTTTCCAGTACACCGTGTTCTGTACTGGTAAGTGCAGGGCACAGTCTATCTATGCTTGGCACCATGTTTGGGATTTTTAAACACATTTCCCGGGACCTTTTAAAGAAAATTGTTGCTTTTCAGTTATCAGACATAGTTCACTGCGATAAATCATGGCTGCTCTACTTAATTCAGTAGCATCATCAGTGTCTACTAGACTTATTGAAGTAAATCGAGTGTTCATTGCACTGTGACTTGGTAGCTTGGATCTGGTTTGAACCTATTTACAGGCAATACTTGAATCAGTTGTATCTGACAAGTCAGAATCAATGAATTAAAAATATTCAGCTCTTATGGGAAATAAGAAAATAGAATTATCAAGTACATTTATGTTTTCCCCAGTTCGGTAATGGATTGAGGATAAATGCTTACAATTTGTATTCATAAAGTTCTCTTTACCACTTTAGTAGGCTATCTTCCTCGGTCTATCATTTGTTTGATAAATTTTAGATGCCACTGCTGTTTTAATTACATCAGCATAAAGATTCTTAATTGAACTTGTGGGAAGCTAGCAATTTGCATGACCCATAATTTCTTAAGCTGCCAAGCATTTGGCACGTCAATCAATAGGATATGATTATTTGAAGCTGATCATAAATTACTTAAGTATTGATTGTGTTGCCAAATCCTCAACAGAGCACTGCATTACAGCTGACGTCAGTTAGCTGGCAAGGAAAGGGAAGATATACGTGCTTCTTTATGGGGCTATCTACATATGATGAATTGAATAATAACACATGATAATAAAAATAAAAACATAATTTATCTCCATATATTTTGTTGTCACTGCCATTTTACATGCTTGCATGGCATTCGACAAAATGATTACTTTTTCAATAGCCATAAGTATAGCCATACGTAAGTCCAGTCAATAGCCTAGCAGAAATGTGCTTGCTGTTTGGCCAAGGGAAATGGACTCCAAAAACATGTTATGGTACAATGGGAGTATGCAACTGAGGCTGTCTCTGTTCACAGGATTAGCAATGCTGCCTATTCCTAAAATATCCCGGGTAAGGGATTGCTTCCATACGGAGCCACAGAATCTCCCTCGGGTCTCCAGCAACCATGAATATAGGAAACTGCCTTATACTGAATTAGTATAAGGATCTTGTATGAGTCAGGTCCGTCTACACCATGGGTAGGCAAACTAAGGCCCGGGGGCCGAATCCAGCCCAATCGCCTTCTAAATCCGGCCCGCAGACGGTCCAGGAATCAGCGTGTTTTTACATGAGTAGAACGTGCCCTTTTATTTAAAAATGCATCTCTGGGTTATTTGTGGGACATAGGAATTCATTCATTTTTTTATTTCAAAATACAGTCCACCCCCCAAGGTCTGAGGGACAGTGGACCAGCCTCCTGCTGAAAAAGTTTGCTGACCCCTGATCTACACTGACCAACAGCTGCTCTCCAGGGTTTTCAGATGCTTGTATGTCTAAGCACTACCTGGAGAGGCTGGGGAATGAACCTGGGACCTTCTACATGCAAACAGGATGCTCTACCTCTGGTTCATTCCCTCTGGAGTGCCAACTTGAATCCTCAGAGTAAATAGGCCATGGAGGGAGGCTGATGCCTTCCGTTGGAACAGCGGTTGGGAACACAATTCCGCTCCCTTTATAATATATTGCTGCTGGGACAAGCATGCATGAGTTGATGATGAGGGACATTTTTGGTTCGTTCTTTGGCAAAATAATGTATAAGCACTGTGGGCATCTTCACCTACAGTATCTGAAGGTACAACCTGAAGGTACACTCATACCAGCAGCTTAAAACACAGCGGGGTCATTTACCTCACAATGCATTTCAAGCTGCATTTGTATCACGTTTTTCACATCAAATGGGATGGTAATGTTTTCAGCTGACGCACATGACTTTTTGGTTTTCCTGCCCCTGCGACTCTTAATCGTGAATCTGTTATCCTGCGTATGGACACTCATCTGTGCTTTCACAATGAGTGCCTCAAATGATCACTTTACCGCTTAATCCACATTCAGATTTCTACTTGAATTGAAGCTGGTTTGAGGGGGGTGGGGAATGCATCAAACAACAGTATTTTAACAGCAAAAATAGACGCCACGTGGCCATCTCATAAAGATTTTAAGAGGGGAGCAAGAAAATTTACTCAAATTTCTCATACTGACTTCCCTTTTTCAGGCAATTTCTTTTTGCATGGTGGAAATAATGACACGGGACTAGTACGCAGAGAGCGTAATAAGGAAATAAAAGCTAAAGTGGGAATAATATATTTTTCCTGTGTCAACTACCTGATCAGGTTGCCGGAAGTTGATATCACTTAACCTTCACATATGAGAAGCAGAAAATGCCACTATTCCATATTGGTCAGTTTCACACACAAGCACACAAAATGTGCCACCCAGAGCTTTTTAAATGTGTTTTGAATGTACCCCCTACTGCATGTTTTCCATTTTGGTAGAAAATAACTAAAAGGTTGTAATTGTCATTTGGTCTGCAACAAAAATTAGTTGCTTGCTTGGCATGGGTCTTCCCCAGCCAGTTCCTATCACCCCCATTTCCCATCAGCCCCATGGTGACTGTGACCAATGAGAGTTCTAGCCCAGAGCATCTAGAGGGTACCAAGTTGATGATTTATATATTTTGAAATCTGATTTAAAAGGAGAGTGGATTAAGCAAATGTTGTTGTTTTAAAAAAGAGTCCTCTTTTAACAAAGCTAATACTCCTTCAGAATGATAAGCTAACATTAAATTAAGAAGAAAATAATAAATAATGCCATTTCAAATTTATGGGCTCTTTTGCACATCATCAAAAGTTAACACCCCCCATTTACTGCAGAGCAGAGCATTTCATAGCTGTTCTCCCATTGCTGTTTATTTTTTTTTGGGGGGGGGATAAAAGTAACTTCAGCCACTTGGAACACAGAAGTTGTATTTTCAAAACTTTTCGCTCCGTAGCCAAATTTATTGTATTTTTAAATATGCGTGTGTGTGCTACAGATATAATCAGAATTTAGTGTATTTTTAATAGGGTTAGTACGTTTTGTTCAATTGTGAAACATATTTCCTGATAATTACTATAGACAGTGAAATATTTTAGTATATTTTTATAGGGTCAGTGCTTTTTATAGTATGATAAACCATATTTCCTGATAATTACCAGAGAGAGAGAGAGAGTGAAATAATTTATATTTTTATAAGGTTAGTACATTTTTATCACTGAACTTTTTTTTTTTTTGCAGAGCAAATATTTTAATTCTTTTTTCTCCCCACCCACATTCTTTTATTTATTTATTTAGCTTGCTTTTCAGAGTGCTCTAATTTATCCCCCAGTAAGTACCCTTTTGTGATTTACATATCTGAAAGGTGCCGACTTTCTGCACTTCTTTTCCATCTTTTGCATTGGTTAGCTTTTGCATAACTGTATGTGTTGCTAATTTTGAAAGGCACACAAAACCTCTGTGAGACACTGTCGAAGTTAATGGCACCGTTAAAATGATGATAGACTGATTTAACGGGAGAGATACATTTCGTTATGCCTTTTCCGATGGAATGTAACATTTTATGCGCCTTAAAAAACAGAGTCAATCAGGGGCAATTCTCGCCATCGCCAAAGCATGTACAGTACAATATCTGATAGGCATTGCTAGGTAATGTATGTTCATGTGGTGTATGTTCTCCTAGACAACCCATTAAATAGTGTTTGTTAACCTTTAATTCAGATGTCAGCAATAAGATAATATGATGTAAAACACAAGTCAATGGAGGATCATAAAGCTCTTTCTACTATCGTTTTTATTAGCCTGTTATTCAATGCTGAATGCAGCTACACCCCGAAGCAAGTCTTGAATAAAGTATGGTGTCAATATATTATGATACAAACTCAACCTGTAAAATCAATGACAAGGATTATGTCGGTTGCTATCACCTACTAAAATATAGATACTCTCTTGGAATGGATTCAAAACATGCTGAAACTCATCACTGGGTCTTTAATTTAGCCCATTAGTCATGAAGGACACTTGTGTGAGTTCCGGACATGGACCTTACATTCATGGGAGCATTAAACAAAGAGGAAAGCATAATTGCTGCAAGATAATTAAATACGATACCCTCCTGAAAATGTAATCGGACCTGGAAAAGTGCCCCCATTCACTGTCTCATTGATCCGACTTTAATCTATGGCTTTTTGGAGAGAGAAAATTACAGCAGTGCTAAAGATGTTTGAAATGTTTCTAAATCACAGTAATAACATTCCATAAAGAGCTACAATACTGGGTGGGAGCTGTACAAGCCCTTATGTAGATCAGATGCGGCAATTTCATAATCAGGGACACTGCTATTGTCCACAAGCTATCATATCCTCCTACAGTGAAAGAGAACACTTGTTTTAAACCTCCTATTTGAATAATGCAATGGAACTATAGGGCATGATTCATTCAAAAGTAAACATTGTAAAGCCACATTGATTTCCGTGGAAGTCTTAAGTACGTACTTACATTTCCTCCAGTGCAATCAAACCACTTGAATTTAAAATGGTGTAACTTGAGCTGGATTATGTCAGTAGGCTTTCAGATCCAGTGCTTTTATTTGCTGAGAGTCCATCCTGATGCCTCATGGAGGCCATAAATGTACAGTACTCATTTACTTATTATGTTTGCCCGCCATGCTACCTGTTCCTCTTAGTCCATGAGCCAACATGGCCAAATATTTATTATTACATTTATATCCCACCTTTCCTGAAAGGAGCTCAAGATGACGTACATGGTTCCTCCATCCATTTTAACCTCACAAGAACTCTGTGAGGCTGAGAGGCAGTAATTAGCCCCAGAGCAAACTAGACTTTGGCTGATTAACATTCTACGGCCTTTGAAATGTGTTTGAGGGATAGGGGTTATTGGTGTGTTTGTGTTTTTGCTTTATTAATAAATAATTTTATTTATACCCCGTACAGTATTTATACAGTACAGTATTTTATTTATAATAATAATTTTATTTATACCCTGCCCTCCCCAGCCAAGACTGGGCTCAGAGCGGCTAACACCAGGTATAAAAACAATTGATTAAAATGCAACTTAAAAACAAGATTAAAATACAACATTAAAATGCAGCCTCATTTCAGCAGAAACTCAAATCAAAAACTTTTTGGGGATGACAACGTCAAATCTTCACCAAGGCCAGCTATCCAGACTGGTCCTACGTGAGCCAGAAAAAAGCCAGGGAAGTCCCCAAATAGGAGTTCCATCACAGAAGGAGAAAGGAAAAAGGAAAGAGGGGGAGGGGATCAAGTTGATTCCAAGCCAAAGGCTTGTATTTTGTGTTCTCCTTTTGTATTTTTATGTTGTGAACTGCCCTGTTATCTTCTGATGAAAGACGGTATAGAAATTTAATAAATGAATATATACAGTTAAATAAATAGGCCATGTTTGGGGGAATGATGAGAGTTTGACAACATCTGGCGCGGTGTTGCAGGTTGGCCAGTTCTGCTCTGGTGCATTATGCTTAAGGGGTCTGGAGTACGAAGCCTTGAAGGCAGTTCCTGGGTCAGTAAAACAGCCGAGCATTTCTTGGGTCATTTCCTGGGTCATTTAAATCTGTCTGTTGAGTGCGAATTACAATTAGATTATTGTAACAAGCTAAGAAATGTTCACTAAATAGACAGAATGTTGACCTGTCTGCTGTACTTAACACAAAATCTGAATAACTCAGACATGCAGAAGATAAATAATATTTGGGGCCTTCAGCTGAAAGAGTGAAGCCTCCACTTCTTTTGATGTTGGTTCGTCACTGATAATTAGGAATGTGAGATTATGTACCATCACTTATTCTGGTAAATAATGTCATCTCCTCCAATTAAGATCAACCGCACACACCTCTTCAATTGCATTATTAGAATTGTTGTCAAGTTCTGAAGAAGCTATAATTAACTAGTCATCGTAATTGCCACTAGTTTCCAAAATGAGCACATTAAATAATTTATGCAAGGATTTTTTTTTAAAGTTTTAACTCTCACAAGACTATATGAAATAAAACTTTGGTGCAGAAGTAGCAACACAGAAACAGTGGAGGTCATCTGCAAAAGTACGCCAAGTGCAATCCTAGGCATGTTTGCTCAGAAATCCCATTGTATTAAGAGACTTCCATACTTAGCCTGAGACTTCCATACTTAGCACATATTGAGAGCGGTAAAAGATGGATTACTGTAATTTGCTCTATGCAGGGCTTTCCTTGGGTCTGGTTCAGGAGCTCCAGTTGGTGCAGAATATGGCAACCAGACGGCTGACAGGACCTTCGAGTTGAGAACATATAACACCATCGCTGAAATATCTGCACTGGCTACCCATCTATAGTGGTGCCCCGCAAGACGAATGCCTCACAAGACGGAAAACCCGCTAGACGAAAGGGTTTTCCGTTTTGGAGGTGCTTCGCAGGACGAATTTGCTATGGGCTTGCTTCGCAAGACGAAAATGTCTTGCGATTCCTGGGGGGTTTTTTCCGCTCCCTACCCCCTTTTTCTAAGGCACTAAGCTGCTAATAACCTTTTAGCAGCTAATCCGCTAATCCCTTAAACCTTTAATAGCCGCTAATAGCCGCTAAACCGCTAATAGCGCTAATCCGCTAATCCGCTAATAGGGTTGCTTCGCAAGACGAAAAAACCGCTAGACGAAGAGACTCACGGAACGGATTCTTTTCGTCTTGCGAGGCACCACTGTACTACTCAGCCAGCTTCAAGGTCCTTGTATTACTTTATAGAGCCCAGAACAACTTAGGTCCAGTATACCTTAGGGACCGTCTGAATCCTTATATCCCAGTTTGATCGCCGATATCATCTGCAGGAGTATCACTGGTCATTTCCTGAGTTGGTGAGGCTCATTGGACAACTAGAAACGAAGCCTTCCTTTAGTGATATTGACCCACTGTTGAGGAAAACTACCACTGTATGCTCTTATTACATTTGTTCATAGGGTCCCCCCCCATCTCAAAGTGACCAACAAAATATTAAAATACAGAAAAAGTTATCAAACGTTCAAAATCCAAAATACAGAATCAAACGTGTAGGAATAATAAATGTGTGCATGTCCCACTGCACTAAAAGATGAACACTAAAACCAGAATCATATCACGTTGTGATCAAATTAAGGGCGCCTCCCTACCATCTGTTTATTGAGCATTCGTCCTGTTTCTCACTTGCCCAAAGCTTCTGCAGAGGTTAGACTATATCTGGGCTTTACGGAGCATTTGCTCTTCTTCGTTTGCAGGCAAGTTACGCAGCAGTGAGCGTTTTCCCTACCTTCCTCCTGATTTACTTGTGGGTGTTTGTACATCTTTCCATTATTCATTCATTCATCCCATGGTGTTTCGTGTACTTCCCTAACTGCAAACCATCAGTTCTATTTCAAAGTGGGTTTGTTGCGCTAGGGCGACAGAGCAATTTAATCCAATTTAATTGTGGAAACCTAAATTTGCCTGTATGTGCTTGTGGAATCCCTTCCACAAAAGAATTACATCCTGGGTGTGCCCTAAAATAGAGGAAAAAATATTGTCCAATAAGGTTAAGCTTTTTAAAATTGTTATCTTTACTAAGAATGATTTATCCATATTTTGCAGTCGGCTTCCAGTTCAATAAAGTACTTACTCCTGTGTTTATCTTTACATGTTTGAATAATGCCCTTTACACCAGTGGAATTACATATATGTTTAAGTGTCTTAGACTTCTGAGGCCACATTCTTTTCCTTCCCTGCTATTTTTGTTGCTAAAGATTATTTCTATGAAACCTTAAGCTTCTTCCGTACAGACCTGTCATTCCCGTTACCCTTAATTAATGTAATATGTGCTCTTTGAAAGAAGAATAGACCCTGTAGCTATAAATTGCGACTTTTGAAAGAAAAAGTCACATCCTTTTTGAGTTTCTGGCTCAGCTAGCTGCAACCTAATTTCTGTTAGCGATTGTGGCAGATAGAAATCAAAACCGAGAACAGCAAATACTGAAAAATGTAAAGAAGCTTTTGGCTGAAATTTTACCTTTAGATAAACCATCATTTAATGTAGAGATACATTCCTATTAAAATGGCATCCTTTATCCAATTGTATGGCTCCAATATGAGCTACTCGAGTTCTTTAGATTGTCACTTGAATCCAGTTGTTTTATACAAGCATATGACCTCCACAGCACAAAAGGTGTCTTTGTTTATTTCCATGTATGAGAAAATCTGTTGTTTCCATTCAAATGAGTAGGCTGGCAGGAGTGCTCAGCATGTACACTAGATAATATGGAGATCTTTAACTGTACAGTGGTACCTCGCAAGACGAATGCCTCAGAAGACGAAAAACTCGCAAGCCGAAAGAGTTTTTCGTTTTCTGAGTTGCTTCGCAAGACGTATTTCCCTATGGGCTTGCTTTGCAAGACGAAACATCTTGCGCCTTTTTTTGTAAACCGCCAATGCATTCCTACGGGAAACCGTCAATACGCAGTGGTGCTTCGCAAGACGAAAAAACTCGTAGAATGAAAAAACTCACAGAACGAATTAATTTCGTCTTGCGAGGCACCACTGTATACAGTCATACCTTGGGTTACAGACGCTTCGGCTTGCGTTTTTTCGGGTTGCGGACTGCCGCAATCCAGAAGTACCAGAATGGGTTACGGCGGTCACGCTTTGCGCATACACAGAAGCACTGAATCGCAACCCGCGCGTGTGCAGACGCGCCACTGTGGATTGTGGACGCTGCAGGTTGCGGACATGCATCCTGCATGGATCACGTTTGCGACCTGAGCGTCCACTGTAATTTTGCTTGTATGGCAAGTAGATTGGGGTAAGAGGATCACTGGTTTCCTTTATTCTCAGGTGTTGCACCTTCTGAAAACTGCACCTCCTGATAAGTACTTGGAAGACTCTTTGGACTGGATTGAAAGGTGGGAGAGATATAGCCAGGGCTTCCTGCTAGTCTATCTTATATCTAGTTTATCATTCAGCCTAATACAGGGATGGCTAATCTCTGAGCTATATATATTGTATTTGACTACTACTGTGTAATCTCCTCTGTGAAGCCATGATGCTGAACATTTTTTGTGCTCCCTAAATTGTTTTACTAAGTGTTCCCAAAGATCCCCCACACCGTGATACCAAAAGGATTTTATCTTCCCATCAGAAGGTTGGTGGTTCGAATCCCCACGACGGGGTGAGCTCCTGAGATTCTGTCCCTGCTGCTGCCAACCTAGCAGTCAAAGTGCAAGTAGATAAATAGGTACCGCTCCGGCGGGAAGGTAAACGGTGTTTCTGTGCACTACTCTGGTTCGCCAGAAGCGGTTTAGTCATGCTGGCCACATGACCCGGAAGCTGTACGCCGGCTCCCTCGGCTAATAAAGCGAGATGAGCGCCGCAACCTGAGTCGTCCGCGACTGGACCTAACGGTCAGGGGTCCCTTTACCTTTACCCTAGGTTAGATTGCTGCAACGTGTTATATGTGGGGCCACCTCCGAAGACGGTTCAGAATCTTCAACTGGTGCAGAATTCAGCAGCCAGGTTTCTCACCAGGGCAGGACAATTGGAGTATATAACGCCAATCCTGGCCCAACTTCACTGGCTGAAAATTAGTTTCCAGGCCCAATTCAGAGTGCTGGTTTTTACCTATAAAGCCTGAAACCGCTCAGGCCCGCAATACTTCAAGGACTGCTTTTCCCCGTATGAACCAACCCAGATCCTGTGATGAACATCTTAGACCCTTCTTCATGTGCTTTCTCTATGAGAGGCTTGAGGGTGGCCACACCAGAATGGCCCTTTTCTGCCGTCGCTCCCCGTTTGCCAAATGCTCTCCTCAGGGAGGCTGGCCTGTCTTTATGTGCCAGAAAAAAACACATTCCTCTTCTCTCAGACCTTTGGCTAATTAAGCAATCTATGGTCATTTATACTGTGTGTGGTGGTGGGTTATTGTTTTGTTTGTTATTATGGCATATATTTTTGTGTTTTTATACTGTAAACTGCCCTGTGATCTCTAGATGAAGGGCAGTAGACTCAGGGCTTTTTTCACCCAGAATTTACTGGAACTCATTGGTGGGCGCCATTCCCATTGTAAGCAGTGCTCTTTTTTCCCCAGAAAAAGATGTCCAGGAACTCCCACCTTTTTTTTTTTTTTTTTTTACGGACAACCCTAAGTCATTGAGCTTCTTTCAGGATGACGCCAAAGTTGTTGGGCTTTTTTTAGCGAGTGCCAAAGTTGTTTTTTAGGGAGCCACTGAAAACACAGAATGTTCCAGCTGAAAAAAAAGCCCTAATTGTAAGGGGGGGGGGAAAGGAGGCATTCATGGTGAGTTCCGGCACCTCTTTTTCTAAAAATATAGCACTGGGTACAGTAAGTAACTAAGTAAATAAATAAAAAAATATATATTTATATATCATATATCATACCCCTCAATTTAAGCAGGACATCCCAATTTTACAGGGCCTAGTTTGTCGTATTTGTGCTCTTGGTCACATCTTATATTTGTCCTTTTTGGATTTCATTTTATTGATACCAGCTGAACCCTACTCTATTTTTTAAGATCACGGTGGCTTCTTAACGTATCTTCTAATATATTTGCAGTTCCTCCCCAGTTTTTGTCGCCTGCAATTTATGTTAGAAGGAAGGGCATTAACTGTACATTCTGTATTTCCATGCTAAACAGCTTAATCAGCAAACAAATATGAGCAAAGGGGCAATAATTCAGTGTAGCTGAAAAGATAAATGCTTTATTTCACCTATCAATGGCTTGCAGAACCACTTCTCAAAATGCAATATACAGAAGTAAAAAAAAAAGAAGAAGAAGCTGGGAATTTTTGCTAGTAAAGCTTTTACGTTTCTGAGAATGCTCATAAATGTCAATATTAAAGTAGAAATTGGCATGGACAATGCATTTTTGCAATGAATCTTTCCCTGGAATTATGAAACAAAACTACACGGGGCTAATAATGGATCTGAGCACTACCTAGAGCTAGTGCAGGGACTGAGCCCAGTCAACACCCGCCTGCCCCCCACTCCCACCTGAACAACCAGGTTTGGAGAAAAATGCCACACTCTACTTTGGAAGTATTGGGGCCATTTGTGTCCATGGACCAGAAAGAGCCACCTGTCCAAATTTCAGAGGTTGTTATCTTAAAGAGTGGTGGATTTAGCTGGCTATCACCCTGTAAATTTAACGATTTTAGACTCCTTCCCCCACTCTAACATGAGTGGGGAAGTCATCTGTAGAGAAGGTCTATGCACTTTCTGAAATGCAACTCTGAAGCAAGTAAGTGTGGAACAGTTAGGGTTAATTCACAAGTTTACACAGTGGTACCTCGGGTTAAGTACTTAATTCATTCCGGAGGTCTGTTCTTAACCTGAAACTGTTCTTAACCTGAAGCAGCACTTTAGCTAATGGGGCCTCCTGCTGCTGCTGCGGCACCGCCGGAGCACAATTTCTGTTCTCATCCTGAAGCAAAGTTCTTAACCTGAAGCACTATTTCTGGATTAGCGGAGTCTGTAAACTGAAGCGTATGTAACCTGAAGCGTATGTAACCCGAGATACCACTGTATCATCATGGCTGCAATACCTAATGATCTGCTTTGTGGCTAATGTTGCTGAGCTTTAAAAATGAGTAAACTCTAAGTACAAAAATGCCACCAACAATAACAGAATTTGCATGATAACAAATCTGCTCACCTGATTTATAATTTGTCTCATACAACCAGTGCTTTTTTCTTTAAAAATGTTTAGGGGTACTCTCATTTTCCTACTCATATTGAAATACTGCCCCTCAATGAGGCCAAACTTAGATTCACAAAATGTTTAGGGGTATGTGTACCCTTAGAAAAAAAGCACTGCATACACTGAGATAGCTGTAGCTATCTGATTTAAAACTAGGTTGTGCAAACAGTATTTTGTTCTATACAAATCTTGGTAAATGTCCAGTATGCATTCTGCGTCAAGAATAGGACTTACCTGCACTCACAAATGAAATTCATTCACATGAATGCAGATGAACAGAAAGATATTGAATATTAATAAAAATGTATTTTACTATGTTCAAGCTTAAGCCAGCCCTTTGTTACAAAGGACACTAAATGTTTGATGTATTTCTTGAAAGAGTCTCCCACAGACTAGAAGATCACTATGAATTTAGACTACAAATTTGAGTGTCTTTTTCACCACAGATGCGCCCAATGTGGTCTTTTCAGACTTTTTTTCATACTTTTTTTTTGTTTGCATTTTTGCTCTGTTTTAAAAATGCATGTTTAAAATTCAAGTCAATGGACAAAATAAGCCCATTTTCCCACCCAAATGAGATGAAATATGGAGGAGACATGGAGGAGACATGAACCAGTTCGCTAAAAAGAGTGGGTTCCACATGTAAGAATCTGAAATAAAGCAGTCTGGAGGTATACAAGGCCTGAATTATTCTTCTAGTCCTAAAGTACAGTATTGTGGAATTTTTGTTTTGTTCCACACCAGGTACATCAATTTGTGAAATCTGTATTTCTGACTCGTCCATTAGTTTTATAAAGATGACAGTTAGTAATTGCTATTTTATACTGCTAATATTTGGGGCCCCTTCCCCTCTAAGGAGGAGAATATGACTGTCTGACCTAGAGGTGGGACTGCATGAACATTTAAAAGTAAAAGGAAGAGGTGCTGGTTACAGCACCAAGCAGTAGTATCTCTGTTGGGCTGTGCAAGCCTTTTGTCGGTTACAGTGGTACCTCTAGATACGAACGGGATCCGTTCCGGAGCCCCGTTCGCATCTAAAGGTAAACATAACTAGCGACAGCGCGTTTGTGCATGTGCGCATCGATTTTCACCGCTTCTGCGCATGCATGTGACGTCATTTTGAGCATCTGCTCATGCGCAAGCAGCGAAACCCGGAAGTAATGTGCTCTGTTACTTCTGGGTTGCCGAGGAGCACAACTCGAATGTGCTCAACTCGAAGCATATTTAACCCAAGGTATGACTGTATATCACCACAGGATGACAATGCAAAGGCAGGAGAAGTGCCATGACTTAGGGGCACAGCACATACTTTGCCTGCAAAAGGTTGCAGGTTTAATTCTTGGCAACTCCAAGTAGGGCTAGGAGGGTCTGAAACCATGAAGAGCGCTGCCAGTCAGTGTAGACAATACTGAGACAGATGGGCAATTGGTTTGACTCATTATATGGCTACTTCTTATGTTCCTATGGTTTCCCTTCCTTTGCTCTGGCCTCCTCTTCTCATCACTGTATTGGCAAAAGAAGATCTGCTAAAAACAGGAGTCGTGTAACATGACTGCACATAAAATTCAACAAGTTTATTTTTCCTAGTTATTTGAATACCAGCACTTTGTGCGGGCTTTCAGGGGCAAAGGACTAACAAAAGGCTTTTAATAATAATAATAATTTAATAAAAGACTGGTGATTTAAAAAGTGTAGCCACACCACTAGCGTAGCGTGGGTTCAGGCCCGTCTTACCCATAGAGGCTAGTGGTGCAGGGCGCCAGGGCACCAAGTTCTGGAGGGTGCCAGGCAATAATCTGGGGAACACCGAACGAGCACGCTGAGTGAGCGAGGGCGCTTGTGCCGCTCCCGCCCTGCGTCAGCTCGGTTTTTTCATTGTAGCCTGCAGGCGCCAAATTCTGCGAGGCGCCAGAAGGCTAAAAGGAAAACAACTGAGCCGACGCTTGGCGGGAGCAGCGCATGCACCCTCACTCAGCGCAGGTCTGCTTGCTCAGTGTGCTGCCTGCTGTGGCCACCGTGGCACAAAGTGGCAGCTGAGCTGGGAGGCACCGCGTCCAGCCTCCGTCTCTTCCCTGCCGGAGGAGCCGCCCTCCAGCCGCTGCCTGCCTCCTCCAGCCCTAAAAAAAGGTACACAACTCTGGGAAAGGGGGGGGCACAGGATATGCTTAAGACAACCCTTCGTTGGTTGCCAGGGCCCCACAATGGAGGTTGTTGGGAGGGAAACGGATGAAGTACGCAGGCATATTCAGCTGCCTAGCAGGGCCCGCATCACTCAGAGATAAGGAAAGAGTAGTTCTGTGTTCTGCAAAGGTCACTTCCTGGTTCATATGGAGAAGCTGTTTTCAATACAGCCCAGCAACAGAACTGCACGGCTTTATTGAGGCAGCACTAGGTGTTGAACTTTTGTGTCCCGAACAATTTTGCATTCAGGGCACCTGCCCCTGTGTCCCTCCCCATGCAAGACACTGATCCACACTGGGCAAGCACTACTCTGAATTAACAATGGTGTGGTTGCATGTGGTTTACTGATTTGAACGCAGTTACATTACTCTGGGGCAAAGCATCTGCAAACTATCCAGTGAGGTCAGATTACACCTAATCAAATCTGCCTTATTTAACAAACAGAATGCAATCAAACCATACTTTCACTGGAAACAACACTCCTGTATATCGTGACAAATAAATCCCACACCTAGATAGCACATTAATATTATGCCTAGGTAGTGCATTAATATTATGATCCCCGTATGAGATTTGTGTTACAACAACTGAAATAATCTCTGGCATGAATTTGGGTCATAGCCAAAGTTAGTCTTTTTTGAAGTAACTTAGCGAATGCTACAGCAAATCTCCAATAAATGTTTCCTTTCTTCTTTTCTGAAGGTATGCAATTCTTCCACAGGAAGAAAATGCTTCTGAATTTTCCTGAACACCTTGGAAAGGGTAAATGAAGTGGAGCAGTAGATTTACTTTTTACAACAGCAAAAAAGGGGGGAAAGTCACAAGTATTAATGTCAACAACTGGAGTTTTACCTCATTAGACAATTTCTGATCTAAGGCTCTGATGATTATTCTCAGCAGAAAAAATATGCTAATTATTCACTCTGAATGTAGAAGGAAAAAAGGTGTAAAATCTCCCTTTAGCCGTGTGACCATGTACTAATTGCATGTCATGTGTCAAAATAATGCAACTCTCATTGCCTAAAGCAATTAGACATACAGAACTCTATTAATGAAGCACTATCTGTCACTAAAAATGTTTTCAGTGTGATTGCTGAAGATTAAAATATTAACTTCTCAAATATTTATGATAGTTACTGACAGCATTTCAAAATGCTACTTTTAACAAAAGCTTTCTGCTCAGCTGTACTTTTTAAGTTGGATTTGAGATTCAAAGCCATTATTAACACACAGGGATTCTGGGCAATCTTTAAGATGTCTCAGGAGTGTTTACGGAGCCTACGCTAGCACCACAGAAATCCACAGCATCTGTTACTGAAATAATATAAATCCTTAAGAGACAAAAACCAAAAATCCACAAATTTGTATATGTAAGAGCATTAAAAACATCTTCAGTGTAGTTGCTGCGTTTGTTTGGTTTTTTAAAAAAAGAACAGTGCAGCTCTTTACACAAATTTCACAACCTATTGAAATGACACTACAGTGTAACATTTGACGAAAAATATTAGCCCTCTCAGACAGTTGTCTCCACGTGAATCACAAGAGAGAGACAGACAGATAGATAGACAGAGAGAGAGAGAAGCTGTACCCATTGGCCCAATCCATGATGTTATGTTCCCTGCATGAACTATCCTCATGCTTTCCATGCACTGGGGGAATATCTCCAAAAGCAAGACCTTCTGGAGGGGCAAGGGCTCTCCTCGCCAGCTGATCTAGACTTGGTCCACTATATGGCCAATGTGAGGCTGGGGTTGGCAAGCGATGTGGGCACAGGGGTGGGGAGAAGTGAATGTGGCCCTGAGTAGTCTTTCTTCTCCCCCCTCCTCCATGTGATGGAAATGCTTGCTTGCTTGCTTACTCGCTGCTGGCTTGGCTTAGCTTGGTTTGGCCTGGCTGGCTGTCAAGACTAGGGTTGGCTGGATCTGTCAATTTTGGTTTCTTTCAGTTTATCATTTTTCCGATCTTGAATTCAGTTTTTCATACTTCCACATCATTTAAAACATTAGTCACTTAAAGCATTTGCATTTTGTCATTTAAAACAAGCAAGCAAGCAAGCAAGCAAAATTCCTCATGAAAATCCACCAGCGATTTTCTCCCAATTTACATGCGATTTTGCCTAACATTCACATCTCACAAAACAATTTCCAAAAATATAATACATTTTAATGTTGTTGTTTTTACTAATATCCGCATTTTGATGCACACATTACCCTTTTATATGCATTTTTGTAAAAATTCATTTGGCTGGAGAACTGTGTTACAAAATTAAAAAGATAGCTATGTTTTGGTTCATGCAGTGTTTCAGAAATTGTGAATTGGATAAGTTCACCTTTAAATGAAAACTGATTTTAATTCCCCCCACCCTCCATCTCTAGTTTTGACCCATGTGTTGTGATGAGGACACAGCTCAAGAACCTTCATTGATGGTGGGGTGAAACAGACAACACCATATTCAAGGCCCTCCTGCTTGAAGGGCACAGCCTTGCAGCAATTTTCTGGTTGAGTAGATGAGTCACTCAAAGTACAACAGTCTCTCCAGCAACACAGAAGCCAAGGACTGCAAAATAAGGCAAGGACCCTTTAACTACTCAGACAGAGCCTAATGAACTCCAGGTCTAGTCAGTCTCCTTAAGGCTCTAGTTGATTCTAGCTTCCTGCAGAGACAACATCTTCTGTAACTGCCTCAGAAGCAGAATGCATCAGTCTGCAGCATTCCCTATGAATGGTCCAAGATCCTATCTTAACCTGGGAGCTTTAAGCTCCTATGGAATTTCACTAGATGCCTTCTCTCAACACATCACATAAAGCATTGTTGGAAAGGTCCCTGGCTGAGCAAGAAACTCTGTAGCCAGCCAGCCTTGTCTACAAATGCCAGAAGACATCACAGATGTGTTTCCCCAGCTCATGTGATATATGTTGATGCTTGTTCTGCTACATGTTGCATTGCTGTCTCTGCAAGAGAACCAGCATCTTCTAGGGGAGAAGAGTGATGGTCACATGCACTAGGAAGAGCAGAAGTTACAACAGTACTCACACAGCAGGTAGCATCAGGAGCTCTTCAGCACCCTTTAAAGATTTTGTTTCACATGAATCTATAATCCTAACTTAACAGAAGGGGTGGGGTGGGAAATGTTCACAAGATTTAGTTCCAGTTTTGCTGTCCAGACTTTGTGTGTGATCTCACCTGACGGATAATATTTAGAACTGCTTTGTTTCCCATAGTAACAAATCAGGAAGGACTGTTCTATTTTATCTCTGTAAGCTGCCTTGAATCCCAGACTGAGGGAAAAGTAGGATATAAATAAATGAAAAAATATTAATACTAATCGTAGAATGTTCCAGGTTCTGTCTCTGGCATTTCTAGCTAGGGCTGCAAGGTAACCCTGTCTGAAATTCTGGAGAGCCACTGTCGGAGTAGATAGAACTGAGTTATACTGGCCAATATAAGGCTGCTTCCTATGTGAGCCTCTCCAACTCACCTGTAACATATAGCAAAACTCACTACCACATAATTCAAGACCATAATATCATGAGCTGCTTCAGTGGAGATACAGGACAGTGGTTTCTCTGTCTGGGCTTGGGAAGCATGATGACTACTTAAGAATATAAGAAAGATCCCACTGTGCCAGACTGAAGATCCATCTCCTCCAGCCTCCTGTTCCATACACATAATGAGTCCTATTGTTTATTTACTGTTTATTCATAGAATTGTAGAATCAAAGAGTTGGAAGGACCCAGGGTGGTCATCTAGTCCAGCCCTCTGCAATGCAGGAATATGCATCTGTTCCTTATGGGTATTGAACCTTCAACCTTGGCGTTATCAGCACCACGCTCTAACCAACTGAGCTATTGCTTCGACCATTATGGACACATCTAACACCGAATATATACATAGATACAACATTAAAGCACAAAATATATGTACATATCAAAATACAAACTAATTCAATATGTCATTCCAAATTCAATCTTTACAGTCCACCATGTTATCCTCAGTGAATGTTATCTTCAATATTTGGGCAGTAACTGCAAATCTCGCAACTCTGTCTTGTCACAAATTTGTCAAAACCAGACAGCAAATATGTGATTTTCACTTGAATATCCACATCTGGTATCTTACATAACAAATCAAGAATAAGCTTAGCTCTCAGTTCAAAGTACAGAGAACAATATAGTACATTGTGATATAGACCTTCTACTGCTTGGGTACCACATATACAAAGACGCTATTCTATGAGAATTTTCCTATAGCGTCCCTCCAAATATTCTGAGAGCATAGTCTGGAAACACAAAGCCAGAAATGCTTTCCTAATGAACAGACTGGTAAATCGTATAGATAATTCTCAAGGCCATGTGTTGAGAGAACAATGATTTCTGGATTGTCTGTGGCTCTTGTTGTACATAGAAATCCTATGATGAGATCTGCTAACTAAACTATATGATCTCCCTCTGTGTGTATAAATATACATACACATCCATACATAAAACTCACAATGGAGATGAGCATCCCTGTGGTGAGAGTAATGTACACATCAGCTCTAAGGTAGCTTTACACATTACATTATAGCACAAGAGTTTAAAACAAGCGGTCTCATCTCTCAGTAGCGTTCTAACATTTAAAGGCTCTACTCATCATGTGGCTAGCGCAGTTTCTGTGCATCCTTTCCACGCAGCCATGAAAAAAGCCAGGACCAAGAGTGATGATGGATTGTTAGACTGACCCTGTTGTAGTGGCAAGCCTTTATACATTGCAGCTGCCTTGTAGAATGAACCCATGGAGAAAAAGCTCCACTATCACTGCTGTAACACGTAAAAGGCTGGACCCGACTGTCTCTGCAGCATGTGGACCTGCTGTCTTCCCACAGAACATGCAGCAATAACAACACCATAAAATACATCGTTCTATTTTGTGTCTCAAGTCAGAAAATGATAAAAGCCACATTGTTGCCACTGTATCACTTTTTAGTGCCACGGCAATAAAAATTTACTGTAATCATGCGTTAGTGTTGCCACTGTTTCATGTTCAGCAAAGGTATTGTCTTGATATTTTTTATATATAGCTATTATAGGAACCACTTACACTCACTTAAACTAAGAAGGATTTACTTGGCAACTTTAATGGCCCTGAGTGAGCCATTGTGATCTGTCATGTAAAAAAAGGAAATGTTATGTAGGTACAAAAGGAGCTCTTCAAAAATCTGTGAGACGTAAACCAACCAGTCTTCACGGCTTCATCAGAAACTTCTTGGCCATTCATAATATTGTAATTCAAAATTAACAATCATTTATACCTTACAACTATCATGTGTGGTAATAAAGAAAAGGGATAAAGCAGTGAAAAAGGTGAGAACAATATGGAAAAGATAATAAGCTAGAAGTCAGTGGAGACCAGGGGACGCCAACTTGATGTTGGTTAACCAGCCCAGACACAAGCAGCCATCTCACTCCTCCTTTGCTCCCAATGCACATGGTGGGATTAATAATTGTAGTGTACAGGATACCTGTGGGAATTACTGAAGTAATATGAATTGCCTTGAGCACTCTACAAACTAAATAAATTGATGTTCTTACTCTTATCACCCTTGCCTGCCATTCAGGTGAGAAAGAAACAGGGTGCCAAGCTACAACTGAGATCACACCTGTTTGTAATCCAGGTCGAAACTGGCCAATACAGCAGACATTGTATGCTGAAGTGTTAGAGCTTGTTTGCTGTTGGTCACATGCCAAAAATGACCTTTTATGCAATGCCTTACTATGGCACAAGAGGTTCTAACAGCAGGAGGCCACACTAAATATTTATCGCTTTGAGCAGCTCTATGAAAGCTTCAGAGAAAAATAAATCAAGCACACAGTTAGGCCTTTCCTCTTCTGTTTGACTGCCCCCACTTTTCTTACTTATAGAAGATGTAAACGCAGAATTTTATCTAAGAACTGTAGCCCAGAATCCTTTGTGGTATGTCTCTTATATGGCACCATCAGGGCAGAACTTTGGGACAGAAGCCCAGAAGTCTTTTTGTTTTGTTTGCACTTCTTAACAAAATGAATAAAGCAATTATCCCAGATGGCTGGGAGGCCACCTGCTCTTGATGGGGTTACATTCCTTCTGAAGGAGCAGGTACATAACTTGGGGCTGCTCCTGGATGCTCTGCTTTCGCACATGGCTTGGGTGGCCTCAGTGGCGCTGAGTGCCTTCTATCAGCTTCAGCTGGTGGCCAAGCTGTGCCTCTATCTGGAAAGGGATAGCTGAACTTCTCTTGTCTATGCTGTGGTAACCCCTACGTTTACTTGTGTTTTATCTTGTGTTTTATTATGTGAACAGCCCTGAGATGTTTCGGTGAAGTGCAGTATCTAAATTTAATACATAATGATAATAAGTTTAAAGCAAAAAAGAAGCACAGGACCCCATTCAGCAGAATGAATGAAAAGGCCCTTAAATGCAACAGGGCTGGTTTACCATATTTTTATATAAGTGAAGTAATACGCCTTCCCATTTGACGATGGGCTCGATGGAAGGCCACTGACTTCAGTGTCCAAAATTTCCCACCCACACTATTGGCCACAGATGCTGATGGAGGCAGTGTCCTGGCACTTCTTCAATCATGCAGGAAAGCCTTTGCCAATGTCGTAACCGCCATTTGTTTTGGAGTGCATCTCCCATCAGCCTTCCCTAGCACTACCTCGTTGGCTGGGGCTGATGGGAGTTGTAGTCCTAGAGGGCACCAAGTTGGCGAGTGCTGATGCAGCACATCAGCTTGAAGTGGGAAAATGCCTTGGCCCAGCCCTGCAGAAGAAAGAATCTCTTTCTCTCAGTACAATCTTACTAGGGGAATAATTCCTTCCTCCACACATCTGCTAGGGACTTCTGCCTTTGAAAGCCACATTTAGAAAACAATCTTACATAAAACTTGTATGGCTCGGCTACATCCGTGCTGAAAAATTCAAACACTATTAATGCAGTTTCCCTTTAAATAAAACAAAAAGGCAATAAAAAGAAGTTTATAATTCATGATACACCCCTTACATATTACTAGCGTTATCTAATATGCAACTTCATTACATTGCTTTATTATTGTTTTTGCAGGTTGGGTTTTCTCTCCACCTTTGAAGTTACTTTGCAAAAAGAAAAACCTTTAAAATTCATCTCTAAAGCTGACTGAAATCCATTCTCATATAATTGTGCTCTCTGGTACAGTCGAAAAATGGGGAGGGTCACAGCAACGTACCTGATCTTTGCTTTGTTTGCTTGCCGGCTGCTAATTGCTAGCAACCCAGAAATTCATTTTAGAGGCTGGCAGAAACCCTTTCCGTGCAGGCCAAATATATAAACAAACAAACAAATCCAACCCCAGGAAAGAGATTTTACTTTTCTCTCATCTTCGGATTCACCGGGGACAATGAGGGAGATTCATTAGGCCATTTGTTACTGTCATCTGCCATGATTCGAAATGAAATACTAAATGTTTCATGGACTCCGAAAAGAGAGAAGTATTTGTCTTTGTGTTGGCTATGCAAAGACTGCCTGGCTTTCAGCGCTCATACAAGAGGCCTGATGGATGAAAGGGGGAAGGGTGGTGCCATCGGAATGATGATGGGCTAATATCATCCTCTTGTCAGCTGTAATAGGCTTTTCCTCACAGAAATAATTCATAAAACCGCTACATTATATTCTATCCCTGACAGGCCCTATCTATCCTGCAACCCAGCAGGCTCGCCACTAATAAGAAAATATGTGGTTCAGGAACCCTGAAAAATTAAACAGGTAGTTTATGAACAATTTGTTTCATAGGGATGTTTATTATGTTTATTAAATATTGAGCCTTTAATGTTTTGCCAGTACAGATGATATCATAAAAATGCTGACTTAAGCCTCAGTTGTATTCTTGGAAAGTGGCATTTTATGGAGTTTGTGGCGCACAGTAAATAACTAAATTACAGTGGCTTATATGTGAACACAGAGGGTAATTTATAGAGAGCAAAGGAGAAAATGTATATATGAATGGGCAGAGGCATTTTCATAATACACACAAAGAGCAGCATGTACTATGAACTAAGAGAGTGATTATGGCACATGTTAGCCACCATCCTAGGTTCAACCGGGCAGCTGATATCTCATTGACGGAGACTGGATTTAATTACACTAACTGTGCACAGCAATATAACCTTTGGTTTTAGCAATGGACTCATGCAGGTGTTTAAATTGGGGGGGGGGCAGGTGGGTGGAGATGATGTCACACTCATAACTCATGTTTAGAGCAAAGCTCCAGGTTGCATGCATGGCTTAGTGCTGGGGCTCCAGTCCTCACACGTCAATTGAAGATCGCAGCTGAACCATGAGTCTTTCCTTCACTAGCACTGCTACTGCTATGGAGTTCTGTGTGTTATGTGGTAGTCTGCTTGCCATTGGATGCTGCCCATGGGCATCTGTTGTCAAGAAGAAGAAGAAGAAGAAGAAGAAGAAGAAGAAGAAGAGTTTGGATTTGATATCCCACTTTATCACTACCCGAAGGAGTCTCAAAGCAGCTAACATTCTCCTTTCCCTTCCTCCCCCACAACAAACACTCTGTGAGGTGAGTGGGGCTGAGAGATTTCAGAGAAGTGTGACTAGCCCAAGGTCACCCAGCAGCTGCATGTGGAGGAGCGGAGACGCGAACCTGGTTCACCAGATTACGAGTCTACTGCTCTTAACCACTACACCAAGGACTGTTGCTGAGATTTTGGAGCTCTATTGACCATAGACAACACTGGGTTTGATGTGCAGGCAGCCTGTCCCTGTCTAAGGCAGCTTCCTACTAAGTGCCTTTCCCTTTCATCCTCAGAAATGGAGCATATACTTTAATTTTCCTGTTTGTGTGTGTTGATGTGCTTGCTTAAAGAATAAGAAGGCTTTTCTGCAGCACCAAGGATAACTTTACCTTCTTAAAAGGTGCTGTTGCTGCTTTGTAATGTTGGGGAAAATACAGAAACAAGCTTGCTGGGCCTGCTTTTGAAGTTATCTAAAAGGGAGAGGTGGAGTAATGTATTCAAGAGCATTTACTGTGGTTACTTCTTGTACTACAGTGGTACCTCGGGTTACATATGCTTCAGGTTACATACACTTCAGGTTACAGACTCCGCTAATTCAGAAATAGTGCTTCAGGTTAAGAACTTTGCTTCAGGATGAGAACAGAAATCATGCTCCAGCAGTGCGGTGGCAGCGGGAGGCCCCATTAGCTAAAGTGGTGCTTCAGGTTAAGAACAGTTTCAGGTTAAGTACGGACCTCTGGAACGAATTAAGTACTTAACCCGAGCTACCACTGTATTTGATAACCAGATATGAAGGGGCTCTTAAGGAATAATCGTGTCATCTGGATCATCTGGAAAGAGAGAACATGACCGTCTTCACCGTCCTCCTTAAATAGTCTCTTTGGAAATGAGGCGAGCCAGGCAGGCATAACTTTCTACCTGAAACCAGACTAACCTGGCTATTGGTACTGCAAGGATACCAGAATGTGATCAGGAGCATGATTAGATGATAGAACAAAGCTTTTGTAAGTTTTAATTGTATAGTCACTCATGTTTCCATCCCAGTTCCTCTAGAGAAGTAAGGACAAAATTGGGATCAACTGGTTGTGTTCTAGTACGCTGCAACCTCTGTATCTTAGCATCTCATACCACATGACCAGATTGCTCTTGCATGCACACAAGAGGTAATGCTATTTAGAACTCCTAGACAAAAGAGAATACATCTGACATTTGCTCTGGCCTAGCCTTGCATAATTTTTTGTCCTGTCACAGTATATTTAATCAGTGGTGCTTGCATGACAGTGAATGCTCTGTAAATGTAAACTGACAAGTCGAGGACTTATCTACATCATACAGGGTTAATGGCCAAGGTTAATAATAAACAGTACCCACAACATGGAAAAAAGCAATAATTCACAGATAAATTACAGAAAGCACACATCCAATGTGATTTACCAACGAGATCTCAGAGAAGCCTCTATTTAGATCTCACCCAAACCCAGAATGCAGTGCAAATGAACGTGGAAGACTGTATCCTGTTGGTCTTTAGGCTAGCTTTCTTTTCTTTTCCAATGGCAATAATTTTGCTTGTAGAGTGCCTCCAAGCAGCTACTATAAGTGAAAACAGTTATCACACCTTTTTCAAAATGAGGCGAAATCATTTTAAGCACACGCAGGCTGGTCCCACATCCTCACGATGCTCGAGCCACAGTAGCATGCAGCAAGGTCGACACAGCAGAAGCATAAACTGTAGAAAGAAAAGCTCACGCACCTCTGCAAACAGCAGCTCCAACAGGATCGCTGCCAATGAAGCTGCTGCCAATCACCTTCTTGCTTGCCAACGATGCCCCCACATTAGCCAATCATTATGTGGTGACAGCAGGAATGCCACAATGGTATCATCCCACCCAGGACACAGAGGCAGTAATAGTAGCAGGAGTAGTATCTTCATTTATTACCCAGCCTTCGCCCAATTTAAAATACAACATTAAAAAACAAATTAAGAATAACAAAAAACAAAGTAAGAATAAACAAGAACAAATAATAATACTAAATTTATTTGTATGTTTGCTTGTTTGTTTGTTTATTATACCCCACCCATCTTGCTGGGTTTCCCCAGCCACTCTGGATGGCTTCCAACAAAATATTAAAATACAGTGGTCTGTTAAACATTAAAAGCTTCCCTAAACAAAAAAATGTTTAATGTTGGGACGCGGGTGGCGCTATGGGTAAAACCTCAGTGCCTAGGACTTGCCGATCGTATGGTCGGCGGTTCGAATCCCCGCAGCGGGGTGAGCTCCCGTCTTTCAGTCCCAGCTCCTGCCCACCTAGCAGTTCGAAAGCACAATTAAGTGCAAGTAGATAAATAGGTACCGCTTTATAGCGGGAAGGTAAACGGTGTTCCGTGTGCTGCACTGGTGCAGGTTCGCCAGAGCAGCTATGTCACACTGGCCACGTGACCCGGAAGTGTCTGCGGACGGCGCCGGCTCCTGGCCTCTAGAGTGAGATGGGCGCACAACCCTAGAGTCTGACAAGACTGGCCCGTACGGGCAGGGGTACCTTTACCTTTACCTTTAAACAAAAAAATAAACATTAAAAGCTTCCCTAAACAAAAAAACAAGAACATATAAACAAAAAACAAAGTAAGAATAGGTTGGATCATATAGACAGATAGATAAATAGAATGGGCCTTTTCTGCAGTGGTGCCTCGCTTGTGGAATGCTTTCGTCGCCAGCGATTCGTGCTTGGTGCCTTCATTATATGTCTTCGGTGCCAGGTGGAAACATCTCTTTATAACCAGGCCTTTGGCTGATTAATGTTCTATGGCCTTTTAAATGTGTGTGAGAGAGGGGTTTTTTGTTTGCTTTTGCTTTATTGTGTATTTTGTGTTCTCATTTTGTATTTTTATGTTGTGAACCACCCTGTGAAAATTTAATCAACAGCAACAGCAATAATATTCCCTACCCCTGCTTTCAAAATAAAAAGGCATGTTCCTGGGAGTTGGGCCAATTGTGTCCCTCTGCTAGTGCTGTGTAAGAAACACAACAGGCAGTGGGGTTGTATTTCCAGGTTGTATATGGGGTTGGACACAGGGCTATCCTGTGCCACATTGTTTCTGTTTGGGGGGCACCCTCTAACCTTTCACCCTCCTTCTTGACATGTTGAAATAATTACACCAAAAGGTGGAGGCATTCCCTAATGGTGTTCAAGGTACCTTTCCTTGGCTGCCCATTCCTTCTGAACTGAAGAAGCTTTTGACGTCTCCAGGATGTGCTACATTCCTTCTTTGCCAGTCATGTTGAGCGAAGCTTGCATATTTTGCCTGTTTTAATCTAAATCTGTTGCCTGCTCTGTAAATCCCTATGGCATATTGTGTAATCATATGATATACCCTAATGTGTTTAGGGGCACATGTTGTGTTGTGTCATCAATGTAAAGAACTATCATTTTCACTGGCAGGCAGTTGGAAGCAATTAATTACCCATGGATAGCGTGTACAGCTGTTGCTTATGTATGGAAACAGAACAGAAATTAGATTTAATTGGTTTATCATAATCAAGAAAGTGGCATTTATTTCATTACAGCTTTTGTCAACCGAGCCACTTGATTTTTCTTTTATTGGTTTTAGACACAATCAGGCAACATCCTCTTGGTATTGAAGAATTCCCAAATGAGTTAAAATGTGGATTGTTTTCTCAGTCAAAAGGCATAAGCCGTCTCAATTGCTGATTCCAAAATTGTAATACTATCAGCCTCTGATGGGTATATTAACCGTACACAAAAATATGGAGCCCACAAATCAGAAAATTATTTTGTTGTTGAAGGTAACAATAGATGGGAAACAGACTAAAATGAAATTTAAGAACTTTTCCACCTAGTGAATCTTTCACTCAGTAGGGACATTTTTAAGTGTTTGTATTTTTTTTTTCTTACATGCATACACAATTTTATTTCTATGCCACCTTTCCACAGTTCAAACCATACTCAAGGCAGCTTACAACATGAAAAAAATGCCAAACTACAGCATAACAAAAGTAGTCATAAACAATAAATGAAACATAAAAAATACACAACCAAACTGAACAATTTCCAGATCTAAAATAAAGATATGAAATATCCAAATCTAAAATAAATGTACAAAAAATCAACAGCGACAACAAAACCCCAAACAACACCACAGCCCAAGTGTCTGTTCAGCAGCCTTAGCTTGTGTAACTGAGTCAGCCAGGGCCCTGCCCTCTCGGCTACGTGGGGAAAGGCATGCAAGGCAGGGAGTAGGACTTCCAGGACTCACAGCCAAGATGGTCTTGCAGTTCAATAACCCTAAATATACACTGTGTTGGCAAAACTGTGAAAAGGGAAGAATGTTTTCGTTGGTGGTTACTTGGGTGTGAAAAGAAATTGTGTAGAGGCAATACAATATTTTATTTTATCTTGATCAGAGAGCATCTACTTGCCTTCAGGCTCGACAGACATTTGTAATGATGTAAAAACAAACAAACAAACAAATATTTTTTGTTATTTATACCCCACCCATCTGGCTGGGTTTCTCCAGCCACTCTGGGTGGCTTACAGCATATATAAAACATAGTAGAATATCAAACATTAAAAATAAATATGTTCAAAATATATTTGTGGCGGGGGGAATGGAAACATCTAAATTTAGTTCAAGATGAGTATTATAAATATATTGTTTGTACCAGTGAAATGTACATCTTTGTGGTGGTTAAAGTTGTTTATGTGCAGAAAACAGACTTTTTTGACCCAAAACACAGACTCTGTAGGCTTCTTTCAGCTCGCTTTCCTGAAATAGATTTTCAAATTATTAATAATTTTTCTCTTTTCTGCATTTCAGCTTTTACTAATACCTTCTGCAACATATGTTGTTGCGTAATGCATTATAGGTGGGACGTGGGTGGTGCTGTGGGTTAAACCTAGGGCTTGCTGATTGGAAGGTCAGTGGTTCGAATCCCCGTGACAGTGTGAGCTCCCATTGCTTGGTCTCTGCTCCTGCCAACCTAGCAGTTCGAAAGCATGAGGTGCAAGTAGATAAATAGGTACCGCTCCAGCGGGAAGGTAAACGATGTTTCTATGCACTGCTCTGGTTTGCCAGAAGTGGCTTAGTCATGCTGGCCACATGACCCGGAAGCTGTACACCGGCTCCCTCAGCCAGTAAAGCAAGATGAGCACCGCAACCCCAGAGTCGTCTGTGACTGGACCTAACAGTCAGGGGTCCCTTTACCTTTACCTTTAATGCATTATAGACCATGGGTGGGGAGCAAGAGGCCCTCCAGATGTTGATGGACTCCAGCTCTCAGCATTGCTAACCATCAACCAAATTGGCTGGGAGTGGTAGGACTTGGGAATCTAACATCTGGAAGAGGGCAGGCTTCCAACCCCTGTTCTAAACATCTGCATAAAGGTAAAGGTACCCCTGCCCGTCAGGGCCAGTCGTGACCGACTCTAGGGTTGCGCGCTCATCTTGCTCAAGAGGCCGGGAGCCAGCGCTGTCCGCAGACACTTCCGGGTCACGTGGCCAGCGTGACGAAGCTGCATCTGGTGAGTCAGCACCAGCGCAGCACACGGAAACGCCGTTTACCTTCCTGCTAGAAAGCGGTCCCTATTCATCTACTTGCACTTAGGGGTGCTTTCGAACTGCTAGGTGGGCAGGAGCTGGGACCGAACGACGGGAGCTCACCCCGCTGCGGGGATTCGAACCGCTGACCATGCGATCGGCAAGTCCTAGGCTCTGTGGTTTAACCCACAGCGCCACCAGTGTCCAACCCCTGTTCTAAACATCTGCATAGGTATCACTATATCAGACCTGGACATTCCAGTCTGTGATATGGTTGGGATTGGATCAAATGGAGGAGGGTTTAAAAAATGTATTTACAGTCAACACTGAAAGCCTTTTTGGACTATGAGGAGTATCCAGGAACTTGGGTAGGGTCATCATTACCCCCAAATCACTCCTGATAGATTAATTTTTCACATGTCCAGAGGCAGAGGAATCTAGATGCACTGCCTAAGCACCACTTCTTCATAAGTTTTCCTTGAAATAAAAGGTTTATGGGCAGGAGCAGGGTTTGACAGATTACAAAATATAAAGGGCCCAGTGCAATTGCTGGCCAAAACATCTCAGTCTGATATAATGCCGTTATAGCTCTTCAAGTAACTATGAATATTATAAAGAATACACGAATGTAAGGAAATCAAAGCCATCCGACATAGCTTTGAACAAAAGAGATAAAGTACGGTATTCTGTACCACGTGAGCCACAAACCTATGTTCACGGGGAGCACTGGATACATGATAGGAAAATGAAGCAACCTTCTTTAATTGCCTGGTGTTTTTATGAAAAATATTAGACACAAAATCTGGATGCAAGCAGTCCTGGATTTTTAAAGGATGGGATATGCTGTGCTGCAGATAGCATCCATTCATTCATGTGGAGCTCTTCCTTCCAGCACCAGTCTCTGACATCTTCCCCAAGCCCAGAAAATGGAAAAACATTCAGAGTGGCACCTCGTGAAGCATGGGGAGCTGTCCTCAGAAGAAAACTGCATACATGGAACTTATTTGTGCTCCTGCCTGGGGATAAGGCTTGGAACCCAATCAAGATATTCAGGATGGATACAAAGGTAGAAACGAAGTATCTCAGGCTCAGCTGGCATAAACAAAGTAGAGTTTGGTGACCACTTTCAAATAATTGCATGAGGACCTCATGCCACTTGTGTGTGGAGCAGCAGCAGATTGTTAGGAAGATCTGTTGATTTTTCATGACCATGTTACAAATGGCAGAAATAATTACCTGTGCAACAGATGATGTAAACGAACACATCTTCTTCATTTGAGCTGTTACATTTGAAACATTCAACACCACAGCTTGTTGGTAGGAATAAAACACCCCCAATGTGCACTGTCTGTATGTTATTGTATTGCTTTTGTTTTTTCTTTGTATTTGTCTATTTGTATTGTGTGTTTATTTATTGTAAAACTTAATAAAAAATCATTTAAAAAAATAAAATAAAACACCCCCAATGTGGTTTTACCTCTCCCTCCCTCCTCAGCACACACATACACATTGGGCATGTTTTCAGAGAAATGTATGGCATAAGCTCACACGGCTACCATACTCAAAGTATATTTGACTATTGACGGCTGGGTATATGGCAGGCAACACAGTCTGTATCCTAGTAAAGCTGCAATTTAAAACATCCAGAACAATGTACAATTTATAAAACAAAAATCAACACATTTTCAATGCTGTACAGTTACAAACTGGGCCTTCAAAGGGAGGCACTGGAATGACAATAAAGATGATGCCTGTCTGATTATGGCAAGAGGAGCAGTTTCCAAAGGGGATTTCCTTGTTTGTTTGTTTGTTTGTATGTATGTATGTTTGTGTGTGTGTGGTAAGTAAGTAAATCATACATACATACATACATACATACATACACCATTGTGGTTCTTCACACAAGGCCTTGATTATTTTATCTGTTGGCTCCAGCATGAATGACCAGACTTGCCTATGTGAAATGAATCTGTGAAGTGGACATCAACTCTGGATAGCAAACATAGCCTTATTTGAAAGGTTTGTGGGTGCACCATTAAGACAAGGCTGCTTCTCTCTGTAGCCATAAACCGATGAAAGATTTCTCTCTCCCTCCCTCCGTCTTTCAGATTGTTTCCATAACAAAAGTCAGGGTGAGTCACAGGCTGGTTTACACTCTCAATTTGCTTTATTTGCCTTATTAAAAATCAAAGATAGACCAAGTAAGGGCAGTGCAAGCATATCTGTCATCAGCCCAGCTTTTAACATTTATTCTTTTTGTAGGGCTTCAGAATACACTGCTTGCAGCAGCTGGCAGATACAGGCAGGAAAACAACTGATCCCCCCTTGTCAACACCACCCAACCTTCTGAAGCCAAGCAGGCAGTTACACAGTAACACATAAAGGCCAGTGTTTTGTTTAGCCAATATCCTTGTGTGTGTGTGTTTTCCCCCTCCTCTTTTGTTCAGAATATGCAACGCATTAAAGGGACCTGATTAGAACAAAGGAACAGGGATCACGGTAACAATTATGATAGGAATGAAAATGCATAATTAAAAAAACCCACAAAAATCAGGAAAATAATGCCAGGTGAAGATGAATACATGTCCGCTGGGAACAATTACATAGCAGATGCATCCAAAAATTCATTATCGACGTATAATTTGACATGCCCCTAGTAATGTAATTCATTACATTTACAAATAATTCATCACAGGTGTTGTCAACTAGAATGCCTCACAGGATCTTTGTGTTATTCACTCGAAAGGGAGGAAGTGTCCAGTCTTTAAATACACGTTAAATACTTTTTGATAAAACGATTTAGCCTTTCTTTTCTTGTGAATCCTGGTGTGGCAAAGAATAAACATCACCCCTATCATTTGCTTTCTAAAATGGATTAATTTTCCATAGTGGGAAATTAGTACTGGGGAGGGGGTGCATGTATACCAGTTTCTCCATTTAGACCACACTTGTTTTGTATAAAACCTTGGAATTGTTTTACAGACATCCTGTCCACCACTTGTGACAGTTCGTACGCACTGAAATTTATTTGAAATATTATGGAGAGCTGTACTCACTTTGGCTGACTGAATAGGAGTTTCCTGGCTTGCTAATATTGTACAGGACGTTAAATTCAATTTAGCTTGTGTTACAGAAACGAGTATTTATAATATAGATCCATCATACATTATGTAGCTTTTCATATAAAACAAGTGTGTTCCAACTAGGGGCCAAACCTGCATCTAAACAGATTTCTGCATATCCCTAGGTGGATTAGGAATTATGAGGACGAAGAGGTATGGATAGGATTCCCCTATTGAATCACAAGTTGGGAGTTCATGCATATAGCCCCACATTCAGCTGTTCCCAGTGGAAGCAAGGGCTGGGTGTACGACCTCCAAACAGCTTATTTGTGCTGTTGTTCCACCTCTTTACCGTTTTAGGAGACTAGTAAAATATTGGTTCTTCAAAAAAAAAAGTCTTTGGGCAGATATTTACCTTTCCTAATTCAAATGCTGTTTCATTTTTAATTACCGCATTGCTTGTTGCTGCTGTGTGAATATGTGGTTTTTACATTGGTTTTAAACTTAAAACAAACAAAAAAAAGTTAGCCACCTTGGATTCATTTTGGATGTAAGGCAGAGAGAGAGAGAGAGAGTAATGAATCACATGTATCTGAATAGTGCTGTGTGCATGTAGACCTGGCATTGGCATAAGTGTGATGTTGGATCAGGACTATTTGCATCAACAGGATTTTGCATTAAAAAAGAAATTAAAAGCTGCCAACATCTATCCCTTTAATTGTGTTTTTTATGAGAAAACTGACTGGTGAGACCAAGATAGTTAGAAACCTTTCTGATAGATGGTTTTTAGCCTCCCTTTCTTTTAAGCCAATGGTCAATTGTTCTATCTGCACACAGGAATTATATATTTTTCTCTATGAGAGAGGAACACACAGGCTCAGCTCACACTTAATGATAAGTCAGACTATTAGGATTTACTAAAGAAATTCCACCTGAGGACTTATTTGTCAGAATTGTAGTACAGTGGTACCTCGGGTTACAGACGCTTCAGGTTACAGACGCTTCAGGTTACAGACTCCGCTAACCCAAAAATAGTACCTCAGGTTAAGAACTTTGCTTCAGGAGGAGAACAGAAATTGGGTGGTGGCAGCGGGAGGCCCCATTAGCTAAAGTGGTACCTCAGGTTAAGAACAGTTTCAGGTTAAGAATGGACCTCCAGAACTAATTAAGTTCTTAACCAGAGGTACTACTGTATACATTTCCTTTGCATGTGTAGAGTTCTTAACATTGAAGTGAACTGGGAAATCCTTGTGGGTGCATGGAAATCCATGAATGTACTAGAGCACCAATAAATATTTCATGTAGTTGGATCACATAAGCATTTTTATTTTATTTTTTTGCGTGCAGCACATTCATAAACAGTGTAAATTATTTTAATTGTTGAATGTTATGTTGTCTACTTTATCTTGAATGCCTGGGGCATTTAAAACCATAAATTTAAAAGAGAATATTTTCATCAAAGATACTTTCCCCGTTTGATTATTCTTCTGCACTTCTTATGTATCTTTATTATTCTTATTGCATTTATTTTTTTATTTTATTGGGCACCAAGAAATTATACCGCTTAATATAATAAAAACATCTAAGCGATTGACATCAAAAAGACAACAGTAGCTATCGCTAAAACCTGCTGCAAACTGGATAAAAATGAGATAAGAATGAAACGCAACTGTATATCACAAATCAAACTGAGCAGTGTGCAAGATTAAGAACCAAGAGTCTAGGCAAGCTTGAGCAAATATATAAAGTTTTAAGAGGTATTTAAAGGCCATTGCAAGGTCCTTGATCTCACACAAACTCTTCTGTTACTGACGTTATCACAAAGCCAAATCATTTTGGTCATGTATTGGCTTCCCATAGGAATCTGATGAGCCACTGTGAGAACAGGATGAGGGTCTCTAGATGGGCCTTTGATCTGATCCAGCAGGGCTTTTCCTATGGAGTGTTCTGATTGGATGTGACTGGATGTGACCTGGAAAAAATGGGACATCCCTCTTTTTTTTGCTTGAGGTTGTGGCAGCCATTTTGGGTACTGCAATCTTGTGCACTCTTGTGCTGAGCTTATGCCCCCCCCCCAAGTGCTTGGGGGAGTGAGACTGCAGTGAGGGTCACATGACTCGCCCAGAAGCACATCCTGGAAGACTCACATCCCACTTTTCCATTAGAAAAAGTTGGATGGTAAGTATTTTATTAAATGCCACTCAATGTGCAAACCACTGCAATATTCCCCATCAGACTATATTTCTAACAGAACTAGCAATACCAACAAGTGGCCTTTACATGGTTGAGGCCCACAGAGTAATTTATTTTGCACACAATAGCTCCATTTTATAACCTGTGTTAAACTCCCTCACCAGAAAACACAGGTTATTCTCCCCTGCTACATGTCTGTCTATTTTTAAAAATCCAGAATAGGGTCTTCATTAGAATTCAGCAAGTGCTGTCAACAATTCCAGTGCTATGTTCAAAATAAATACATTTATAAACTTAAATGGGGGGAAACTAACATTATGGTTTCATTATAGGTATTACAATTATTATCAAACTCCCTTTCCCTTTAACTCATCATTTATAACAAAGCTATCATTAGATTTGCATATTTTATTATATACTGTAACGACTTGAGGGCAATATGTCAGTAAGCATCACATTTGAACATGGTTTGAGTTTAAAATTTATTCTCCGCATAGCTCCAGTCATTTAGCAGTTGTGTTTATTATATGTCTGATCTTTATTCTCTCTCTCTCTCTTTTCCCCTCTTTTAAGTTGTCTACCAATTAGGGATGTGGTGAACTTTTATTGTCATTTGCTTAGATGTCAGCAGAGCCACAGGACATTGGAAATTAAGCTTACATTTGCCTACTAAACATAAATACTGGAAGGGGTCAAGGAGGCTGACGTTTGGACAAATCTAGATGGTGGGGGAGCCAATTTGCTTGTTAAATCTTCTATGCATTTTTGCATAGTGAAGGGTTTCTTTCCCAGTGATTGAGGACCTGCATGTACAAAAGTAACCACTGCATTAAAAATAAAGAAGAAAGGAGAGGGATGTAAAAGAATAGTTTCCAGCTCCCAAAACCTCTGAATAGTATTTGACTTTCATCTTCTATCAACATCCTGTCAGTATTTCCTTCATAGGTATTCTTCTGCATATGAAAAAAGTGATGTCATTCTCCACATGCTTGCCAATTGACTTGGGTCAGATATTTTTATACTCATGGACAATAACATTTCTGTCACATCTGATGTGAATTTTAAAACCACTGCATTTTACCTGTTGCACAGTTATGTTTCAAGGGTTATATTCCCTCTTGGATAACAGAACTCATGTTTAATGCCACAAATGATCTCCTGGAGTGTTTATATACCTCTCCAACTGATTTTTGTTGCCCGTTCTTATTTAAAAGCACAACACCAAGTCAATCTATCTTTCCTGGCAATCTTAATGTAACCTATTATTTTTGTATGGAGCATAGATGTTGATAAGAACCATGCAGTAGTAAGCAGCACCAGTGCCAATCCCTGTTTGTGATAGACGAGGGCCTAAATCCAAAACCGTTCATCCCTCATCCATTTCCCAATGGCAAAGAGAGACTTCGGAGCCTGTATCATCAGGAAGCCAGAAGAAGAAAAAGAAGAAGAAGAAGAAGAAGAAGAGGAAGAGGAAGAGGAGTTTGGATTTGATATCCCACTTTATCACTACTCTAAGGAGTCTCAAAGCGGCTAACAATCTCCTTTCCCTTCCTCCCCCACAACAAACACTCTGTGGGATGAGTGGGGCTGAGAGACTTCAGAGAAGTGTGACTAGCCCAAGGTCACCCAGCAGCTGCATGTGGAGGAGCGGGGAAGCGAACCCCGTTCACCAGATTACGAGTCCACTGCTCTTAACCACTATAGTGCCAGCTTCCACGCCTTGTATCTCCAGGCAAAAATAAAGCTCAGATATAACTTTCTACTAAGATATATCCTTCATCCAGCCCTACAATTCCAGGTTTGTGTGTTTTTTAACCCATTGTTTATTAGGGTTTTCTCATTATAACAACAGAACAGTACAATCCCATAGGCTTCCTCCCGTCCTTCCCATCTCACACTGTCTTTTCATATATTTTTTTTCAGCTACTGCATGTTCATTTCTGAATGCCTGCCAATGCCACAAAAGAGAGGAGCTAAAGAACTTTGATGCCATCTGCAGCCAAATCAATATAACATGGCACAGCGTACTTGCAAACCAGACAGCTCTCAGTGGATGGGAAGGGGGTAACTGGCACGAGCACAGGAGGAATCCAATACATGAAGCAACACACACAGATGTGCAGCAGAAAAGGAAGCAATGAGAGGCTGTATTGTCTCTCAACATTTCTATTTGATTCATTTTGTGGATATGCCATTTCTGCTTATAATCCTTCATGTGATATAAAGAGAAACCGTACTAGGCCAGTGGACTGAATAACTCATTTCAGGCAGTTGATTCTAGAGGTAAAGCCCTCTTCCTCCAATTAAATAGTAATCTGAACAATTCCAAAAAGCTGAAATCAACTATCGTTGTATCACAAATGCTTATAGCAGAGCAGCAACCAGCTCAGAATGTTTACGGCCTGTGTTTTGGCCACCTTATTGGTCCAAACACTAGATAACATGCTTGACATAATATGCATCAGTTTTATAATGCCTGTGACTTCTCTGTAAACAGAGAGAAATTCAAAATCAGAGCTTTTAAGGTATTTAGAGGAGATCAGATATACCTTCCCTGTTGATATTTCTCTTGTTCAAAAAGATGAGATATTCCTTAAAATATACATAATACTAGAATGAAGTCAATTGTAAAGCAAAGCAACCCTGAACTTGCAAATAATATCTCAATCTTTTTCACCACACTCTAGTGTAAGTAATTTTGAAACTGCTGCATTCCATTTATTGTACAATTATGTTATATTATTTTCCTATTTCCACAATGCTTCAATGAAAACATGCTCCGTATATGCCTAAGCAGTTTACCTTGTGTGAATATTTGCATTAAATAAATGAAAATTCACCTCTTTCTAAGATATCATGCAGAGACACAAAAGTGTTCCCTGCTATTATAAATATGCTTGTACTGCTATAAAAATAGTAAATGAATTTTTAGTTGGTTGGCTCAATTTAAGTAAAATAGACTGAGCATGCATCTTTATGAAAATGGGCTTATTTAACCATAAACCACAAATATTTCCATTAAATATGCTTTCCAGTTTGGCTCCTAATTCCAGGATTTTTATGGATGTGGGCCTTTTTGAGCTGTGTTAAATCTCAAGTAAGATTGCTAATGGGATTTTTTTCTTTTTTTACACAAGAATTTGTTAAGGACATAAGCATGAATCGGATAAGTGGGGAAAGCTATGTTATGATAATCCTGTAGCCAAAAAATGAGCCACAAATTAACCACTGATGCTACAAATGCAGGGGCTTCTGTACAGGTCTCCCCAGCTGCATGGGGAAAGGGCAAGAAAATGGATGCTGTTAGTGATTTCTGATTGCCATCCAGCAGCTGGAGGAAGGTAGTATTCCAATAGCCAGCAGGCTGACCGAGTCTGGATTCAATGTCTCATTCTATCACCATGCCAATGGCTGGTCAATCTGATTATAGGGTCCTCTATGGCCCCCAATGCTGTGCTTATTTCCTGTTGGATTGGAGCCTGAATCTGTCCTGACACAGAGTTTAAACATTATAAGAGTTTCAAGAAGAAGTTAGAAGCAAAACAACCCTGTTTTGGTGCAATTGGCCAGATATTGTTCATTTGTTCCTTTCCATCTCTGAGGATGGATCTCTTTTGGGTGGGAATTTCCTTATTCTGTTTTCATAGGATCAATTAACCCCATTAATAAAAACTATTCCCTTTCACTCTGGGTGACTCCTCCCTTAGCAGTGAAAGTAGGAAATAGTGACCTAGTTCAGATGGGTCAAACAAGACTGTGCTTTATTAGCCCAGTTCAATGAGAATGGACAAAGAAAGACAACTGGGGTGGGGAAAGTTTTGTCAATCTCTCTTGGGAGAGACCTCCAGAGTATTGGGGCTGCCACAGAGAAGGACCTGCTTCTTATGCAGGTCAATCTAGCTTCTAGAAGAAGTGGAAGGTGGAGCAGGACTGTCTCAGAAGATAAATAAATTCCTTCCAGCAGCACCTTAGAAACCAACTAAGTTTGTTATTGGTATGAGCTTTTGTGTGCATGCACACTTCATCAGATACCTGAAGAAGATATTTGAAGAAGTGTGCATGCACACAAAAGCTCATACCAATAACAAACTTAGTTGGTCTCTAAGGTGCTACTGGAAGGAATTTATTTATTTTGTTTCGACTACGGCAGATCAACATGGTTACCTACCTGTAATCAGAAAATAAATTTGAGACTAGGGGGACTAATGTGAGAAGGTGTTCATTGAAATTATCAGGACCCAAGTAGGTTAGGGCTTTCAAAGTCATGGTAACTACTGGCTGAATAAAATGTCCCACTAACTCAACTAAAGTGAAAACCTTCTCAGTAAAGGAATTCCATGTGCTATTCAGAATGTTTATTTGCACAAGGAACCATTGAATCAGAACAATATGCTATAATAAATTCCTTTTGCTAACCATTGTCACAAATCTGTACCTCCCCCTAATCGAAGCCCAGCTCTGGAATATTTTCTCCCTGTCTCTTATGCAACTTGGGTACAGGAAATTTTATGCTTACAAGCCTGGAGAAAAAAAGCTCTCGCAAATGAATGTGGGATGCCTAGGAAGCAGAAACTTGAGAGTTGCAGCCTTACTAATTTACCTTTATTTTCAAAGGCAGCATGTTAATTTGATCAGATATTCCAATTACTGTACATGGAGTTCAAAATCGTTACCCTTTCTTTATAATTGCATTTCTTCCTTTTTGAGGGGAAAAGACGATATCCCAGAATGGATTCTGTGTGAATAGAAGTGACAAAAATTAAACACCATCTTTAAAGAATAGCACATGGAGAAATGAAAGGTATGAAAAAAATGTATTTCTATGATACTGTCTGTAATTCATGCTGGATAATCATGATCCCAGCAGTTAATGACCTCCACTTGGAAACATTAAGACCAACCGAAGATAATGGTGTCCCGTGTAAATTAACAAACCCAGTGGTAAACTGGATTCCAGTTCAGCGGGAGATAGTGTGAAAATTAGCATTCATTCTTAATAAGATCAGTGTCCTGCAAGTGACAGTCTGTACTGTTCATAATGCTGTTTCTTTTCAGGTGAAAATTCTGTCTCCTGAGGGACACAATGCATTCGCCTGACAGAGAATCATCCTCACCCTAATCAGTCCACTGCTTCAAAACTTTCCCCCTTTCTTACACTTTCCCACTGAGAGCACTGCTGTGAGTTGTTGGGAATGATTATTCATTTGTTAGCTTCTTTAATAACATTTCCTGTCGATATAGAGAGCCCCCACGGAGCAGGATAAGGATTTGATTTGAGAACTATGCAACAACAGTAGCGGTCACTCTAGGAGCAATTGTTTCCTAATCTATCAATCATTCCGCATTAATCTCTAAAATAATGCAAAATAGGTGAGGTTCTTTTCATTTGCATTTTGTTTGTATAAAAGGTAGAGGACCTTTCTTTCTTGTTTTCATCTCATGCTGGTCACATTTTGAACATACAGTGGTACCTCGGGTTAAGTACTTAATTCGTTCTGAAGGTCCATTCTTAACCTGAAACTGTTCTTAACCTGAAGCACCACTTTAGCTGATGGGGCCTCCCTCTGCCGCCACACTGCCGGAGCACGATTTCTGTTCTCATCCTGAAGCAAAGTTCTTAACCCGAGGTACTATTTCTGGGTTAGCGGAGTCCGTAACCTGAAGCATCTGTAACCTGAAGCGTCTGTAACCCGAAGTACCACTGTATTCTCTAGTCTTCATTTAAGGACATGTAGCTCAGGAAACTACAACTCTCCAAATTTGTGTCCCTCCCCATGGAAACACTCTGCACCCATTGTGGGTATCATCACAGCTTGCCAACAACTGTTCTACGTAGGTGTAGTAAAATAAATATGGCAATAAATCATAGAATTGTAGCATTGGAAGGGTCCACAAGGGTCATCTAGTCCAAGAATCTTTTGCTCAGTTTGGGGCTTGAACCCACAACCCAGAGATTAAGGGTCTCGTGCTGGACCAACTGAGCTGGCAATCTTTGGCCTTCCTGACGACCACTCTGTTCTCAGGCAGTGATCCAGGGGCTGACAGTGTCTTTTCCTACACAACCAAACACCTTCATGGGTGATCACAGGGGCAAAACTGGGCTTCACCCCTCCAATATGTTTACTGAAAGTTCAGAAAAGTACATAATTATATGTGCACTAAACATGGTGAGATGTAAATAAGAGAGAGAGAGAGAGAGAGCGAGAGAGAGAGAGAGCACCCGTGTAGAAGGGAAAATAAAGGGGGGAGGGGAAGAAACCCAAAATTATATACTTTACAAAGTTGTTATTGTACTTCACCAGTCCTTAACCCATTACAGTATTTGTAAGAATGGATTCCAAATATCATTGAATTTGTCCATGGCAAGTCTGCATTTATATGCAAGTTGTTCATATGTTGTTTGTTTGTATAAGTCTTCAATCCAATCGTAGAAGGGAGCCACATTTTTATTTTTCCAAAACAAAATGAAAAAAACATATGTTTTAGAGAAGAATTATCCCTATTGCATCTCCAACAGTTAGATACCTCAGATAGCGCTTTTTTAAAACAAATTCTAAATATTATTTTTAGTTGCATGAGCCTCAATTTAAGGTCCAGAGACACCCCTGTTGTAGCAGTTAAAACAGTTTCCCACTGTGTGGTTGAAACTGAGATCTCTAATTCTTTATTCCAATCTTCCCTCAGTACCTGTATATCAAATTGGTTTGCTAGTAACAAAGATTTATATGTGTTGATGACCGTTTTGTTGTTGTTGTTGTTGTTGTTGTTGTTGTTGTTGCATAAGAATTAATCAACTGCTTCAATATCTCTGGGGCAAAACTAGACTTTATTTCACCTGGGTCAATGACCCAGTTTGGCATCCCCCAATGTGCATTTGTGTGTGTGCGCGCACACACACACACACACACACACTCACAGGTTGGGAGCCTCAATGGCATCCCTCTGGAGGCTTCACCCAGGGCAAAAAACCTGGCTAGCTCTCCTCGTAGCGATAGCTCTTGGGATCAGCCTCCATATTAATATGCTGCTATCCTGCAGTAAGGGCTTTACAATTCTGGATGTGGGTATGAAAAGAGAGGTGTAATAGTAAAGTATGGAATCTTTCTATTTTCAGCGATTTGAAAACCTTTCCAACATAGTTGGGTGCTACAGTTAGAGCAAGTCCGGAGCAGGTTTCCAGAGAACTGTCTGTCCCCTCTGTACTGGATTAGTTTCAAGTATTGTGGGCTGAAGTTGTGGCAAGTACAGCCAATCATGTGCTCCCTGGACCCCTGCCTACCTTGACTTCTTAAAGTTAGCCATGAGGGATTGACTAGGTGGATCCAGGGAGATATTAATGCTTCATTGTACGAGGCAGAGGTACTATTTGCCTCAATTTCAGTGAATTTAGAATGCAAAACTGCATAGGTTCAGAGTATTTCTTTTTTAAAAAACCTCAAGGGTAGCAAACTGTTGCTTTAACATATCATGTAGAAGCAGTTAGAGAAATGTTAATGTGGCTATCTACAGAGGAGCCCTGTAAGACCATTAGCTCAAAGTCTAAAATTACCTAGTCGTATTATGCGATTCAAAGAATGGCAATGGGACTAAGACTAGTGTATGTTATTGCTAAATGTTTCCCATACATCAATACAAGAGTTGCCCCATAGGGCTTTATGGAATTACTCTACATAATCTTTGGGAGGAGTTCAACCAAAGTCCTGTTTGCCTGTGGCATACCCTCATAAATCCCCCCCTAGAAGTTCTGCAAGTAAAACTTTCATATCAAACTCTTGCCTGAGTAAACCTCTCACGATAAAATGTTTACCTTCAGTGACATGCACTATTATTTCATGATTATTTTAAAATACACTTTAAGAGTTTTACATGTTAACCAGCTACTAAGAATGCCTTAATAGAGAAACTAATTTTTGTTCGAGGTGTCTCGACAATTTGAATTTTATATGCATGCATTATGTTTTCTTAAAATGGGGAAATTATGCATCTGAAGGAATCTGTCTAGAATAATGGGGTTCTATAGAGGTTACTTTAATCACATTCACTAGCAGTTATAGCTGTTTTACATCTTATCTGCAACAAAAGGGAACTCTAATTATCTTCAAAAAGAGCACAAAATGGTGTGCTTTGCTGCTGATGCAATGTTGATTCGTGAATACTGCTGATAGGAGCTGACAACTAAATACATGTCACACTTTTCAAAAATCAGCGATGGTGACAGGATAACCCTCTTTTGTGACCTGGAGACCAGTGATGGGGTATATATTTGCTTGTTAAGTAGAAACAATTTACAGTTTTCACATGAAAAATAATAATGCTGCTATAGATGTGCTATTGATTATTTTTAACAGTGTCCCCATTCTGTTGCAGCTTGGAAGGGGCCTTCTGTAAATTAGATTTAAGGCATACCGTCTCCAAAGCACACAGTGTGTATGAACTGCAGAATAACTTTCTTGTGCATGTTTCCTTCACACTGATTACAAACGCTGCTACATGGACTTTTTTCTTCCTATATATGGTCATGGATATTTACTGAATATGTAATTAGTGATTTAAAACAACAACAACCCACCAATGTACATTTTACCATTGCTTATATTTCACTAGGGAATTAGTTTCAGAACAGTCAGGCCACCATTTAGTTCAATATTGTTCACACTGACTGCAAACAGTTGACAGAGGTCTTTCTAAGCCCTACTTTACTATAGATAGCTGTCAACTTTTCCCTTTCCTTGCGAGGAATCCTATTCGGAATAAGGGAATTTCCCTTTTTTAAAAAAGGGAAACGTTGACAGCTATGCACTTTACATGCTAGGGTGTTTTGTTTTGTTTTGAATACCAAAACTGAGCTCATGATTCCATTCTTGGTTGTCTCTGTCCCCTATATTTCTTATCTTTAGCAATCTGCTATAGAAGGGGGGGGGGACCATTTTGTTGTGATTGTTGAAACACTGGAATTCAGAAATGCTTGGAGATCTCCTGCAGGTCATCCAGTTATCTGGTTCCGCCTACCTTTGATCCACCTTTGCTGTGGGAATGTGGGGGGGGGGGTGAATTTAAGTTGGGAAAGATAAACTAAACCAATAGATTCATCCACCCCCAGTTCTCCATATGAAACGTAGCTGGCCTTGCTAACATGAAATGTGTGTGTTGCAGCAGCAAATGTGCATCAAAGGAGTGCTTAGATGTAGGGGCGTAGCTAGTTGCTCCGGCACCCGGAGTGGTGGGGACAGGGCGATCCGCACAGGGGGGCGCCGCAACAAGCTGCCCACGGACACGCTGCCTTTTTGGCTACCGTAGGACCCCAAGCCACCGTGTCACTCCGAAAAGAGATGCATGGCTCGGGCGTGCTGCAGGCCAGGTGGTAAGTGGCGTCCCCCGCAGTAAGCCATTTTGTCACCCCCTCAGGGATGACACCCAGGGCGGACCACCCCCCACCCCCCTTCCTACGCCCCTGCTTGGATGCCTTGCCTTCAGTTCAGTTTGTGACCTGGGTATTCAATGTTTCACTGAATCACAAGTGGATCAAGTGGATCTGAAGTGAGGCCGTGACAATTTTTACACTGACTCCAAGGGTCAGTTCTGTAGACCCGTAAAAGATGTATAAAAGGTAAAGGTAAAGGACCCCTGACAATAAGTCCAGTCGCAAACGACTCTGGGGTTGCAGCGCTCATCGCGCTTTACTGGCCGAGGGAGCAGGCATTTGTCCGCAGACAGGTTTTTCCGGGTCATGTGACCAGCATGATTAAGCCGCTTCTGGCAAAACCAGAGCAGTGCACGGAAACATCATTTACCTTCTCACCAGAGCGGTACCTATTTATCTACTTGCACTTTGACGTGCTTTCGAACTGCTAGGTTGGCAGGAGCTCACCCTGTCACAGGGATTCGAACCACCGACCTTTCGATTGGCAAGCCCTAGGCTCAGCGGTTTAGACCACAGCGCCACCAGTGTCGCTCCTAAAAGGTGTATAAGGGTGCTATAAATCATAAGACATAAAAGAATATTAGGATTCTTTTCACATTTTTGTTTAATTTAAACAGGTGTGGATTTTTATTGTATTTATTATTAATATATTGTGGTATGTTTGTGCTGGCAAAAAGTCACTGTGCATCCTTGACATAAAGAAAACAAAATAAGAAAGTCAGTACATGTATTGTCATAATGATGAAAAGTTAAGGCATTTGGGGCACAGGATATCTACTTTTTATTTTATCACGTTTCTAAGAAGATGCCATCACTGGTGCTTCGGAAAGAGGTGGGGGTGGGGGGAGAATGAGCAATGTTGAAGTTGTTTTTGAAACTCTTTCCTATTGTCTTGGCATTTGAAAGTATGAATTTAATTTCACTTCAACATCACACGCTGCTTTGATGACAAAGTCACATCTCTTTAGTCCTTAACGCAAAAGTAAAGAAGACATTTAGATAGGTTTATTTTGTGCTTTGAAAAGAAGTTAATATATTGAAGTTTGAAAGATCATAAATAAATTGTTCCGGATTTGCAGGCATAATTCTGTTATGTTTCCTTCAAGTTTGTTTATAAAAACCGCTTCAGTTTCTGAGCTTAGAGAAAGCTCTCAGAAACTTTACATAGTTTTGCATAGCGAGAACTTTGGCCTTGCTTTCCAAATAGTCTTGATTCCTAAAACTTACATTGTCTTTTTCCAAATGCAGCATGCCAGCCTTGATAGATACAAAGGTATATCCACGGTCTTGGCTGTTATTGAATTTGGGTCATACTCAGTAAACCAATGGGAATCCATGAACTTAAGTCCATTGAATTCAATGGATCTACTCTGAGTATAGCTTTGTTGGCTATACTGGCACCAACTCCAGAGGGCCCTGGGGGCTTGGGCACCCACAATTTTTTTTGTAGGTGCTTAACACCCACACTGCAGGGCCTCCGATGTAACTTCTAGGTCCTCACGAATAACTGAAAGTTGTGTTGGAGGACTGGCAGGGCCTCAGAGGTCACATCCAACTTCTTCTGGAGCCTCATGGGGCCTTGGAGGTCACGTCTGAGGTCTCACAGGGCCTAGTGGGGAACTAGTTTGTCATTGTCAGAGTCTTTATAATAGAATGGAGAAGGTGTTGTTTGGTTAGTTTAAGTTGCCAGCAAGATTTCCTATTGCACCAAAAACTGCAAGGACTGAGGGGGATTTTGCTTTCTCCTTCACCGCAAAACTGTTGTTTATTCAGATAGTTCCTTCAGGTTGAGGGGGGGTCTGTCACCATCTTCAGGTTCTGGTGCAGATGCCATTCAAACAGAGTTCACAGTCAATCAGGAAAGAATCTCCAAACAACTGCTGAGTCATCAGCAATTCTGGACTATAAACCAATAATCTTCCAAAGATTTGGCTGTTCATAACAATTGAAAAGTCAGCCATTATTTGACTCTTTTTAAAATCAGCTAACATGGATCCACTATTGTATTCCTCGTCCCTGAATCAGCATGGGACTAGGCTGGTTCTGAACAATTTAGCAGTGGCTGACCATACATTCTGTCAGTGGGTACTTAGGTAAAAATGAATGCACATTTTAGAGAGCATGTGTAAAGGAAAGAGTGTCTTAGATTATTTCCATATTCTGTGTGATGGACGTGCTCATATTAGTACAGTTTCAAAGACATGTTGCATATAAGTTTATCCCATGATATAAGTTTATCCCATGATAATTCTGACTTAAATAACAAAGGGTTTCAAAGATTTCGAAGAAACTTTTCAAGTAATCTATGCATGTGAAATTATATTTGCTGAATTGAAGGCTATCTTTTTCATTGAGGTGTGAGCTCCAGAATTGGAATTGGCCATGATTTTGGATGTCAAAGCTGAATTATGAAAACGCTTCATACTGGCGATCCTAGCTGTGTTTAAACAAGCAAAAGGAAATGTAGAAGAACACAGCATTTCACACCAAAGCTCTAAAGAGGGACTTCTGCGTCTTGTTAGTAATTCATAGTGAATGAATACGGCATAGCCGATCCAAGGCACTTACGTGCTGAACTGTTTCTCAATGTACAGCAATGCCAACTGGAGAGGAGAGTAAATCAATTATTGTCCATGGCTATGGCTTTATGAGATTGCAAATAGTGGATCTGAGTCAATCAAACTCACATTTTATTCAAAAGAGTAACCAAGTGTTTATGCCATTAGGCAAGAGTTGCTGCTTCATTAATTATCAACTTGGCACTCTGGCCAACAGTGGTGACAGAAGAATACAGCATGAACATGTCTTCGTGAAGCATTCTTCAGAGCTGCAGTGGTTTCATTAAAGTAATGCTCTCTGTCAAGTCATTAGGGCTCTTTTCCAAGCTCTGTTCAGGGCTGTGCACACATCATGCTCCCTCTCATTTTCACAACTTGATGGTGCACAATGACTTCTAAATGTTGATTGCTTGTTCAGGGCCTGAGCTGTTGGTTTCAACATTTCTCCCCATCCCCCTGAATCACTTTGCTCTTGCCTTTCAGGGTCAGAGCTAGTGCTCTGAGACTGTTCTCCATCTCAGTTACAGAGCATGTGTGCGCGATAGATACACTTATTACTGGAAGAAATAAGCCATCTTGCAAGAGTGCATCAATTGTGAGCTAACCACTACAGCAAAGAGGCACTGTCACATTCTTCAGCTGGCTTACGGATCAATATCGCTACAAGTCATAGAAAACACAGAGGAGTGTTAAAATGGGTAATGTATGCTTGTTCTGAACTGTAGGCCCAAAAGAGGGCTCACGGGAGTGGCTGGGTCCAGGGATACCAAAGGAGGATGTCAAAAACACCAGAGTAATCTGTTCTAGTGCTTTATTAAAGAAGAGTGTAGACTTACAGCAAAGCAGTCTGCCAGGTCTCCTAGCTTTTGTAGGCACGGGTTGACACCGCAGCAAGGAGATTGCTTGTAGGTAGCATATGACACTTTGTCTAGGATTTCCCATTGCTTCACCTGACCAGATGAGGGAATAGATTCAGAGGTGTAGCAGGGGGCCAATGCCCCAGGCACATATTTTTGAGGAGGTGCAAACAGATGCCCCCAACAAAAGGCACAGGGCCCTGGCAGCAGGCTGGTTGGTCTAGTGGGCAGGTGGATGGATTTGCAAGGAGCTTGTTGGAGGCAGGCTTTGTTCACCCTCTGTGTGGGCTCTGCACGCCCCCCCCCCCACCCCAGCTGCCCCACCTTGTGCACCAGCAACCCACGCTACACCACTGCATAGGTGGCAAATACCCAAGTCTTACAAATAGTTCCCCTTTCTGGGCTCAGAACCCAGCTGTCCAAGCCCACAGATAACGATAACATCAAAGCGAGCCAATTAGCTTATATCAGAGCAGTTGAATATAAACATATATAAGCTTACTGTTACCACAACTACCAGTTAATTGTGGAGTTTTCTTGACTACCAAGATGGCCTTTGCAAAGCTTCCAGAACGATCCTCAAATATAAATGACTACCTTTCATAACTATAGCATTCTCAAGGTGCCTTCCTTCCTTCCTTCCTTCCTTCCTTCCTTCCTTCCTTCCTCCCTTCTTCCCTTTCTTTCTTTCTTTCTATAAATAAATTAAAGCAGTGGTGGCTAACCTGTGGCACCCCAGATGTTGTTGAAGTACAACTCCCATCAGTCCCAGTAAGCAGGACCAATGACCATGGATTCTGAGTTAGCCACCCCTGACTTAAAGGAATGTAACACATTCTATGCATTGTTGCCCAGGCTGCACTGGAACGTCAGTTTCAAGAAAACATCTCAGTAGAAATGTTTTTACTTGCAACCAGTAGCTTTGTTTCTGCAGCAATATATGAACTGATTGGATGAGCCAATCCCACTCTTTCAAATACTCAGTGCAGTTAAAAAGAATATTAAAAAAGCAAAATAAAAGCAGTGGATTAAATCCATCAATGTACGTCCACCAATGGAATGGACACCATTGGTGGAATGTATTCCCCTGCCCCTTGCAGCCTCCTCATGTCCCCAAAATCTGTTCTGAAGTGTCCAGATACCTTCCAGAGCAAATCTGTGGGAGACACAGGAAGTCACAAAGGAGAAAGGAACGAAGGAAGGAGGAAAGAAGAGGAACCCCTGTTGCACAAATGGAGAGCTACTCCATAACTGCTTAGCTCTGACTTACAGTGTCTGGAAAGCACACTCTCAGACTTTGGTGGACTCTGGGGAAAAGAGGAACAGTCACCAAGAATGCCTTTCTATGTGTCCTTGATCTATGGAGGTAACTGGAAAAGGAACAGGGCTATATCTTGTTATGTATTACTATGTGCTGACAGAGCAACTGAAGCCTTATGCAATGTATTGAAGCACTCTCTTGGTCTCTGGAGCTCATCAATTACACAAATGTTTTATGTAATATATTATTATTTTCACATAATAGAATAGTATTTCTATACAAATTTTCCTCAAGGACACTTAACCCACTCCCCTGATTGATCAGCTACAAACCAAAAAAACACATTACAACCTTCAAGATGGCTGAATTGCTCACTGGGAGGTGAGGTCAAATAGTCCGCACAAGAACCCCTTATGTTCAGCAAGCTAGATGATAATATTAGCTAGATTTAGGTAATTACAATGCTGTGAGCCAAGTTACATAGTTTTCATATTTTAAATCAGAAATGGACAAGTCAGCCTACTTCTGATCTGGGCCACTTTCTTGTTGTTTTTACCCATAGTTATTCCATTCACTTCTACATCAATCTGCATTTTTTAAAATACAACCTCAATGTACATATGCTAATGGTTTTTGGTGTTGCCGTGGGTTTTTTGCAAAATTCATATTTAAATGCATTTTGGATACATTTATATCGAGAACTGTGTTGCAACATTTGAAAAGTGCAAAATTGCTCAGTTCTGATCTGTACATTCCGAACTCAAATTCCTTAAGTGTCGCTGCTTTAAATAGTGATGGTGCACTGTAGAAAAAATGGCAAATTCTCAAAATAGTAGTTTAATTTCCCAGTTGAGAATAAATAACATTCTATCGTATTCTGCTTTATAAGATATGATTTTCCAACCTAGATTTTTTTTTTTATCAGATCAACTTATTTTCCGTTTTTCTCTTATAGAATCATAGAACTGTAGAGTTGGAAAGGACCCTACTCTATGTTGCAGTTGACATAATTAGCGCAAAGGAAGTAAAATAGAAATTAGATAGATGCACACACATCTATATCTACATGTTACAGTTACATCTACACACCATTTTTTCCAGACTGTTTCATCTACCAATTATCTGATGGTGTCTGACTAGGCTGTCTGCTAATTATCTGGTAATACATTTATTCCTTTTCCAATGTCAGAAGGGCCTGTCCCTCTGATGAACAGCAGGCATTCACTCCTCTATAACACTTGTAATGCAACATGGAACATGGATGCTCCAGGGTTACAGACAGACAGATCATATGGACTTCTCGCCCTTCACATTTGAAAAGTATGAGCTGCAGATTTCAGGCCTTTGGATGGTTGCATGGACCTGCCCATGTCACACGCCGTATTATGAATGTGCTAGACAGGCAAATGTATACATGTGTCCTTCCCCACATGACAACATGTTCTTTATGCCATGTAAACATCAGGAAAGTGACTGTGGTTTTATTTTTAGTGTTAATTTAATAACCCATAGTGCTTTTGTTATATATTTTCTTCACTGACCTTTCTTTAGGTTTCATCAAGCTATCTGATAATTAACCTTCCACCTTGTCAGTGTGTATATTTCCTCATAGGGCATGGTATTACTTATACTAATATATATTGAGTAATAATATCATTGCTATTCTAATGATATTAATATGTGCCATTTTTAGAAATGAGGAACTACCCCACTTCTATTTGCTTCCCTTCTGTTTCTATAGTAACAAGATATGTAAGTCTCGTTAATGAGTAGGTATTTGGAATTGTTATTTTAGGTGATTCCAGATGAATATTCCAGGGGTTTGAATATTTTCTTCCAAATAATTCATAATGCATAAATGCATCATATGCAAACTAGTGGGTTTATAGGTTGGTTGCAGTATCTCAGAATCTATGCCTATCTTGGAGAAAAAGTCACAGGGCAAGCACTTGCAGGGCAAGCCCTTTCCCATAGCATCCATTTTTTAGTCATTCTTTCATCTACAGTACAGTAATGTTGCGGATATCTGGCTCGTTGTGAAAAGCTAAAAACAAGTGGTCCACTTTACTGCTTCAGCATTGTACCAAAACCAAGAGTGCCTTAAGAGTCTCCATCTTTAAAGCAATAATTCATGTGGATCAAATGCCTAAACTGTTTGGGCTGAGGGCAAAATTCAGGCTAACTGGTGTAAACATAATCACTAATATGAACCGCACAACTGTGATGGAAGCATGACATTACCATTTAACATTTCTGTTTGCCAAGTTCATATTTCTTTCCACTAGAAAAGGCATGTTCCCAGGAGTAAGAATTTCACGAGGCTAGCAGAGCAATTTCCCACCATTTGGTTATGCTGAGCTGATTTATCATTGGCATTGAAGGTAAAGGGTTATGGCTTGATGCCACAAGAACAGTAACACCATCTTCTGTCAGTTTCTATGTGTTTGTTATCATGCGTCCATGCATGTGAAAGTGGAAGGCAAATAATTGCAGGTGGGGAGTTGTACAGAGTTGTTGAGGTTTCTATGCATCCCTGGGATAGCATGGAGCCCCACCAGCATTGCTCCCCTGGGTGCTACTGGTCTCCCCTGCCACACACACACACTGGAATTAGAGATAACGAGACCAGCAGAGAAAATGAAATCTTCTAAGAACCTTTTAAAAAGTTAACCACTTTCCCCAAATCCTCATTTGTTTGCTCCCCACACTTCTAATTTAGCCTACAAATGCCAGGCCCAGAAATGCAGTTCTATGAAACTTGCCTACATCAAGCGATGTAAGGCGTATGTCAACGTTCTGCGCCACACTTGGAACAGAGCAGAGAAAGTTCATAAGTTTGAACCAGATTAATTAGACTCCAATAGGACTGAAAGAGAAGACATTAACAACATATTGACTTTCCCTCTCATTCATTTTCTGCGGCACTCATTACAATGATTTAGTCATTTTCATCTTAGCTCTGTGTCTATATTGTGTATATATCTTTCTGTTATATATTTAACCAAAAGCCTTATCTGCAAGCTTTATAGTAAAAAAAGAAAGCTGCCTAATTGCTTCCATACATTATCAAGGAGCTCAGAACTTACCTTTTACTTCAGGCCAAAATACAAAATTCAGAAGCGAAAAGTGAGAATAATTTATTTTAATTAATAATCTTCTCCTGTCTTGAATACTGGAGAAAGACATTGCTAAATTGCTTCTTGTAGTAAAAACAAACCTTAATATTTAAAAGGCTTAGAAATACAAAAAATCATTTGAAATTACCATGATTAAATTCTAATGGCTGCTTCATCTTTCTTGTATCATTTTGATGATCCGAGTAAAGCACCTAGGCATTTGCCCTCCACTTTAATGAAAGCTGAGTTAGAACAGGGGAAATGTTAGCACACCACTAATAGCCAGCACTCTTCAGTATTTTAGTAATTGACAATAATACTCCTTTTCAAGGTGGCAATTGCTTAATTGTGGGCATCACATTTTCTGCTTAGTCTACTGAGCAGTTAACAGTTATAATTTGTTGTTGTTTAGTCGTTTAGTCGTGTCCGACTCTTTGTGACCCCATGGACCAGAGCACCCAGGCACTCCTGTCTTCCATTGCCTCCCGCAGTTTGGTCAAACTCATGTTAGTCACTTCGAGAACACTGTCTAACCATCTCGTCCTCTGTCGTCCCCTTCTCCTTGAGCCCTCCATCTTTCCCAACATCAGAGTCTTTCCCAGGGAGTCTTCTCTTCTCATGAGGTGGCCAAAGTCTTGGAGCCTCAGCTTCAGGATCTGTCCTTCTAGTGAGTCCTTCCAGTTATAATTACTTAGTGTGATATTTGTGTGTATAACTTTTAAAGGAAGTTGCTACAGCCCACTTCCTGTCCCCAACTTACTTTAAGAGAAACAGCAATAGTGAACCAACTCTCTTCTGCCTTCGTATGATACCACTGCCACCAGCCCCACCATCCTTGTTGGCTATATTTTAGATTATGAGTGATGATTATAGCTGTCTCTTAAGAGCCCTTGTGAGCTTTCCTATCCCTGACTATGGTATACAATACAAATATGATCCTCACTGTTTTAATCAAGTTAAGCCAGTGGTGTTAGAGGAGAAGCTTTCTTGTGGGTACCTGTGCCCAAGTTATCTGGAATCCAGGAAAAACCCACCATGATCATGACTGATCTTTCAGACTTGTTAAGGTGCATCTAAACAACAAGCACTATAAAAGGCTTTCTGTAGGAATCTTTTGGGATCAGTAGATTCTTCCCCCTGTTTACTTTGGGGTTGCATGCAGGTTTACAGCTTGGAGTTCACAATTGGGGGGGGTTGAGGGACAGACTTTTGCACCCTACAATGAAATATGTAGCTCTGGCACAGGTGTGCCTCCACAGGGGTCTTCACCTCAGGGTTATTCTCCCAGACCACGCTTTTCCTCCTATGGCAGAGCTGCGAGGAAGGTGCCACAGCAGACCATTCTTGTAACCCAGCACCCCAGCTGGTAATGAAGAAGACCATGGCTCCTGGGTTTCTTTTCCAGGCAATCCTTTTCCACACAAGAAAAGGTAGACCATTCATTCACTCTGAAATGCAGATTTGACTATGTAGTCAATTTGTCCTGAGACCAGTTCTCGGGGGATGATGGGTTTGGAGAACACACACCAAAGAGCATATAGCTTTTGAGACCAATTCCTTTTCACCCCATGGTTCTTTAAATTATGAAGTTGGCAGCCCTCCTCACACGTTAAATGATGGGAGCCTATCTATGCACCTTTCTAAAGGGCCATATACACATGTGCAGGTAAATAATGCTGATTTGAACAGGCTTTCTTTTGCTTGTGTTTGTTTGTTTGCAGTATTCTGACAGAATGCTAACATTTTGGACTTTTGAATAAAAATAACACATCGAGAGCCAGACCATCTTGCTGATGTTGTCTTGTTTCACTCGCTTTGCATACTTTTTATTGCATAAAGGCATAAAGATAAATCTAGTGCTTTATAAATGCTAATGTAGAAGGCACATCGCTTGGAGATGAACACAGAGCTTTCTAATTTTTGGCATATGGCATTTGTCTTGTAGAGTTATGTCACTTGACAAGACACACGTGGTTCTGCCCCACAAAATATGTCAAACATTTGCAAAAGTGTTGTGTTGTGGGTTGTTTTTTTGTTTAGCAAGGAACGTGTAGAGATAATTCATTCCATCACTGATACAGTGGCTATAGATTTATATAAGATATGACTGTATCAGTAAAATATGTCAATCTGTTGGGTTAATATTGTTGCTGGTGTGTATTTGAGTTCTTTACGCTAGCACCTGGTAACATTTCACATCAATTTAAATAGATTTTTTTAAAAAAAATAATAAATAAATAAAATGATATTGTTCTCCTTCTTATCTTTCCTCTTGTAAAGAAGAGAGAAAAATAGAGAGAAGGAGTTAGGTTCATGGGGGTTGTGAAGCCAATGAAGGTGCCATATCTAGTATGTCTATTTCTCCAAGGTCACGGTCTTTTCTGGCCTTAAGAATATAAGAAGAGGTGGATCAGGCAAATGAGCCACGTAGTCCAGCATTTTCTTCTTACAGTGGCCAACCAGGTGCCTGTGCAAAACCTGCATGCAGAACCCATTCTCTCTCTCTCTCTCTCTCTCTCTCTCACACACACACACACACACACAGAGAGAGAGAGAGAGAGAGAGAAATTCCTTTGGAGAAATGTGCGTATTCAGCAAAACTGCATACAAAATGGGTACAGGTAGGGCTTTTTTCAGCCCTGATTTGTGTGGGGGTTGTGTTCCAGGTCGTCCTGCTCCACCCTGGCCCCATTCCACCTCCTGTACTGCCCCCTTTTCCAGCCACTTCTGGGTCGCTGCTGTTGGGATACTGCCAGGGAGACGGGGGCATCAGGCAGGCCCCCAGCTGGCTCCAGACGATCACCGGTCTCCTGTGGAACAGCATCAGTCAATTAGCGACATGAGCCTCAGGTACGTTCCGAGACCCGTGCACACTCTGTCAGCAGAGTGTATAAATCATCCACAATGGAAGATGCAGACAGAGAGAGCATGTTTACAGCTTTATTCAACGTAGTTCAGGAACAAAGGAAAACATGACTGCTTGCCTTTGTGTCCAGTGAAACAGGCATATATACAAAAGCAATATACAACAGAAGTTCCCAGCAGACAGTGCTGGGAGTAGACAGGCATGTGATACACAAACGTCATGCCTGTACCCTTTTAAGGTGGAATTGAACTATATCCTAACAGCTGCGATGTGCGAGTGCAGAGTCACGTGTCAATTGGATGGGCATGAATCAGTCGCTGCCTGCATATTGAGGGGAAATTCTGCTAAAATGCTAATGCATTTTCATCAGGAGAATTTTTAAAAAACAAATAAATAATGCAAACTGATGTGAACTTAAGATCGGAAAAAAGAGAAATGAAAACTGACAAATTTACCTGTCCGTGCATCGCCAACAAGAAAGCCATTTCCCATTCCCGGGGAGATGACATTGCGGGCTGGGCACAAGTCCGACCCACACGCACGGGGCAGGATAGCTCTGGCGCCATTGGCCGCATCATACCTTGGGGCCGACCAATCCAGTCAGTCTGGGGGCGTGGCTTGGGCTATTTAAATCGCCCGGGGTCGAGGGCTTGCCCCCTTTTGCTTCATCTCAGGAGAGTTTGGCCACCAAGACCACACAACGGTAAGAGACAAACATTGGGGGGGGGGGGAGATGGGTGAAATCATATATCACTGTAGCTTTTCCACACAAATTAAATATGTTTTATGTAGACAAGGTTGCCATGGTAAGCATTTTTTTTAAGAAACATACTATAATACAGGCAGTTGCCAGCTATCGATTAATAGGAATAATGGCAAGAAAGCTGCAAATAGTGCAGAGGCTACGACAGTGACTTAACATAAACAATACACCATGCCAATTTTATTTGATTTTTTAAAGGATTTATAAATCACTTTACCAAAAATGTTTCAAAAGTGGTGTGCAACAGAAATATGAAAATACAGTAATAATAATATAAAAATGTTTTTGTATCATCAGCTGCTAGTGGTCAATGAGGGAAGTGAAGAAGAACCGAAGATTGGCAGCCTTTCCTAAAATGAAGAAAAAGAGGAAAAGACAGCTGCCAATCCAAGGCAGCCTGGACTGGGGGCTCTCTGGGTCTAAATACCCAGTTGCGAGCCAAAACTTATTAGGGGAGTCCTAAGAAGAAAGTTGGGAACGGCTTTCAAGTGAAGAACGTGTATGGAAATCATATGTTTGTGATGATCAGAGCACCCACACCTTCTAGTCAGGAGTAAGGGACTCACCATGCCTCCTCTGAACTAAGAGGTTGGTGTGGGACTCTGAGGATTTCCAGTTCTTTTAGAAATCCATCCATATGACATTTTGACAACCATGTTTTACCTGTGATGTGGAATCACTGTTACAGAAACTGAGTGGTGAGTCTGGCTGCCATCTTTGGAGTCCCTTCCAAGCTTGTGGCTTTGCATCTGTAAGATGTGGGTACAGTGGTACCTCTGGTTACATACGCTTCAGGTTGCATACACTTCAGGTTACGGACTCTGCTAACCCAGAAATAGTTCCTTGGGTTAAGAACTTTGCTTCAGGATGAGAACAGAAATTGTGCAGCGGTGGTGCAGCGGCAGCAGGAGGCCCCATTAGCTACAGTGGTGTTTCAGGTTAAGAACAGTTTCAGGTTAAGAACAGACCTCCAGAACGAATTAAGTTCTTAACCCAAGGTACCACTGTATATAGAAAAAGAGACTGCTAATATGGTCACACCAATCTCTTTATTTATGGCTCTTGCCAAGTCTGCTCAGTATTTTTAGAGAGTTCAGGGGACTGGTTGCCGCAGAAGCTGTTAGCTGGAGGTGCTTCCTTGAGAAGATGGGTAAACGGGGTAGGCCTTCCCTGCTCCTCTGGGCAGTGGTGATATCATCAGCTTGTGTCCAATTTGTCTAACACAGTAACTGGCTTACTGTACCATATATTTAGCATCATTGCTGGTAGATCCACTACTGCAATGCGCTCTACATGGGGCTAACTAATCCAGAATGCGGCAGCTACACTGGTGACTGGGAGTAGCCACCAAACCACATAACACCAGTCCTGAAAGACCTACATTGGCTCCCAATAAATTTCCGAGCACAATTCAAAGTGTTGGTGCTGACCTTTAAAGCCCTAAAAGGCCTCGGCCCAGTATACCTGAAGGAGCATCTCCACCATCGTTCAGCCCAGACACTGAGGTTCAGCGCCAAGGGCCTTCTGGTGGTTCCCTCACTGCAAGAAGTGGGGTTTACAGGGAACCAGGCAGAGGGCCTTCTCAGTAGTGGCACCCACACTGTGGAACACCCTCCCATCAGATGTCAATGAAATAAACAACTGACTTTTAAAAGACATCTGAAGGCAGCCCTGTTTAGGGAAGTTTTTAATGTTTGATGTTTTGTTATATTTTTAATATTCTGTTGGAAGCCGCCCAGAGTGGCTGGGTATAAATAATAAATTATTATTATTATTATGGGCCATTCAACACCCCATATGTGGGGATACTCTTGAAGAGCCTTCATAAACATATGGGGATATTCTTGAAGAGCCTTCATAAACTGTCAAATCCAGCAGCCAGAATGCTTTCTGGTTTGCACTTTTCAGACCATATTATGTTAGTCCTACATCAATTCTGCTTTGGACCTAAGGCAGAAAAGGGCTTATCTGAAGCTGTCCAAGGCAAAGTGACCTGCTATCCAAAGCAAGTTATGAAGCAAATCCTTTTTCCGTGCTCCAGGAGCTTACAATCCAAATGCATTAAACAATAAATTTATACCCTTTCTAATGGAAACTGTACGTCAGGTTCACCATTATCACTGTATTTAAGACTGTTGTATTAGAACATTGGTGCTATTGCTCCATCTGGTATCCTAATAAGCTTATCCTTCCGTACTGCCGTGAAATAAAATGAAAATGAAATATAAGAAAATAGCTTCTCTGATAATTCCACCAATAAAATATATTCATTTGTTTAACCAGAAGTAGAAATCCCTGCACTCTGTATTCTTTGATTATTTTTTTAAATGAGGCATTATCAGGCATTCCAGGGAACCTAGTGTATTGTTGCAGAATTGCGCAAGTCTTCCATGGTGTACTTAAAACCTAAATAATAAAAACAGATAAACAGAAGAAATGTCAAGCTGAATTCTGGGTAATGATCAGATCAGCATGCTTTTATACAATTTCCATCACTTTGAATTTTAAATCACCTTTTAAAGGGCACTAAAGCATTCTTGCAAATTAGTCTGCACTCCAATTAATGCACCCAACATGACAATAAGACCAGTTTCAGCTTGGCTAAGCAGACCAGTCAACCAGGAGGATGTGACTTGAGGACTTGGAGAGCCTGTGCTTTCACCTTTTTCTTTCTCTCTTCACAGCAGCTTAGGCCCAATTAGGCCAGTTAATCTGCCTAAATCAGTGGAAAGGAAAGATCCCCCCTCTTCCCACATCTCAGCCCCTTCATAAACCGAAAACTATTTGGGAAAACCACACAATATACAAACTACTCTCAGCAAGTAGCAAAACTTCCCTGATAACAGCTTGCATATATTTTAAGGAGGTGCTTCTCCCTGCCTGGAGTTTTTAATTTACAGAGGTCCCCCCCCTTCCTCTTCTTTTTTGGGGTGTGTGTGACATTTGTTAACATACACAGGTTCTCCCTTTTGTCTATTTATTTTTCATAGTTGATTCATTTGACTCATTTTTGACATCCATTAAGTTTTATAAGAGAAGACTGCCGGGAATAGTGATGAGAAATGCCAGGTTACATTACACAAAAATGTTCATAAACAGAAAAGACTTGCTTTTCAATCAAGAAGTCAATAATGCTTGCATGAAGGTATAAGCACTTGAGAAGCTTTTATCTGGAGTTTTGAAATTGAATGTAGAGAGAGAGAGCCAGAGAGAAAATGTAAATGCACAACATTCATATGCACAGCAAAGTATTAAGTACAAAATTCAGGAGAAGCCATCCATGCTTGACACATGCAATAATGAGCTTCGTCATCTGCTTAGACATCTCCAAATACTGGACCTTATCTCAACACCTTTTCGTGCACTCAGCAACATCACCAGAGTTCTTTCTGTGTGGTCCTTCTAGGGATTCCTTCAGATTGGAGAAACAACACACAGTAAATGGGACAATGAGAGGTTTCTTCCATACAAATGCCCAACACCCAGGAAGATAGAACTGGACATATGGATCAACCACAATACATCCACAGATGATTCCTCCATGCAGATGTTAGTTTATGAAGTGGCCTATACACCATCATAGATCTGTATGAACTAAAGCTGAAACTCAATATTGGTGTATCTGAACTCAAAGTACTATGAGTTAGGACTGATTCACATGACTACTCTATCCCACTTTTGAGCATTTAGACACTATGCTCATTGATGCACCACACAAATCTACAGTTTCTGCTTCAGAGGACGTGTATATAACCCTCACATAGTGCTCTTTCAGGGAAATAAAATCAAGAACAATTAGTAGGTCTATATCAAGGCCTGAATGAGAGATTACCTGGGAACCCCAGGCACCCCAGCTTGGACCCCATGCAAGAAAGAAAGAGTGTTCTCCCTCATAGAGAACACGGGTTGTGGTGGGGTCTGCCAGGCCGCCCCTCTGTTGCCAGGCAGGGTTGGAAGGATGGCCTGTGGCAATGATTGGATGGGTGAGTTACTGGGGTAATTTATGTGTTGTAATTTGTTGGGAGGGATCGAATGCTTTATATTCTGTGCACGCAGCCTTGGAACTTTCTCTTTCGCTGCGTACATCGGAACACCCGCCTACCCACCCTGAATTTAAGGGTTTTTGTGTTGACCTTGCTATGCTTGTCATGGGGTCGTCTGCCGTTGGGGCAGGCGCCTGGTAGGAATTTTGTCCATCTGGCTGACTGGCTGGGCCATTTGGTTTTTGCCTACTGCGTAGCAAATTGTCACAACTTGTACGTTGCAGTTAGGCATTGGTTATCAATTGGTTGGAGGAGGGTCAAGGATTGGCTGGGCCTGCCCCTCCAATGCTGCTGCGGAAAGGGAATTCTGTTAAAGGAATCCAGGGGCTTGCCATGTTTTCGTCCAAATCCCTGGAATGGGGCTAGGGCTGGCAAGCCCCGGGGAGCATGCGGGGAGTATGTTAATAAAGTTGTGGCCAAAATTATGCCAAAAACCTTAAACAAAAATTATGTGTGAGTTGTGAGTTATTTGAGGGGTGGCTTGGGGACCTCAACACGCAACATACTTTCATTAAAAACAATTAAACTTCTAAAGGGAACTGCATGAATTCTTCCCCTGCAAGCTTCTACAGCACTCCATCCCTGTTTACATGAGCATTGATTCGTTTGTGTCACACACTAGTTCTTCTACTGCCACATGATTTGCACATTCTTCTAAGCCAAATGAAATCTTGTAGAATTCTGGCTCATCTGTAGGATGTGCCACCACTGGCATTAATACAGAGAGATGAAAATATGGTCTCACTTCCAAAGCTGAGAAGCCATCAAAGCAATGAGGTTTGTCAGTGGTTATTTGCTGTATACCGAATCCTGAATGTCTTTGTCACCTCATTTCACTTCTGGGCATAACACGAGATCCCAAATGTGCACACACTTCAAATAGCACCTTTAGTACAAAAAAAACCCTAGCAGATTGCTGATAGCATCACTGAAATATCAGTCCTTGTCTTGGGAATGGGCTATGGTGCTTAAGGGTGCAATCATAAACTAAATGCTACTTGCCCCCCACCCTGGACAAAAAGGGGACTCTCTTCTAAGTAAACATACAGAGGACTGCACAGTTAAGAGCTTGCTTCAGTCCCAACATTCTGAAACGACGCTCACATTTGAACCCCAAATCAAATCATCACATATCACAACTAGGCCCAATGTTCCACACTGAGTGGAGCTTATACATTTTACAGTAAGTTGTCATCACAAGGTGAGAAACTAAAATCCCCTCGGTTACTCCTTCTTGCATGTCCTGCCATATGGTGAATAACTATGGAAAAGTTGTTGTTAAGTTAATGCCAGTGGGCATCTGTCTGAATCACAGAGCATGCTTGAGCAACCCATCCACCCACCTTTTTCTTTTTGTTATATTTCTAATATTAAATGCATTACATTGGGGGGGGGGCATATAAGAAGCCATTATTAAAAATCACTGGACTATATTCAGCTAACCCGTTCTGCTAGTAGAAGTCAGCACAAGGATTACTGCCATCACAATTCCCACCTCTCCTCACCCAACACATGCCCTGTGCCATCCCCAAATCTGCTTTGCATCTTTATTTAGGAGGAGGGGAGAAGAAGGGAAGGGGAGAAGTATCTATTATGCAGGGGAAATCCTCAGCCTTAGCACTACATTGGATACAAGCCACATGCAGTATTTTCTCAACTAAACTCAGCTTTTTGTCATATATGTTTCAGCTCTTGTCAATCTGAGGATATAGTCTCTGTGAGATGTTATTCCTATGTTACTTGGGGCAAAATTCAACCCAAAACTGAGCACTTAAAATTTTATCTATCTATCTATCTATCTATCTATCTCTATCTATCTATCTATCTATCTATCTATCATCTATCTATCTATCTATCATCTATCTCTATCTATCTATCTATCTATCTATCATCTATCTATCATCTATACCACAATTTCATTTTTTTAAAAAGATCAAAGTGGTGTATAGAAATATCAGGTAACTTTAACAGAATATGTCCCCCCCCCCCCCGCCGCCTTTAATTGGCTGCAAAAGTCTGTGGGCATAAAATTGTTCAACAAATTAATACTGAGGATGCCTCATGAATCTTGATTGGAAGAGTCTTGCAAAAGACCAGGCTGATCACCCTGAAAGCTCAGTTTCACGGCTTCAGATAAGTTTTACCAATTTTTTCTCGAAAAGAGGCGCTGGAACTCACCACGAGTGCCTCCCTTGTTCTCTTATAATGGCAATGGCACTCACCTGAAAGGTGCTGGAACCAAGTTCTGGCTGGAAAAAGCCCTGAGTCTCCCCAAATTGAGGGACAACCAAAGACACTCCTACAGATGACCTTAGTGGTTGAGTTGGGATATAAATCCCTTTCATTTCCATGAGACTCAACACAGGCTTGGACCTTTCTCATTTGAAATCTGATGGACTTCAAAGCGCTTCATTTCTGGTTGCAATTTAATTTCTCCAGATGCCTGCTCCCTGTTCTCATTGTTTACACAACACGTGGGCTCTTTTCAAATTCCTTCTTGTCTTTTAAGCGTTCCTTGGGTCAGTTTGTAGTGAACTGACAATTAACCTGTGGGCTCTTCACCTTGCCACACGGCATGTTAGTTTCATTCTTGCTTTGTTAATTTCATCTGTTTGGACATTTTGTTTTTCACCACAGCCACCTCTGTTCTTGTCAGCTTGTTGACAGCTGGACTTTCTTTGAAAGCGTTTCCAGGAAAAACACCCCCTGCATTTTGAGGTGGCTGGTGGTGGCAGTGGCGTTGAATTTGAGATAAAGTTACCTTACCAAGTAGAAAAGATGGTCAAGAAGCGTTTCCTGCATGTTTCCTGCATGACGGCCCCCTCCATTGATTGGCAGCCTTGCTTTTGCTTCATTTCATCTCACCTTTGTGTTGTTTGGTGATTGGGATTAAATCTTTATGAGCGCAGATATAAAATGAAGCTCTTGCAGCCTTATTGGAGAGGTCTAGCATATTTGTTAAGCAACTTAACAGGTCGAGCTCCCTTTGAAGCTCCAGGGGCATCGGCTGGTGTGGAATGCAGCAGCCCAAGTGTTGACAGGAGTTAAACGCTTGGACATTATTACACCAATTCTGTGTCAGCTGCACTGGCTGCTTCTTTGCTTCCACACCCAGTTCAAAGTACTAGTCATGACCTTTAAAGCCCTTAATGGTTTGGGACCAAGTTATCTGGAGGACCACCTGTGCCCATGCACACCTGCCAGAGTTTTAAGGTCATTGATAAAGCTCCTTCTCGCATGCCTGTCAGGGGGAAAGGTTGGGCTGACAGTCGTGAAGAATGGGGCCTTCTTCAAGGTGGCCCCACTCTCGTGGAATTCCCTGCAAACAGGAGATAGGATCAGCCTTCTCCTTGCTATCATTTAAACTAGCTCTAGAAAGGTGGTTTGTTTTGTTTTGTTTTTTTGTTTTGTTTTTTTGTTTTGTTTTTTGTTTTGTTTTGTTTTAAGAATTCCATGACACCTTTTATTGAGGGTGTTCAAGAGGCAGTGGCCTGATGATGGAATTGCACTCAGTGAGTTGAAATGTTCTGCTGGTGTATCATTTGAGATTTTCTGTGGTGACTTTGAGCAGAGAAACAGTTAGAACTCTAACCTCTGCACAGTACTCCACATTTCATATCCTCCAACATTTCTCTGATGAAAACAGGGACGTCCTAAGGAAAAGCAGGACATTCTAGGATTAGATCAGAATCCAGGATGGCTTTTGTAAATCTGGGACTGTCCCTGGAAAATAGGGGCACTCAGAGGGTCTAACATTCCACTCCTGCAAACATCAGCAATATACATACACACACATCCTCTTCCATCCAAGGAAGAGGCAATATCACAGTTCAAGGATACATGTCAGTGAGGAAAAAGCACCCAAGGCAGGGACAAAGCAAGGCCAATGAGGGAGTGACCAGGAGAAGGTGTGTGACCTGGGAAGAAACCCAAAGGCCGACTAGAGTGACCCAGAAGTTTGTGGGCTCGGGATGCCTCACCCCTAATGCACACCCTTCTGAGTTCCTTGCAGTGCTTTGAATTGTTGCCACATTGTCTCACATTTCTTGCAGTCATATGTTAAAGAAATGAGAGAGAGAGAGAGAGAGAGAGAGAGAGAGAGAGAGAGAGAGGTAAAGAGAGCCAGATTAACAAAATGCTTTGTGGATGGATATTTAGATCAGATGTTTATGTGCATAGTGCTGGAATGTGCACTCTGTTTTACAGGCATTGTAGGTGAGAAAGGAACTTTCTAAAAATGAATGGCATTTTTCATACATATACCTAATAGCAAAGAGGAATCATTCCATAATATGTAAGAAGCTTTTATGTGATCAAAGCATCTTTTCCTTTATAGCAAAGGAAATGATTCCCTGCATAGCTGAATTGCAGAACCAAAATGTATGCTAAGGTGAATAATGCTCTGCTTCTACATTCTTTTGCACTAGACCAGCAGAGAGCATACAGAGAGCATACCTGACCAAGGATGGAAGTGTTCAAATTGTTCAAATTGTTTGTGGGAGGGAGGTATGGAGGTATTTTAATTAAAATCCACAAACCCCACCTCCTCATTTGCCCCACCCTTATTTAGGCCAAAGCATGGTACCCATTGCTTTCTAAAAACAGTACCTAATGGAGTTTTTGCAAGAGCTAAGGGGCTGCCTCCCCTCCTTACCATATAATTGGAGCACTCATGTGTACCAATTCCTATATAACTGTTATCTTGCTTAAGTATGGCCATTACACACACACACACACACACACACACACACACCCTCTTCACATTTTATTTTTATTTTTAAATGGGAACAGATAGGGAATGCGGGAGCGAATCCATCCTTTGTTGTCCTTATTGAACCAAGATTGCTGGAATTTCAAGGCTAGTAAGCACTGCCCTTTCAGTTGGATCAGATTAGAGATCATGCCTGTAGCACACATTTGTGTGGGTGATTTCCTATCCAGTTATGGTGGGTAAACAACAACAACAACAACAACAACAACAATTCTTACTTGCCCTTTACTGTAAGGTCCCAGGACATTTACAAGAATGGGGGAAAAAAATGCAGTGTAAAAATGAGCTCACTATTCAAAATCAAAAGGATAGGGGGTGTACTAAAATCATATATCTCAGGTAAAGAGGTGTATCTTCAGCATACAGTGAAAGCTATACAATGAAGGTACCAGATGCACCTCTCTGGAGAGGGAATTCCACAGCTTGAGGGTTGCCGCAGAAAATGCTGAAGTCTATTTCCAAGCACATGTAGCTCCTAATTGGATGGAGGCTTTTCTTGGTCAGTGCATCCTGCTGCTCTCAGCACATCTGACTTCCAAGTAAGTGTGTTTTAGACCAAGGGCTTCCATAAAACAAAAGCCTTTCCAGGACCACCATAGATTCCTCTGTTCGTTGCACACTGATTCCAATTAGCATCCCCTTTGTCTGTCAAAAGAACCTTGGTTCCTTTATCAGGCTTGCCCTCTCCTTTTGCATTTACTCTGTCTGGATTAAGAAACAAGACGCTGGATCAAGACAGTGGCCCATCGAGCCCATCTTCTCGGTCTTACAATGGCCAACTAGATGCCCATGGAAAGACCACAAGCAGGAAGCAAGCACAATAGCACTTCCCTTTCCTGCGGTTTCCAGCAACTGGTAGTCAGAAGCACACTGTCTCCGACCTTGTATTTCCTAGCCTTATATTTCATGAATTTGTCTAATCCTGGAAAGAGGGGTGGGCTGTTAAACCACTCTGAGAATTGCAGCTTGATGAGAGGAATAGGGGCCTCCTACCAAACCCCAACGCGGGGCGCGGGTGGCGCTGTGGGTTAAACCATAGAGGCTAGGACTTGCTGATCAGAAGGTCGGTGGTTTGAATCCCCGCAATGGGGTGAGCTCCCGTTGCTCGGTCCCTGCTCCTGCCCACCTAGCAGTTCGAAAGCACATCAACGTGCAAGTAGATAAATAGGTACTGCTCTGGCGAGAAGGTAAACGGCGTTTCTGTGCGCTGCTCTTGTTCGCCAGAAGCGGCTTAGTCATGCTGGCCCCATGACCCAGAAGCTGTACGCCGGCTCCCTCGGCCAATAAAGCGAGATGAGCGCCGCAACCCCAGAGTCGGCCACGACTGGACCTAATGGTCAGGGGTTCCTTTACCTTTACCTTTACCAAACCCCAGCATTAGTAACAAACTGCAGTTCCCAGGATTCTCTTGGGGAAGTCATAGCTGTTTATAGTGGCATGACGCTGCCAGATGGTTGCAGCTGCAGCACAGATTTGTATAGCGACATTATTAATGCCACTGGAATTTCTTTTCTTCCCCCATGCACAACCATTTTGCTGACATTGACCACATCCACAAAGCCAACCAGTGCACAGAAACCTGTTTGAGATCAAAGCACAAACATTTAGATAGAGGTGCTGGCAATATTATGCCTACATTGCAATAGCAGGAGCATAGGAAATGACAAGGTTGCAATCTAGCAGGCATTGCTGGTGCATTTCATTAATTCCAAAGGAAAATGCACAGAATTGCTGCACATGCCCTTTGCAATGAATAATGCCTAGCAATCCCTAACAAATGCATTTGCTAAATTGTGCCCAGGCTATAAAATGATCACTATTAGCAAAATGGCATAAACAAACAGGAATATTGCTAATGTAGCACACAAAGATGCTAAAAGAATATTATGATATGTATTTATGTAAAGAGGTAGAGGTTTTGTTGTGTTATTTCCCTCTATAGCATATTCATACTTTAATATATTTGCTAAATTATATGCTGCTACATATTTATAAAATCTAAATCCAAATAACTCATCATAAAAGAAGCTGGCTCTTTACAGGAAAGGATACACTTCCTGACTGATACTAAAAACACACACACAAAAAACCTTTTCTAAAACTCCTAAAACCACATTTTGGATGGCCAAATCATTCCTTGTAGAGTAATTTGGGCGATAAGATTATTATTAAATTATGATGACTGCCTCATCACAGTGGAATAAAATAATAAATAATTTGGGTTTAGGGTAAAACATAACTTTGCAAGTAATTATTCTCAGCTTGTAAATGATGTCTCTCCATAACCAGCCAAGCATAAAACGAGAAGATGAAGATGAGACTTATTTTCACTTCATTTCACTCCTTTGTAATTGACAAGCTCTCACTGGGTGTCAATTTTAAGAGATGACAAATCCTAAATCTTAGAGGACCCCATTCAATAGTTCAGCTCTCTAAACTGTTTGCAAATTAATCTGCATTTTCAAATGATTCAGGCATGAAATATAAGATGACATATATATTATGAAAATATTAATTTCCTTGTCTCTTTTCCTGCATCCAAAGACAAAAGTAGCTTTTAAAATATTCACTTTGTTAAGAAGAGATTACATTTAAATGAGTAAATGTACAATGCACCACATTATAACAGTTTACCTTATCTTGTATTCCTGTTTTGTTCCAACACAAGCATTAGTTTCCATTCTCTGATAAAAAGATACTATTTTCTGCCTAATTCCGCATGGTAATTAGGCTTGAGCTATTTCACATGGCACATATTAACCAACAAAAATGTTTCACTGTTGCCAAAGGCTCCTTTTTAACCACATAAGTAGATGTAAAGATATAAATTCAGACTTACATGTTATTATCTTTGGCCCATGCCTTTTTATCTAATAATAAAATTTAGGATCTCACAATGGAAGTGGCAATATCAACATTAAGCTAAACTTGTCCTGGGGAAGAAATTATTTTAAAATTCAGCAACGTTGCCTTGGCCATCTGGGGTTAGAATTCATAGGAACTGCCTTATGTTATCAGATCAGTAGTCTGGCTAACCCATAAAAGTAACCAATTCTGGATGCTTTCCCAGATAATTTACATTAGTTCAGGGTACAAATAGAGTGTTATGCTCTTTCAAGTTTGCTCCTGACATCTGGATCCACCAGGGTTCAGGGTTGGCCGTCAAAAAGCCAGCAGTTCCCTACAGTCACCAACTCTGGATAAATGCAAACCAAATGGTAACTTGGTGCTTCAAACCACCTGGTAAGCCAAGTCATCTGCAGCACTCTGTCAAGTAGTGAAGAGAAGATGACCACACAGCTGTACTTTATCAGAAATTCAGGGAAGCAGAGGAATGTCACATCCTTCTCAGTACATGGCAACATATGGCCAGCTAAGCAAGTGATTACATGAACATAGGAACAGCCCTGCTGGATCAGACCAAAGGTATTGAGTGCAGCGTCTTGCTCTCAAGCAGCCAACCAGATGCCAATGAGAAGCCTACATAAGCAGGACAAGAACACAGGAACTCTCTTCTGTTCCTGTTCCTGGGCAACTGGTATTCCTAGGAAACCAACCTGCCTCTGATACTGGAGATAATATAGCCACCACAGCTAGCAGTCACTGATAACCTAATCTGCCAATAATTTGTCTAACCAAAGCTGTCCAAGTTGGTGACTATCACAGCATCTTATTGTAGTGTGTGTTCCGTATTATAATCATGTGTATGTTCTTCCATTAGTCTGCCCTGACTATCCTACCATGAAGCTTCATTGGATAACTCCAGGTCCATACCACTCAAGTCGCCCTTAGTGAATAGTCACCTCTGTTCAATTCATATGTGCTTGTTATCGGAATATGAGCAAAACCAACATTCAAGGAAGAATTCTCAAACACGTTCTCCTTATGTTGCTGCTGCTGCTTTCTTTCAAGGTGTAGAATGGTTTACAAAGCATAGGATGACATGTTCCTGCCAGAAGGGCTTTCAATCCAAAAGAACGGCATACTCTCTTGAACCAAATACGCTTGCAAAAAACCCTCAAAGTTATGTTGTTCTAATTTTTATTTCGTTTTCCAGGATTCCCAGTGATGTTTACTGCTGAGTGAAAGAATATGCTGTGATGAAAGTAACACCACATCATTGCCTTGAGTGTAATCGACAGGATGTAAGTTATATGTTTTTAAGAGTATCCCACCAAATGAAACTCCATAAAACATTCCAACAGTTGATTTCAGTTATGAGATCTGACACTATGACTTTTGGTCCTATCTCTTTTTTTGTAAAGGCAGGTAGAGTGAATGGAAAATTCTCCATGGTGGTTTTTGCAGTTAGATTGCACTCGAACTAGGCAGGGATCCTTCAGTTCACAGGGGATGAATCTGCAGCCCTCCAGTTGTTATTGGATCACAACTCCTGGCATCTGGAAGGTTGCCCACCACTAATTTAGGCACAACATCTGCATTAGGATTGGACCTGGGGTCAACAAAATAATCCACTGGAACTCTTCTACTTTGTGATTGGGTAATGCCACCATCACCTTCCCGAATTGCTCTTGTTGTTGGAGTTACTGTTACCTCCCCTGGGGAACTCTATTTATCAAGGGCTAAAGTGTCATTTAAACAGCTGGTACACCAGTCATCTGCACGACTCAGGAAGCAAATGACTAGGGAAATTCTTCCCTTGGCTTGGCAGGATGTTGCAGGTCGGAGTGTCACGTTACCAGGCCAACTACTTGTTCCAGCACCACAGCTGTTTTCTGCAGCCAAGATCATGAGGATACTGGAATTTCCAGAAGCGTGTGGCCCCTGGGGTCTGGAGAAATGAGCTGGCTTGGTTGTGTGTATTTTCAGAGACAGACTACAGTAGCACCAAGTGGTTATATGCTCACCGAGGTAAGTAATCACTTTCCACAAATATTTGTTACAAAGAAATCTTATAAGAAATCTTTCTTATGTATCACTGAAGCATATAGCCTAAGGGGCAATCCTGTCTTCCCTTCCTTCATCAAGGCAAATGCTAAAAACCTCTTCTCCACATCGTCACCAAAGCCTGGTTTGTAAACCTCCTTTTTTTTTTTTTTTTTTTTGCATTGACTAGTAAAACACTCTTTCAGTTCTCCATTGCTTCTGTTGAGCGCCCCTACTCTCATATTGAGCTGGTTCAGCAAACCTTTGTTAAAAATCACCCCTTTCTGCCCCCCACCCCATCACTATGATTCACATGTCGCTTCTCTATGTTTCTGCACTGGCTTCCTGTCCATATCAAACTTTCATGAGTGCAAATTTTAACTTGAAAGAGGACTTTTGAACTTTCATTGCTCTGCTGCCAGGCAGGGATTTCCCTCCACTCTGCAACGAGCAAGCTGTAAAAAAAGGCCTTGGGCTACTGTCATCTGAAAATCATGGTTCCTGAGATTTGAGGTGGGCTTCCCTAAAGGGGCATTGGTCGGAGGCAAGCAGTGACCAAGAATTAAGGCATCAAAGGGGAGAAATGCAAGAAGCAGAAATACAGAAAGAGAACGAAAAGAATTTCTTAAAGGGTGGGTGTCAGGATGGAGTGGAGAAGGGCAAAAGAGCTTTTTTTTTCTCTGCAAGTATGCCAAGCAACACTGAGTTCCAAAATCATTTCACCTACCTGGTAGATCATTCCTGTAACTGGAGGCTGTTCTCCCTGAATTCCTCCTGGATCAGATGTCTGTTCATTAGCACGCAAAAGAAAAATAATGTTTCTGTTTTCTTTCTTTAAAAGGTACATGTGCTCCTAACATGGTTTGTGTCCTCTTTCTCTTTCTCTCTCCCTCCAAACAGCATGTTTTCCTATTCACACATGCAGGGATTGCAGGTCTACAGGTCACAACATTAACTGTTGTGTGGAACGCTTAATCATTGGGCTTTTACTCTTAGCCTCAGGGACTAGTTTTTTCTAGACCTAATGGATTCAGGCATTCAGACATCACCTTGCCAACAAAGGTCCGTATAGTGAAAGCTATGGTTTTCTCAGTAGTGATGTGTGGAAGTGAGAGCTGGATCATAAAGAAGGCTGGTCGCAGAAGAATTGATGCTTTTGAATTATGGTGCTGGAGGAGACTCTTGAGAGTCCCATGAACTGCAAGAAGATCAAACCTATCCATTCTGAAGGAAATCAGCCCTGAGTGCTCACTGGAAGGACAGATCCTGAAGCTCAGGCTCCAATACTTTGGCCACCTAATGAGAAGAGAAGACTTCCTGGAAAAGACCCTAATGTTGGGAAAGATGGAAGGCACAAGGAGAAGGGGACGACAGAGGGCGAGATGGTTGGACAGTGTTCTCGAAGCTACCAGCATGAGTTTGACCAAACTGTGGGAGGCAGTGGAAGACAGGAGTGCCTGGTGTGCTCTGGTCCATGGGGTCATGAAGAGTCAGACATGACTAAACAACTAAACAACAACAATATGAATGCTCAAATTGTAGTTTCAGATCCTAAGGAGTTTCAGAGCTAAGGAATTAGTCTCTGCACTCCATGGGCTTGGTCCTCCCAAAAATATGCACAAGCCAGATGTCACTTGCACACCAAGTATGTGGAGGAGGAGCTAGAGACAGCAGCCTTTAGAAGCAGCCCCAGAGCCCCAGGACTACCTCCAGTACTTATGGGGAGAACTGGTCAGCAGGGGAGTCTTTAGCATATGTGCTGCCGGGGTGCAAAGATCTGCCCAGTGCCCCCAAGTCTGACAAGTGCTGCTATTGTGAATGACAAGCGCCAGCGCATCTTTGGTAAATGAGCGCACAAAGTCAAAAGTCCTTTAGTGAAACAGTAGGTATACATTTCGGTAATACCTAGGTATATATGTATTTTGTTTTTCTAGCTTGATCAAAATTATTTATTATTTCATAACAGGTAGATAGTGAAGGGCTTAGGTGGCTTCAGAGGTGGGCAGTGGGCACCCCCCAGAAATCGACGCCCGGGTGCCCCGCACCCCTTGCACCCCCAGGTAAAGACAGCCCTACTGGTGAGTCCTTAGCCCTTGAATGAGGGATTCTAAAACCTTTCCTTCCATATCCTACCCAATGCAATGGGATCAAGGCTTCACAGTATAGTTCCCATGGGGGGAAAGGTCCACAGGAAGGGGGAGGAACCATACTTGCCACTGTCTTGCCCCCATCATACCGGAACAATGTCCCTTGCATAGCACTTCCTACTGTGTTGAGATGACTCTAACAGCACTGAAAGCAGACATTACACCATGGCTGTGGATGATTTCATAGAATCATAGTACTGCAGAGTTGGAAGAGACCCACAAAGCCATCTAGTCCAACTCCCTGAAATGCAGGAATCACAGCTAAAGAATTCCTGACAGATGGCTATCCCACCTGAATTGAAAAACCTCCAATGAAAGAGAGTCCATCGCGTTCAAGGTCAACAGTCTTTTTTTGATAGGTAACGCACCAAATGATCAGATCCTTTTGCTATGAATCCATATTTTGCTCTGTGCTTTTTTTTAATGAAAAAGTGAAATTGCCCTTACATAGCCAGGTTTATTTTAAAGTAGCTTGTTTTTGAAAAAGTTGCTCATTACAAGATGTATTCTAAATCTGACCATGTCTGGATGCTGGCACAAACTGCCTTTACATTTCCCAGATTTATGGTTCTCCCTCCTACTTTTTCACCACTTATTCCATGCGTATTATCTACAGATTGAACTTATCACTGCACGTTAAGGACAGTCGGTAAGAGTGAACTTCCTGGTGATTCCCAGGGAGTCCCCATTGATAATTTCTTCATGATATGTGATATGCTCATTTACTTCTGCTTCTCTGACCTTAATCCTGCCGCTTTCCAAGTAGTTTAGAACTTCCCCTTTGGTTACTTACTAACCCTGTGTCCAGTCTTCAGTGTACAAGCATAAAAAGCTATCCTGATGTCCAAGTAGATTATGTTTGTTTCTTCACCCCTGTCAGATTTCATTGTCACCTCCTCAAACAAGTTAATAACATTTGTCAAGCATGGCCTCCCCTTTATACATGTCATGGTTGTCTTTGACAAGCTGCACCTGTCCAAGTATTTGTCTGTTTTGTCCCTAAGCAATGACCCCAAATCCTACCCAGCCCCCCCCCCCCCCGCAATATCTTTAGTGTTTATGCAGGGTGGTTTATTTTATTTATTTTTAAAAAGAACTTCCATACAATTCAGTAGATTCACACTGCTCCTTCAAAATTATGGAATAGGTGCTCCTCTGTACAGTTTGCACAAATAAGTCACTATATAGTCTCATTGCACAAGCTACTTATATAAGTCACTCCAGTTTCTCAAGATGCTTGCAATTAATTAGACTTTTACAAAATACATATATCAAAGATTGTTGCATCCCACCACATTCATACTAGGGATAGGCATGGACCCCTTGATCCAATTTGTGGATTGATCTGTAAATCTGGATCAGACCTGATCTGGTGTGATCTGAACCCATTTTGACCTACCCCAGATCTGAATCCAGATTGTGATCTGGAAATTACAAATCTCTGGAAATCCCAATGACTTGCATTTGAAGCCAAAATGGTTATAACAGACTTGTTTTTTCGCAGTGGGGCACAAGATTTGGAGGCAATGTAACTGCTATAAATTGCTCACCTGCCAAATTTCAGGTGAGCATCTCTAGGACGTTACAGGCTAGCCACCTTTAAATTTTGAAATGTTTTATAATCTGAGCAAACATTACTTTTTATTTTTTAACATAAGAACATGAAGTTTGGAGGCACTGAAGCTGCTGTATTGCTTTATTTTGGCCGCCCATTAAAACAATTATCTAGACTGGTTACAAAATGCAATAATTAAAATGAATACAAATTAATAGTTTGGTAAGCAGAGGTGAACAATCACTGGAATATTGAAGAGGAATATTGAAGGACCACAGAATATTTGTTCTTTCTTTGCATTTGTATTCTCCTGCTACACAAAATAACATTAAAAGGTTTAATGTAATTTGGCCCATTAAGATACATGTCAAGACACAATAAATAATAAATAAATAAATAATAACACCAGCAAGCTTAACCCTACTCCAAAGCAACCCTGATATCAAGGCCCTATACTAGTTCCCAAAGATGCTCAGGTTTAGATGCTCAGCCTGTTAAATTCATAGGTGGTGGAGTTTCTACAGGCCACTGAAAAGGCATTTTTGTGGATAGCCAGTATGGAGATGGCAACATCAAGGCTAAACCAACAGTGCAAATCTATGCATGCTTACTCAGAAGTGTGTTCCACTATGCTTGATGGGGCTTACTCCCCTGTATAGGATCCCTGCCAAAATGAACCACTGATCTGATCCAAGGATGCAAGTCTTATGCTATTCAGAAGAGCAGAGAACGATTGCAATGCTATATATCCAAGAAAAGAAATCTGGGACTTAATAGTTAAGAATCAGAATGCATATGGTGCTTGCACTGAGAAATAATAACTCATTTTAAATAATAACTCATTTAACAGCATCATGAAAAGTTTGAAATGTGTTTCCTTTTATGTTAGAATCGGGATAGCTGGAAAGTTTAGCCAACGGCTGGGAAACGCTCCAACGACAGATCAGCAAATCACAACATTCAACTCATCCAGAATCACATAAGTTGTTTTTCCTTCCTGCCTTTTCTAACATAAATGTGTGATCTCGATTTGGACAACCTATGTTTGATGCACTTTTGTACTCCCTTTGGGACAAAATGTTTTGAGGGCTGCCTCTAGCTGTGGCTTCTTTCGAGAGGAAATCAGATCATATAGGAAGCCCGTACAGTTATGGAGGAAAAGACTGCTAAAGGAAGTGTTCGACATATGCTGCCTGCAATAGGCCACTTCCTACTGCATGGCATTCAGTTTCGTGTATAGGAGCAAAATGAGGTCTCTGCAGCTTAGGAAGCACAGAAGTGAAAGCAATGATCACAGTATTGGCATGATTAGAGTACAGTTCACCATAAACCTACAGGTTAACTGGCTAAGGCCATATGTGCACACTAAGAGACAGATGGATTTTCACAATGTATACACAATACATTTGGGAAATTAACAAGTTAAAGAACTTCAACACTTCTCTGCCTGTTTTGTTGCGTATTATAACTAACAACCGAGAAGAGAACTTGACAGCAAGAAGAAGAAGAAAGCTGGATTCAAATGTGTCATCTAACCCCAGAGCAAACAGAAAGCACAGAGCATTCTCCCCAGAGGATTTAACACTGAAGGTGCCTAACAGCTAGGCACTTCAGCTGAAATTATACTGACTCCCTACCTAGTGTGTTTTAAATAAATCACTAGCCTGGTTGTACAAAATGAAAGTTTACCCTTGTCTTTTCTGAAGAATCCGAAACAAAATTCTGAAATGTTCAAATGTCTAACTTATTGGTTAGATTCCTAGTGGGAGCAGACAGTTGATGTAAATATTAGAATTCTGTTTCTGAAAAGTCTTGCATTCAAATCTCATGTTGTCACTCCGTCTGATCTGCAGCAGAATGGTTATTTTCCAATTTGCCCATCACCATCATAAAAGAAATGAAGAAAACAGGGGAAACGCCCCAAACAAGACTGTGCACACTCAGTGGGCATGGAATGAAATGGAAGATATTGGGAGAAGGCATGGAACCATGGGCAGCCATGCTCCATTCCTTGTTGCTGCTGTTGTAACCTGTAATAGTCATCATCAGTATTCAAGAACCTGTTCTTATGTAGCCAAAACAACACAGGTCAGTGCCCAAGAGTGAACTGTCAGCATACCGAAAAATACGAAGAAAAATCAATCCAAGACAGCCAGATGTGGTGTAGTGGTTAAGAGCGGTAGTCTTGTAATCTGGGGAACCGGGTTCGTGTCTCCACTCCTCCACATGCAGCTGCTGGGTGACCTTGGGCCAGTCACACTTCTCTGAAGTCTCTCAGCCCCACTCACCTCACAGAGTGTTTGTTGTGGGGGAGGAAGGGAAAGGAGAATGTTAGCCGCCTTGAGACTCCTTAAAGGGAGTAAAAGGCGGGATATCAAATCCAACTCTTCTTCTTCTTCTTCTTCTTAACATGCTCAGTGGCCACTTACATACTATCACTATTTTCAACGTTATCTATGTTGCTCCTTAACTTCTTAGCTTGAAGAAGAGCTCTCTGATTGTGGGAATTTAATCTCAGACCTGGTTCAGATGTTTACCAGAAGGCAATATGCCTATACAGGGACAGAGGAAGGCGTTGTGACACCCGGGACGGGCGTCACGACATAGGGCGCATGTGCAGCGGCGCTACGTACAACACATATAGTGACCGCTGCACATGCGCTACATGCGGTGCCAGCAGAGGATCCTGGCGCTGGAGCGAGGCCACACATGCGCTGTACTTAGCGGTTTTCCTGTTGGTGCTGGCATCCTCTGCTCACGGCTGCAGCCGCAAACGGAGGATCCTCCAAAGGCAGCTGTGCGATGGCTGCTCGCGCCCCCAAGAGCCCCCATGGGGTGACTTCTTGTCACCCCCGCAGGCATGGAACCTGGGGCATACCGCCCTCCCCCCCCCCCCCCCGTTGTGACGCCACTGTGCCTATACAGTACACATCTTAGGTTCCTTAAATAATAAGAATATTCTAAGATCTCAATGAAAGGGTTTATTTAAATGCTCTTTGGGTAACTATGTATGCGGAGCAATGGAAGTGGCTTCCCACTTACAGCTTTGGGAGATGGAGCCCTGCATTAGTAATGTGAAATGTAAGTGTTTCTTTGTGTGTGTGTTTGTGTGCATATTCACTTGTGTCTGTTTGTATATCCTGCTTTGGGAAGTGGCAGCCTTGCTGCTGGGCATGGGAAGGAGTCTGCTCTAGTGCCGCATGCTACTACTAGATTTTTAAAAATCTTTTTTTTTTAATAGAAAATGTTGTTGGATTGGTGGGTGTAATGGTTCTAGGGGTTGCTCATGCGTAAGTTGCCGCTACTCCTGGCTAGGTTGCCTGGTTGAACCCTTTCTGTCTGGACAGCCTCAAGTTCTGTGGCTGCCTCAGTCGCTGGCAGAATCCGTCAGTGGGCGTTTCTTGAACCTCTTCCAGCATAGAAGCTGTTTGACGCCCAGTCTCCTCCTACTCTGCCTGCGCAGAAGTCTTCTGCGCAAAGAGGGTGTGGGCAGCGGAGTACTCGTGCCCTCTCCGCTGGTCTCCAGCGAGGAGTCCTGGAGCCACCTCTCCGATTCCCCCATCTGCCCCCCTTCTCCACTGGTGTTACGCTGATTTCCTTCCCCAGCGGATGGGCTGTCTCTCTCTCTACTGGGACCCTCTCCACCATGCCTCTGGAGCCTCCTCTCCGCCCCCAGCTCCGATGACAGTTCCCTGACAGTGGGCATTGATATAAGGGAGTGAGAATAAAATAAAAAAATAAGAAGAATCTGCTGGATTAGGCCAATGGCCCATGTAATCCAGCATCTTGTTCTCACAGTGGCCAACCGGATGCACAACTATTTAAAGAGGTGCATTTTTAAAACAAACACCTTAACAAAAGTCCCAAACATCCTCTAGGCTTGAGGGCAGAAGTGTATGGCATTTGCAATAGGCAGTGACACTAGCTGGGCTTCAGGTGGTTACTTTCAGCTTTTTCTGGGTACATTTCGGAAACTTGCCATATCAAAGACCAGGGGGTGGAGAGAAAGGCTCTACAGCAGCACCTCCAAACCTCTGAAAAGCTATTTGGCCACAATCTAACCCAGTCAGGCAAGCATTAATCTCTTGAAATCAATGGGCTTAAGTGCACCTTTTTTCCTGTGTTGGGTTGTGGCCATTTTGTGTGCACAGCCAAAATCCTGAGGCTGAAATATTGCCCAACTGCTGCCCCCAAACAAATGAATAAAGAATTTATAATCTGTTACATCCTGATAATTATATTTCCCCCCATTTTTTCTTTTAAAAAAAACAACAACCTTCCAAGGCATTGTAATGCTGTGCAACATGTTCCGAAATACTATTACATGCAGCTTAATCAGTTTTCCTTTTTGCCAGAATGGCACTCATAGCAGTGAAATATGTTTTTCAGAAAGCTATTTTGGCTAGCAAAATCCTCTGTTTGCTTGTTATTTCCAGAACAGGAACAATGGTCTGGGAGTTGTTGTTGCTGGGGGTTTTTTATGCCATATTCCCATCTCTTCCAATTCGTTGTAATAACAACCATGACAGAAATATAAAGGAGAATTTAAAAGATAATACTCAGTAAGAATGACTGAAGTGGCATGCTTCATTACAAAAAAAAAAAACCCCTACATTTGTATTCTGGAACATCCCTGCAGAAAGCTAGATAAATTAGCTGAACAGGATGTAATGTAAACAAACCTTTACAGCTAAGCTGCAACAACGGTCTTCTATTAACAGAGCGACAGATAGCAAGTACTTTCTAGTTAAACCATAGTGTTTAATGCAACATAGCAGTGAGAAAACCTAATTAGAAATGAATTGCTATGAAAATACACCTTCAGAAATCCAAGTAGACTCGATACAATTTGGATATAAGAGCTGGAACATAGAATTTAGGCACTAGGCTTGCCTAGTTTAAAAACCAATGGTTAAAAATGGTACCCCCAAGATGAAGGAATTGCTAGGAAATAAATTAAATTTGAAATGACTGTTGGAACATATGCATTATACAAAAGATCATGAAATTCATTTCATCTGACATATTGTACAATGAGCTACAAGAACATTTGCAACTGATAAGAAGTATGCAAGATCTCATTTATTATTCTAACAATAAAGATTACACCATGAAACTAAGGTGTAATACTTCACGCTGTGTTCTAGCAACCTGAAGGTCAGGAACAAAAGACATGTCTTGAAACTCCTAGTTTTCCAAGTATCAAGGGATGCAGTTGTATGCTAGGAGTTGAAAACCAAACGAATGTTCTGTGCTACATGTACAGAATGAATGAAGCACAAAGGCCTCATTGAAAAGAAAAATAGACACTGGAATCATCTGAATTTTAGATGTTGTCTCCTTAGGTTCACCAAATAGGCAGCACATGGCAGGTCTATTTTGAGAAATTACAAAAAAAAGTCATAAAAGTCTCTGAAAAACTGACAAAAGTTTAATTGTAGGAGTGCGGAGTAATCTGAAATAAAAGCATTTTGCTACCCTACCAAATGTCTAAGTTGAAATCAGGTATAGACTTCATATTTAAATATGCAGTCTATTTTTCTGGAAGAAAGTGCATTTAGAATCAATAATTTAATTTCTGAAGTGTAGGCATATATTTTTAAAAGCTACACAGAAAAGACCTTCCTTGAATATTTCATTCTAATTGGAATCATGATATCTGTAATAATTGCTGTTTGGTTTTCGTATTTCAAAAACCAATTGCTTTTTGCTCTGCATATTCAGTGACTGTTATCTTCTAGGAAAATATATTCTGTGATGTTTTTTTCTTCTAGGAAGGGCTGTGTGCATGTCAAAGGTCCTAGGTTCAATCCCCAGCATCTTCAGGGAGGACTGGAAATGCTGCTTTTCTGAACCCCTGGAGAGCTGGTGCCAGTCAGTGTAAACAATACTGTGCTGGATGGACCAATGGCCTGAACTGATAGGAGGAGGCTTCCTATGTTCCTAATGCAAATGAAGATCCCTTAGATGCAGCTGACCAGGAGTGGGGTGGGTGGTGGGTGTGAACGAGGTGGCAGAGAAGTCAACATGGATCAAATGCACCAATGGAGCCAATCAAACACTGCCAAAGTCTTCCAATCTATTTCATTCTATTAAAGAGAACCAGTGTGGTGTAGTAGTTAAGAGCGGTGGACTTGTAATCTGGTGAACCGGGTTCGCATCCCCGCTCCTCCACATGCAGCTGTTGGGTGACCTTGGGCTAGTCACATTTCTCTGAAGTCTCTCAGCCCCACTCACCTCACCGTGTTTGTTGTCGGGGAGGAAGGGAAAGAAGAATATTAGCCGCTTTGAGACTCCTTAGGGTAGTGATAAAGCGGGATATCAAATCCAAACTCTTCTTCTCTTCTTCTTCTTAATGTTTGAAAGAATGGTTGTCACATAGCTCAGTTGGTAGAGCATGAGACTCTCAGTCTCACAGTTGTGGGTTCGATCCCCACATTGGACAACAGATTCCTGCATAATCATAAACTTTGCATTAGAGCAGAACTTTCTGAACTGTGTGTTGTGACATGTTAGTGTGTTGACTGCAGTGTGTAGGTGTGTCATGTGGACACAGCCAGCGCTCCTCCCGGGGTTGGAAAGGGGTTTGTTTAACCTCCAGTTTGCTAATAAAGCTGAATGACTGTGTTGCGAAATGATGCAGGAAAAAAGTGTGTCACCAACGTGAAAAGTTTGGAAAGCTCTGCCTCAGAGTAATTTATAGATAGGCCTTTACTGTTTATAGAATGTAGCGAACACCTCCACTACATACTTGTAGATTTGTAAGTGTAAAATCTTTTTTGCATGTGACTATACATACTGGTAGTTACCAGTATTCTATCATATACCATGGTGCGCTAGATTAGCCTGCAAACAAGATGTTTCAGAGTGGCTTGAATGATAGATTGATTTAAAAGCATTTATAAACCACTAAAGATTTGTAAAAGGATGACTACATAAAGATCCACACTAATCGCTTGCCTTCAGATCAGAAGGAAATGATGCAGGCAGATTATATAGTATTTTAATAGTTCAACACATAACCTAAAAGTGGAAATAAAAAGAGAGAAACAAACTGAAGCATGGAAGATAGGGGGGTGGGGGACAGTTTTTGCTTTTGTGCCATTCTACCACAGTAAATTTGCATTCGTAATTTTTGTCTTCCTGGTGAGGTATTTTATAATACGGCGAAGTGACCAGATGACAGCTTCAGTGCAAATCTAATTCTCCCAGCCAACCCATTGTAGAATACTGAACAGGTTGCACAAATGTGTCCCAAACTGTAATTAATCACACACATTTGTTTTCTGTTTCTACCTTCCATATGATTGTAAGGGATAGCTTTTGGGATAATGGGTTAGATGTTAGATGGCTGCCATCTTCACTTTATGTTCTTTGTTGTTGCTAAAGCATCATGACAGATGGTCATCCAACCTCTGCTTTAAAACAGTAGGTGGACCTGGAGGGATGGTGTGATAGGACTGGCTTGATAGGAAGGTTGTTTCTTGTACCTAACCCAACCTGTTTCTTGTACCTAACCTAACCCAAATTTTGGGTTAGCCACTAATGGAACTGGAAGCAGCTAATATATAACATAACAATGTCAATGTACCTTCACTAACTTCTAGTTAGCTCCCAGGAATGATTGTGGTTTTCTCATAACCAAACTACCTCAGCTTAAATATTTTGGTATTCAGATATCTGTGCGTTTTGTCTTCTTTAGAATTAATGTGGCCAGGAAAGATCTTTTTCACAAACTATTTGCTTTCCTGTTGCTAGTGTGTTTTTAAATTCCTGGGGTTAGAAGAAAATGATTCCCCCCCTTGACATTGTTTGACAGCTGAAACTAAACAAATCCTATTGAAGTACAAAGCTAATAGAAGGTTTACTATGTGTGTCATTAGCACCCTCCATACAAGGAAGCAGAAGATATGAGGTGTGGATTTTTAAAATATGATAAAATGAGAACACTGTTAGAAGCACAAGAAGGTGCGACATCAGTCCAGGCATTTTCTTCTTACACAATCAGATTGCCTCCACCTTATTCTAGTAAATAATCACCATTATATGATTCAAGTTGACGCCTTTCAAATTATTTTTATCAGCTCAAAAATATAGACCACAGCTGAAATATGCTTTAAATATTGTGTCATTTAAGACCCAAAATGATTCACAGTGTACTGCTAAACTTTTTTTTTTTATGCTCATCTTAACAAAATAATAAAAAAGGAAGAAACCTAATTTATATGCCAGAATGTGTGGCTTTTTAAAAAGCTCTCGCTTTCTTATGGAATTCCATGCAATGATTGGATAATGGACTGTCACCTGTGTTCTTTAAAAGAGTCAGATATAATCCAGGGGTGGTTAAGGAAAGGACTGGGTTGTGAGTAGGGATGTGCATTCACTTCTATAACAAATGAAAAATGAAATGAATGAGGTTTGTTTGAATTATAAAAACAGGTTGGAATTTTAAAAAATGAATGGATTCCAAATGAATAGTCCGTTTATTTTTTTATCCATTTAATTCTTATTCTTCTTCCCTTCTTTTTTCTTTTTCTTTTTTGGGAATAGAGATGGAAATAGGCTAGAACAGCCCATACAAACCATAGAATTTTACAGTTCTAATTTAGGTGGCAATTAAGCTGTGTGCTTGTGGCTGTTTTAACTGCCATTTTTCCATTCTGAAATTTGTCAGGCCTAATGCCTTGAAGGAGAAAGAGGATGTCTGTAGAAGACATGCTGGTTAGTTATATATTTATTTCCTAAAATCTGTACACTGCTTGATTGCAAAAAAGAAAAAACCCTCAAAGTTGTTTACAAATAAAAAAACACAGTAGAATCAAGAAAAATTCACAACCATCAATACTTTAAAACACACAAAAGTTAAAATACTAAAACATATTAAAAATACCTAATTTATTTTTTGAGGGTGTTCCCCCCTCCCCCCCCAGCATATGGGACCTGCAGACTCTCCCTCCAGCACTGCATTTCCCATCCTCCCTCAGTGGAATGGTACAGACCCCAACCCCAAGCTCCCTCCTTGTGCTCGAGGCCACTGGTTGAAGCTCCAGTCCTTCTCCCTTTCTCTCTTTCTCACCAAGAGAGGGGTCGCAGCTGAGATTCTCTGTGCCAGTAGCAGCCCTGAGCCCAGATGCATGACATGCTAATGATGGTTCAGAAAGCATAATTGCAGCAGCCGTGGAAGGCAATCCAAGGGATCCAGTTGTGGTGATGCAGGTGACTCCCCACCGACTTGGGAAGATTTGTCCATCGTTGTTGTTTTTTCCATAATATTCTTTATTGGTTTTCATTTGCACACTCCTCATACACATATTGTATTACATTTCACATTTACACCTGCTCCCCAGAGCTGACTTCCCTCCTTCCCTCTTCTGGACTTTTATATCACATCTAACTTTTTCGCATTGTCTTCATCCGTTTTGTATATTATTGTTCTTCTTTCGTATTTGTCCACAGAGTGTCTATAGTCAAATAAATCCTCCTGTATATACAATTCTTATTGTCTGTCTATATTCATTTACAACTACCATTGGTTACATTAATCACATTGTACATTTTACTGTTTGCTATTTTCTTTATCCTGAAATTTTCTTTATATTTCACATTATTTCAGTTCTACTGGTTTCACTGTTTCACCTTATCCTTCAAAGATTTGTCCATCGTTAGTAGGGGAAGGAGGGATGCGGGTGGCACTGTGGGTAAAAGCCTCAGCGCCTAGGGCTTGCTGATCGAAAGGTCGGCGGTTCGAATCCCCGCAGCGGGGTGCGCTCCCGTTGTTCGGTCCCATCGCCTGCCAACCTAGCAGTTTGAAAGCACTCTTGGGTGCAAGTAGATAAATAGGGACTGCTTACTAGCGGGAAGGTAAACGGTGTTTCCGTGTGCAGCTCTGGCTCGCCAGAGCAGCGATGTCATGCTGGCCACGTGATCCAGAAGTGTCTCCGGACAGCGCTGGCCCCCGGCCTCTTGAGTGAGATGGGCGCACAACCCTAGAGTCTGTCAAGACTGGCCCTTACGGGCAGGGGTACCTTTACCTTTTTTAGTAGGGGAAGGTATTTACATCATCATCATCATCATAATCATCATCATCATCATCTAGTAACCTTTTCAAGAAAATAATAACTAAAAGCAACTTACTAAAGCATTATTAAAGGGTAAAAATAAAAATAAAGCAAACCAAATTACACCTTGTGACATCACCGAGAAGGCCTATTTTCAGGATGTCATCCTCTGCACCTCTTGGGGTAAGGGTGGGGCGAACACAGAGTTTTTGTCTCTTCCAGATAATAGCAACAGGGCACTGTCTTGTTAATACAGTGAAGAGTCTAGTGGTACAAGCCACAAGCTTTCATGGACTAGAATTCATTTCATTAGATGTAACACTCCATCAAGAGAAGTTGACTCTAGGCCACAATAATAAATTTGTTAAGAGCTGTAACCAGTTATGGTTTGGCAATCATAGAGGTATTTGCATTTTGGTTTCTTTTATTCTTCTTTTTACACTTAAAAAAATGCTTTTGTAAGTTGTTTTGAGTGGCTAAATAATAATGATGAAGATGAAGTAAAGGAATTCCTCTGCTAGGGATGGACAGATCTGCCCAAGTCTATTCCACTCTGTTTCTTTTGGATAGTTCTGAGGAAATCTTTAAAAATCCCCACAGAGAAATTGCACCCGAAAATGGAGGAGTTCGTAAGAGGTGTACTGAGAGCTGTTTGCCTTTTCCCGCTTTTAACAGCTGCTTGGAGCAGCTTTAAATCTCAGCATCTCCACCACTCCAAGTAAAAATGCTTTTTAAAATGATACTGGAAGTCACTTCTCTGTAATTCTATGCTGAAATGACCACTATTTGCACACACAAAATGACTGTTAGTACAACATGGAGGCAGCCATATTTTTGTACATACAATTACCCTTTGCATATAGAATTACACAGGAAGTAACACAGTCACTTCCTGTAATGTTTTTGCCTGGTGCATTAGAGGTAAAACTTCAAGCGGATTTACGCATTGAAAAGTAAGGGGGGGAGGCAGAACACCCCCCGGTACACCTTGCAAGTGCAATAGCCGAACTAGCCCTCATAAAGGTGCGTACATCTCAGAAGTAAATGGTAGGATTCAATTCCATTCCAAGAACTGGTTCAACAGGACTGGTGAGGGGCAGGAATTCATGGAACAGAGAGAAATCCTCTGACATCCCCAGTCCTTATCATTTATTATTATTTATTAGGTTATGGTTTAATGAAGTATCATCAGACCAAATTTCTTCATCAGATAAAAACAATAAAACTGAATTTTCAGCCACAATGGCAAAACATGTGCAAGAGGAATTATCCATTGCAGAAAACATTAAATCCTAATTGATACTGATTTCATTTTCTTCTCTGACTTGAATGGGGTTTCTCTTTGTAAAAGCTAAGAAATATAAGGCCCATTCCAAATCGAAAAGGCGGGCGTTCACCCATCTCTTACGATGTTAGAATGAAATATAAACCTGACAGGCAGGATTGATTCAAAGTGTAATGCAGACTTTCCGAATAAAACCATTGGAAACAACTGGTTACAGCATCTCTACTAATCAGTGTCATTCATGCATGTTCAAGTTATTGAACATTACACCATCTTTCAGTCGTAATGTCACTTGACACCTGACAAAAAATCCTGCTGCTGTTATTGATAGAGATAAGCCTAATGTACTGCTGTGGGTACGTAGTTTAATGTGGGAATGGCTGAAAACAGCCAGATTACTTACACATAACAGCAAAACTATTAAAATTAAACTTTGTCCATGCCCAAATAACAATGATATGACCTTGGATCTTCTCTCTCTGTCTCCCTTGTATTCGAGCATGTTTGATTGTGTGTTTATTACAATTTAATAATTATGGGGGTTTTTTTGCTTTGTTTTACACTGCTTAGAAGAAACGAATAATTTTGTACAAGTAATATAATGGGGCTTCCTAACCCAACAGAACATATTTTCGGGGCACATGGGAGCGCTGCTGGTGGTAGGAGAGGAAGTTCTGTTGCATGAGTAGAATTCTGTTCTGCTCATGAGTTGGATGCATCCCACTGTGATTTCCTCCCCAATTTTATACATAATTGAAATTGCTAGGAGTGTGCACTAACCATAATATTTGGTTCAGACCTTATTTTTAAAAAAGCTAACTTCAGTCCAAAGCACTTTTCAGACTGCCTGATTTGGCCCCGGGGTCAAGGCCAAGGCTGCATCAGGAAAAATAAGAACCACCCAATTCACTACTGAAAAATAAAAGGGGGGGGGGTCTCTTTTAACAAAAATAGTTTAAATCTGCAGGTAGAGTACTCTCTCCAAAGTGGATTAATCTGCCAAATTACAGGAAAATAACTCCTGAGCTGTGTGTGCTGTATACCTTTAAAGTTTGGTGTTTTTTTAAAAAAAATAATAATGAAACTGTAACTTTTGTATTTTCTGGCAGGACTGGATGAAGTTTGCTGGTGTGTTGGACTCTTCTGAGGAGATGAATCCAGGCAAATTTCAGAAAGATAGCTGTAGTGGTTTTCACACAGAGGCAGCCTATGCAGTTTTGAGTGAATAAAAAGGGATTCACTCCCCTAGTGTGGGCAATTAGTTTGAAAACAGCAGACATGAGAGAGTTGTCCCTAAGTGAGAAACATGCCAAACATCAGACAAATTAGATGAGTGGTTTTCATGTATTTAAAGTTTTGTTGGTCGGAGAACTAAAAGGATTTACTTTCCTCCTCCAAAGCACTTGCATTAAAACATCTGGGTAACATAATTCTCTCTAATTACAAGCTTGCGTCGGTTTACTTCTAGCAGATACTTGTCTGTAGATTTTTTTGGTGTTTGACTTGGTAAGGCTCCTTGAGGCATTTTGTGGAGTCCCTATACAAACCCTGGACAAACCCTGCTTCATCTTGGTCATACTCAAAATTCTTCCAACACACTCCGCTCTGGCTTGAGATTTGTGATCACACTCCTAATTCTTGTTATTCATGTTATTTGCTTTTTTAAAAACCCGTGGCAAAAGTGTGTCTTACTGGAGTGGACTGGTAAAAAATATTCTTATCTTTTCTAGCCCTGTGATGTTGTTGTTTAGTCGTTTAGTCGTGTCTGACTCTTCATGACCCCATGGACCAGAGCACTCCTGTCTTCCACTGCCTCCTTCATTTTGGTCAAACTCATATTAGTAGCTTCGAAAACACTGTCCAACCATCTCATCCTCTGTTGCCCCCTTCTCCTTGTATCCTCAATCTTTCCCAACAGCAGGGTCTTTTCTAGGGAGTCTTCTCTTCTCTTCTCATGAGGTGGGCAAAGTATTGGAGCTTCAGGATCTGTCCTCCCAGTGAGCACTCAGGGCTGATTTCCTTAAGAATGGATAAGTTTGATCTTCTTGCAGTCCATGGGACTCTCAAGAGTCTCCTCCAGCACCATAATACAAAGGCATCAATTCTTCGGCGAGCAGCCTTCTATATGGTCTAGCTCTCACTTCCATACACAGTGGGGAAACCATAGCTTTAACTATATGGGCCTTTGTCAGCAAGGTGATGTCTCTGCTTTTTAAGATGCTGTCTAGGTTTGTCATTGCTTTTCTCCCAAGAAGCAGGCGTCTTTTAATTTCGTGACTGCTGTCACCATCTGCAGTGATCATGGAGCCCAAGAAAGTAAAATCTCTCACTGCCTCCATTTCTTCCCCTTCATTTGCCAGGAGGTGATGGGACCAGTGGTCATGATCTTAGTTTAGCTCTGTGGTAGGTAAAGGTACCCCTGCCCGTACGGGTCAGTCTTGCCAGACTCTAGGGTTGTGCGCTCATCTCGCTCTATAGGCCGGGAGCCAGCGCTGTCCACAGACACTTCCGGGTCACGTGGCCAGCGTGACAAGCTGCATCTGGCGAGCCAGCGCAGCACATGGAACGCCGTTTACCTTCCCGCTGGTAAGCGGTCCCTAATTATCTACTTGCACCCGGGGGTGCTTTCGAACTGCAAGGTTGGCAGGCGCTGGGACCGAACGACGGGAGCACACCCTGCCACGGGGATTCGAATCGCCGACCATGCGATCGGCAAGTCCTAGGCGCTGAGGTTTTACCCACAGCGCCACCCACGTCCCTAGCTCTGTGATACCAAGGTTCTAATACCTCAACATAACATATTTTAACTAGCAGACATTTGGTCTTTATGAATGAACTGATTTATTGGGACTTCCGTCTATATTATTGCACTTTATGTATTGTTTGTGTGCAAGATAAACATTTGATATTGTGATAAGAATACATAGAAGAGTATTGTTTATGTGAATGCACAGCCGGTTACATCTTGTGTGTTTCCTGAAAGCATGGCATGACTTGGCCGACATTGCATAAACCTGTAACTGAATTACACCAAACAAATTGCCACAAAGAAGGATACCTAGCAGGGACTGGGCAGAGGAGGAATGGTGGACACTGCCTCCCCAGCCTGAACCTTCCAGAGAAGAAGAAGACAGTTCAGAATTACAACAGGGGTTTGAGGGAGGTCACAGCTCAGAGGAAGATGAGGGGGAAAGCTGGAAAATAATGGGAGAGGAGGAAGAAGAAGCACCAGGAAGAGACAGTTGACGAACTCAGTGTCTTTAGAAAGCATTCCAGACTCCCCTCTTCCAGAACACAGCATGCCTTGAAAGTAGGAGAGCAGAGAGCTCAAAGGCAAAAGGTACTTTTCAACAGCCGTAGCAATGACTCATGAGAAGTGGGAGGGACGGAGGGAGTGGGGTTTCACTTGGAGCAATGCCATTACTCCCAGAGGCTGCATTTCTAAGCCTCTCTGTGTGAATATTGAACAAATAGCATTGGTAAGAACTTTCCTTGTCTTATCTGTTCCTGGCAACCTACCGTGGAGGGTTGGATCCTCTTGACGCCTGACAATGCCACAAAGAAGGGGCAGGGGAATCATTTCCAACTAGCTTCCATCATGAATAATTGCTTCCCAACCCAAATAATGACTGACCAAAAGAGATTGTGATGTCTAGTCAGTACAACATAAGTGGGTTCCTCAGTTTTGCTCCTTGCCTGTCCCAATTCTTCCTTCTTCTGGCCTTATATAGACCCAGAGCTTTCTTCTTGTCAGAGTTCAAATGAGATATTGGGGACTGCAACTCAGAGGCTCTGCATAGCACATACAATGTTCAGAGATCCCAGCAACTGCCATAGGAACATAAGAAGAGCCTTCTGGATCAGGCCAGTGTAGCACCCTGTTTCTACAGTAGCCAAGTAGATACCTATGTGAAGCCCACAAGCTTCCCATAGCCACACTTTCCCCATTCTACCAGTGATTGCCATGTGGGGTAAGAGGACAGAGGGGTCCTTCTAGTTGTTGGGATGGATATTTTGTAATTACACAGCACATTTCTTTCACTTCATGCATCTTGCTCAGCTGAATCTGTAATCTGACCAAAGAGGGCATTAGCTTCTTCTATTTCAGTAATGTGGCAAATGATTAAATTTTACCCTAAGGCTGACTTTCTAGAGAAAACAATTTTGAACATTTGAATTAGTGCAACTGATGTTTGTGAAAAAAACTAATATTGTTCCATTCATTTTAAAATGTTAAACATAACCTCCAAGCCTGAAACAGGAGGGAAGAAAATATTTTTCATGAAAGAACTTGATATGGCCCAAGAAGAACATTTAATTACATCTAAGTATATTTGCCATGATTCATGATGGCTATTTGCATCAAATGATTTTTAAATATTAAATATTAAATCCATTTAAATGTAATAACTTTTAGGAGGAATTTTCATCTTTATTTCAGAGTCATGCTATTTTAAAATTCGTCATTAGAGCTAATAAGGAATGATGTTGGAACTACTCTGTACATTTAAATGAAGCATAAATCAATTATTGAAGCAGAGGAATTTTTTTCATCATTGTAATGATTATTGGAATAAATTTAGTCCTTAGATGTTCCTTAATGATATCCTCAGTAGTGAAAGTAGGAAATTACACGGACTTAATTTTTACTACATACTGTTTAAATGCGCTTGTAATGTTTTCCTCTGGCAAAACCATGTAGATCAGAGGCTCTCAAATCACTGGTTCATTCAGCATTCTTCTACAGCTAAGCTTTGGCCAGGTGGATCCTTTCAATAATAAACCCAAGTGTGTTGTTCCCTGTGCGTGTTTATATTGCCTGGCACACACTCAAATAGAAGATGAACTGCAAACATTATAAATTTGCTCCATTATCTCACAGCTTAGAGATGTTGGGGGATATATCCTGCTTCAGTCCTGCTGGAGTCTTTATCTTTGCACTAAAAAGAATAATTTCTTTGCAATTTCAGAATGTTGTCCTTCTGTTCACTGTCTGCCATTTTGTTGTAGCTGAGAATCATCATCATTATCATTGCTGTGTTTGTTTGTATGCCATCTTTATTAGCTGCCCTATCTAAGAGTACTCACAAGAAATAAAAGAACGCACATTTCAATAACAATAAAACAAATCGCAATAAAAGTCCAATGCAGCATAAGAGCACTAGTTGCAGAGAATTTAAAAAAAAAAACTTTCTAGACCTAAGATATATTAAAATGTCTGGGGAAATAGATAAATGTGAATTCCTAAACCCTAAGTGGGTGTGCGTGTTAAGACCCAGCAGGCATTCCCACCCACTGGCCTTTGTCGATGTGAAGCCAGAGCAGCAAGACTTTGTCATCATGGAGGTCTCCACTGCAGCTGCAAAAACCATGGCAGAGGCAGTCCTAATCCCCAGTGGTGTTTAATACTGGCAGTAGCTGGTGGGGGTCCTGAAATGGGGAGGGCTGATTATAAATACAAATGTGTTTTAATTTCACATGTTAATGGTGGCAGACAAATTATCATCTGGCCTTGTATATTCAGAACATTGTTATTAGGGTCATATCCAAAATAAATATATGTCAGGAACTGGACTGAGGAGGAATGGTGGAAACTGCCCCCCCCCCGAACCATCTCAAGAAAAGGAGGACGGTATAGATTTATAAGAGTGGTTTGCTAAAGGTCATAGTTCAGAGGCTACAGAAGATAGACAGCTGACAGACTCAATGTCTTTAGAAAGCATTCCTGACCCACCCACCTCCCAGGACCTGGCAGGCATTGAGAGTAGGAGAACAGAAAGCTCAGAGGCAGAAAGCACAGATCAGCCAGCACAGGGATGACATAGAATAGGAGAGACGGAGGGGATGGGACTTTACTTGGAGCAATGCCATTATCCGAGAGAGACTGCATCTCTCTCTCTCTCTCTCTCTCTCTCTCTCTCAACACTGAATAAAAAACTTGGTAAGAATTCTTGTTTATCTAGTCCTTGGCTGCCCACCATGGGAGGGATCAGATTCCCTGAAACCTGACAATATACCCTAAACCCTTCATAACATATAGTAAGCAAGAGCTTTTACACACATAAGAGAAAATTATTTATTTGACATTTAGAGAAAAATCCTAGGTACAATGAATTTAAACCCAGCTTGCCCAATAAAGTCCATATATTAAGAGCACCCCCTGCCTGTATTTTCAGCTCTCTTGCTTCTCTCCAATAGGTTGTGTTCGAGAATGCAACACAAAATACCTCCCCCACCTAAGGCTGCTAAATACATGTCAGGTGTTATTAATACTCTACAGTTGTCTCCAGCTAAATTTTACTCAGGTGAGACCTGTTAATTTCAATGGGTCTACATGTACAACTAACATTGATAGCCAGTGTAAGTTAATGCATAGAGTACTATACTTGGACCTGGAGGGGGCAGAGTTTGAATCCCTACTCTGTCATGAAGCTTGTGGGGATTAAATGAGGAGGGGGAAAACCATGTACATCTCCACCTCAAGCTGCTTGGGAGGAAAGTTGAGCTATAAAGTCCGTAAAGAAAGGAAGGAATAACTTCTACAGCTTAAGAAACATTTGCTCAATTGATACAAGAAGACAAGAAGAGGAGAGGGAGCCCGTAGGTTTGGGAGGGGGAGGAATCTCACAAAAACAAAATGAGTCATATCAAAGGAATATGATTCTTAGTGGCCATTTCATCCGTCTTTCTGAATGCATATTGTGGTGATAGTCAAGCAACCCATAGAGGCTACATTTCATTCTTTGTCTACAGTGGGGAGGGAAAGGTTTCAAGGGCTTCATTATCAATTACAGTCACTTCGGGAGATAGGAATGAAAGGTCTTTCAACTTTATCTGGTTTTTGAAAATATTTCCTCCTGAGTGAACTGCTTGTGGATATGATGAGAACTTTAAAACTGAATACCTCTCAGATCTCAACGATGCCTTTCTAGGATGTAAGGAACTCTCCAAGTCAGAGTCAGACTAAGAGTTGTATGGCATGACCATCCAGGAACCATTTATGCCACATACCTCTCAGAAAGCACTTTGGTCTCACTGTAATTAATACTTAAACTTTCCTCATTATACAAGTTCCGTATTTAAAGATGAATAATCTCATATCTACTTGGTGTAATGAAATATGAGCAAAAAAAGGAGGAGAGCTTATGGATTGCCAGTTGAAAGAAGGAAAAGATCCTGAGCTACATCTCTTTCCTTCCTTCTTTCTTTCTTTCTTTCTTTCTTTCGTATAACACTTTCTATTTCAGAAGAAATCTCTAAACAGTTTATGTATCCCAACAAAAATCTTTAAGAAAAACACAAATCAATACAGAGTGGAAGTGACAGATTGGCAGCGATGACAATTCCAGATTGGATACTTAACAATAATAATAAATCCCATGTTTTAAGTAGTATAATTTGGCAACAATTGATCTCAAACCAATGTACATAAGTAAAATAAAATTGACTAAAGCAAAATTATATTCAAAACATCAAAACACATCAAGATACAACATCAAGATGCGAAATAGTTATAGTGTATATCTAGATAATCTCAAAAATATTTCCAAAAAAGCCATCACATGTAATAGCACAATTTCTAAAATCATTTGCCTACACACTCACACTACACAAAATTAATCTGAACACACAACTGCCACATACACAACCATTCAATAATGGCACTATCTCCTTGCACCCAGCATATCTAGCTATTCACTCAGTTCTCACTTCAAGAAACTACAATGAACACTCAAACATTTATCACCCAATAATAAGGTACAGAAAAAAAATAGGTCCACTGAATAGGAATAATTCAATGGCAGCAAAAAAGCCCAGGCCCCACCTCTCATTTTTGGTGGGCTGGTAATGTGCTGCTGAATAAGATAATTAAAAACAAAACCTTGCTGGATTGTGCTATGTCCCTTGTGAAAACTAGCCTGCATTGGGGACATGGCCTGGTCCTCTTCAACCCAGTGGAAGCCAGACCAGTGTACAAAACAACTCAAAATAGGAGCAGCTATGTGAGGCCAAGATACCTGTGCTGTCAATGATTGAATCAGAGGACTCTATCAGACTGCCGTCCCTCATATTAATTCATTCATCTGAAATAAAAGCTGAATTTCCCATTGAGTAAAATAAAGAATAGTAGACAAGCATTTGCAACTGTAAATACAGTCAGCTCTCAGGACTGTATGGTCTCAGCTTCATGGGGGCAGACAGTGTTTCGTAGAATGTTTTTTGCAGACTATTTAGCGGACTGGAAGCAGGAAGATCAGGTGTGCTGACATTTGATTGAAACTGAGCAGGTTGGCCATTTCTCCTTGTCTCTCAACTCTGCCTCCTCTTCATTCACCATGGATCCCCTGCTGAACAGATGCTTTGGAGTTCTTCTGTCACACTTCTTTCATAGCAGTAAGAACTGGAGTCCCACTGTGCTGTGAGCACTCCTGCTGGGTCCTGCCCTTGATTTTGCCTTACTAAATACAAATCTTGATGAATCACAAAAGTACAGGACTAGAAAGACCAAAGGGTCATGTACTCCAATCCATCTACTTCACGTTCCAAGGTGACTAGCAAAAGCCAAATCCATGGCTCAGCATTGTGTTTCTGGAATAATGCAAGCAGACCTATTACAAATTGTTGGTTTACAATGCTTTTTAATGTTGTTGTTTTGAGACCTGATAAACCCTTGAGGATGTGCCCTTGACATATACTGAATTCCTTATCTATTTGCCTCAAACTCAATGAAACAGATTCCCTTACAGTCGTACCTTGGAAGTCGAACGGAATCCGTTCCGGAAGTCTGTTCGACTTCCAAAACGTTCAGAAACCAAAGCGCTGCTTCCGATTTGCTGCAGGAAGCTCTTGCATCCAATCAGAAGCCGTGGAAGCCCCGTCCGACGTTTGGCTTCCAAAAATAGCGCGCAAACCAGAACAGTCACTTCTGGGTTTGCAGCGTTCAGGAACCAAAAAGTTTGAGAACTAAGCTGTTTGAAAGCCAAAGTACAACTGCACAAACATTATTCCAGTTATGGGCCCATTTACACAATATATTTACTCACTAATTAAGAAGTAGCTGACTGGCGTGTATTTTTGCTTCTATGTTTAAAAAATGTTGCAATAGGCCTTTACAGGTTTCTGATAGGGCTTATAGTGTGAGGCTGTCAAGAATGTTCCTTGCAGAGTTCTGAAGAGCTCTGGGTTGTTAAAGCAGAGCAGCATAGGTGGTTTTTAAAAAATATGAATGAATGTTTTAACATTTTTTCAAAAAAAAATATCCTTTGCTGCTGTGCTTTAGCAAAAAGCCAGATATAGTGCTTCAGTGTTTCACTGGCAACATTTTGGACAGCCTCGCTTATTGTAAAACTCATGGTCTAAGAGATATTTTGTAAATACAGTACAGAATAGCAACTCAGCTGCTTTGTTAACATTGCACTTCAACTCAAGGTGAGGAAGATCCCAGAATCACCCCAGCTCTCCTCTTTGTTTCACCTCTACCCAGAGCCAGTGCACACCTCTAAGAAATACTGACATAATAAAAGGGGAGAGTATAAAAACTACAACGAAAGCAGCCCCCCCAAAAGTTCGAAATGCACTTCCTCACACAAAATGCTTCTGAAAATTTAAAATCTCTTTAACCATGAAAAACTGTGGTGGGAAGTAATGCCAGCTTCCACCTATCATTCTAAAACACTTAATTTTTCCATGTAAAACTGAGATTTCTGTTTTATGATATATTGGCCCAGAGGGATCAGAAGGTGGTACTAAGTGTGAAACATTTACGATATCAGTACTGTATATTTTATTGATTTATTTGATGGGTGAAAATAGATCTCTGTTCCATGGCTATTCTTGGCCAAAAAAGTGTAGGATTTTCCACCCTCGTTTCAGTTTAATCTAAGGCTGTGGTCCTAAAACACTTAAAGCCCTAGACCCCAATCCTTACTGTGAGCCTCCTTTGACATTACCTGTTTCACCAATGACAAAACTATTATCATGAACAGCAATGATATGGCAGCTGTGTTTTGACACTGGGCATGTGTTCTTCTCTCAGGGTGCAGGGAAGAGAGAGAGATACATTTGTGGCCAGTGTGGTGTAGTGGTTAAGAGCAGTAGTCTCGTAATCTGGGGAACCGGGTTCGTGTCCCCGCTCCTCTACATGCAGCTGCTGGGTGACCTTGGGCCAGTCACACTTCTTTGAAGTCTCTCAGCCCCACTTACCTCACAGAGTGTTTGTTGTGGGGGAGGAAGGGAAAGGAGATTGTTAGCCACTTTAAGACTCCTGAAGGGGAGTGAAAGGCAGGGTATCAAATCCAAACTCTTCTTCTTCTTCTTCTTCATCTGAAATGAATTTGTATTTTGTCTTAATCTCAAAATCAGTGTTCTTATGAGGCCTCCTGCCCACCCACCCCCCTCTACTGTGTGCAACTTTATGGGACAAGGGGGAGGCGGGGGGAAACACTGGTACTTCTAAATTATAAGTTGGAAACATTAACAGACAGTTTTCCTATAAGCCACGCATTTTCAGAAACTTGTGTAATCAGCGCTGGTGTAATTCATAGAGAGTTGAGCTAGGCAATTTTAGTGCTTCTTCCTGATGAATTAATTTTGCTTGTCTTAATAACAGTAGTTCCAGATAAGAGGAAGTCAATAGCCAGCCTGAGTGAATGGAGTCACTCGAGAGCAGCCTTTCTCAACCTTGGATCCCCAGATGTTGGACTACAATTCCCATCATTCCCAACCTGGCAGGATCCGTTATCAGGGATGATGGGGACCCAAGGTTGGGAAAAAGTGCTCTAGAATTTATGAATACTTCACCGTCCAGGTCAGTCACCAAACAATACACAGTAATACACACACCTGCCCTAGCAGTTATTGACATCACTTTCTTTAGTGATATATTATCTGATATATTCTCTTCTGCCTAGTTGTCCTTTAAGGCATGACTGTATATGAGCATCACACATTTTCCAAAGGCTGCTCTAGATTGCTCAAGTATATATTAGAAGCTGCCCATGGCAACACTTGGCTTGGTCTAAATACAATGCTGAATCATTGCTTAGTGCCACATGCCCAATTCTGCTCCCACTACCATCTCCTCTTCTGGCACAACTGTGAGGAACAGATCAGACACAGAAACTAATTACAGTGTCTCATTTCACCTGAACAGGGAGCTTCAGTTAGTTTTAACTGTGGCTTTTCTGAACATCCCAGGATCATAAGTCATGGTTTGGGTTGTTTGGACAAACCATAGTTCAATCTAACCATAGTTTGTCCTTGTTTGGATGAAATGACCAACCGTGATTCATTGCAAATGGAAGTGAATCTTTCCGTCTCCTCATAGCCGTGCAAGAGGAGAGGGGAAGGGAGAGTGCATGAGTCCGAGGCTCATTCACATAGCACTAAACTATGGTTTAGTGTTATGTCTGAATGCAGCTATTGATCTTTGTGGTGAAACAGGAACTGTACCTGGTCCTTCCACATTAACTCACTGTTCTAGCCATTTTAGATAATGTGGGGAAAGATGAAATACATAAAAACTGAATCCACAAAATGCTTATCTGAAATACAGAAACCACCTCACCACTCCCCCCCGAAAATTTTTTAGGAACTGATGTGAAACTAGAAAGAAAAGGCATCATTTATCAACATTAAGGCATTTACTGCAAATAGTTTCTGTAGCTAAATGAAAAAATCTTTAAGAGGAAATCCATTAAATGCTTCAAGTGTATATTTTTCCTCTGGGCTCACTAAGTCTTATTTTGCTATGCCTCTACACTGGCCACAGATAAAATAAGCAAATGTAGAAATATTGGCAGCTTTCATACTTCTCCCCCCCCCCCCAAAGACTCAGTAAATAAGGAAGGTCCCTTGTTTCCTAGCTTTTTCACAGAAGTATACAGTGAAATATCTGGCAAGCAGGAACAGCCAAGATGAGATTATGGTTTGCTACTGCATTGGGAGCATCTATGCATCTATCTATGAATATTTTAAAGTTTGAATTTTAAAACTCCTATAACATAGAGCAATGTTTTCCTACAGTAACAATTATAAGAAGTTGTGGTCTGAAATGGGGAACTTTCAACTGCTTAAAGGGTAATTAAAAAACAGTGCCTATCACTGACAGATAAATTTGGTGCTAGGATGTAAAGCGTGTTTCATCTCAATGTATTGCTGAATTTTAAATTAAGATGTGAATGGGAATAAATATCTCTCAGAAAGCCCAGGTGAAGGAAATCAAAAGAAGGCCTGTCCACAGAAGAAGAAAATCTGGTAATTCCATGTAAATGGAGGAGAATTTTTGGGCTATGCAGCCACCAGACGGATGGGGGAGAAATGTGATTCCATTCAGATTTATAAGTCAACCTCCCTAATATGCTGTTTCTAAAACAATATGCAAAACAAAGCACAGTGACCTCGTACAATTTTTGCAATGTGGTTCAATGGCAAGTTGAACAGGATGTGTCCTAAATAAATAAATATGCATACATTAATGAAACTAGCATACCAAAATGGATTCATTATATATGGGGAAATTGCCTTGAACAAAAAATGTACATATTAGGCAATGTAGCATAAAAATATATGTGTATTAAAAGAAATACACACTAAAATGTTGCTGAATTTTCATCTGGATAAAATGTGGAGTACTGAATTTAAGAGCAGAAAAATGACCAACCGAGAGAAAGCGAAATGAACAGATTTGTTCATCTTGTGTGGGACTTTGCTGTAAAAAAGAAAGCTGGTTATGATTCTAAAAGAGTGGATGTACTCCAGAGCAAGTTAGGCATTGCCATCTCAAACAGAAACACTAAGAGACAGCCATCTTGATTCATGTTAGACATTTTGTTTCCTTTCTGGTTAATGATTTATGGAAACAAGAGATGAAAAAGAATAAATCTACAAAGCTAAGCACTCCAGCATGGAAAAATGTTTTCAAACAAAGAGGAAATGCTTCTTTTGCAGAAGCCAGTTTCCTCAGGATAGAAAAGAGAAATTAACATTTGGGAAGCTTCTACACTTAACTCCCCTATTTGTCTCATACTCCTTCATGAAGCATTAGATAACATGCAGCTTTTTTTTTAGTATTCCCTCTTAAACAAATTTAGGGGTTTGTATGCATTTTCCAGTCACTTGTTAGGGTTCATCTCAGGCCAGTGACAAAGACCTGGAGCTGATAACAATTAAATTGGAAGTGATGTAGAAAATAAATACCTAAAACATTAGGATGAGTACACACTTCCACCCCGAAGTTTAATTCTAGCCACAAAAAACCCCAAAAATTCTTAGACTGAGTTTTAAGGCTTGCAAAGTTACAGAACTGTGGAACAGGCATCACTATACACCAATGTTCAATTAACTTCATGCAACAGGATAACCTATGGAGAGGGTTCTTGTGTGGTTCTTGTAGAAATTATAACAAAATAAAAAAGAGAAATGTGTGAAAACAGGACTGATATGTCATCAGAGCCATCAGATATGTATGATGAATCTGAAGAAAACTAATTCCCCAAGATGACCACCTTATCTTGTGACAATGACAGTGTAATCTTATACATGTCTATTCAGAAGTAAGCACCACTGAGTTCAATGTATCTTCTTCAGAGAGAAGATGCTTAGAAAAGTCAAGGTGGGCTCTGGAGCACAGGATTCATACAATCTCAGCAGCTTATTGTTATCAAGAACTGAGGAACTGCTCATGAACCAGCTTCAGTCTTGGAGACATCATCCAAGCTACCACCATAAATAATGCATTAAATTTTGCTCTCTGGCATGCATGATGTTTGCCAGATCCAAATCATAGCAGGCTGATTTATTGTATTTCGGTTATTTACAGCTCAACCACTAGCAGTTCTAAGCAGTGTGCATAACAATAAACCATAGACGGAATAAAACAAGTATTTTTAAGTCAGCGGCAGAGGAAGGCACTCGGGCGCCTGGGACAGCGTGCCCAGAGGCGGCACACACTGCGGGGCCTCTGGAGTCTGCCTGCCTCCTCCCACTCAACTGCCCTAGATCTGGGGGGGAGGTAGTGGGCGGACCGTTTGGGTAGCACAGAACCTGCGCGCGCCCAAGCCACCATGTCACTCCCAGGAAAGAGGTGTGGCTTGGGCCACACAGTTAGTGACTGCAGGCATTTTGTCACACACACACCCAGTGGTGACACCCAGGGCAACCTGCACCCACCACACACCCCTTCCTCCGCCCCTGCATAAAGTAGAACACTACCTTAATACGTTACAGCTTGCTCCCCAGACTGAATTTGTAAAAAGTTTCTAATCCATGGGTAAAACCAAATACACTACAAAGCTACAAAGCTGTCTTAATCAAGGTAGGTTGAATTTGCTCAGTGTCATCCGTCCTGGCAAACAATTTTATTTTAGTCATTGACATAACTCATTTCTTAATGACAGTGAAGTGCTGTGCTTCTATGCAGCCCATTCATGGATGTTATATGTACTCTCCCTCCCTCCCACCTCACCACAATCCCTTCCTTTTCCTTCCTTTGTCTATACCTGAAACTCTGTGGAACTTGAAATTGCAAAACTGCATTGAAAGGCTTCAGTTGTAAAAGGGGGGGGGGGGCTGGATACATTTTCTATCTGCATTTAAAACATTATCCCTAAAATATTTATTACAAATTTAAAGTTTTAATAAGTGATTAAATTTTACTGATCTTGAGTTATTTCGTCTTACAGTATATGCTTTATTAGGGGTTTTTTTAAAAAAAGTTTAAATATGAACAAACATTCAGGCTACCAGCTTGACTTTAAACCAAGTCTCCTTGCTGTACTAAAATGGTTTAATGTATGAACCTATAATTTTCTAAGTACCCAGAATGTACAGTGGTCATTTTGAAACTGATACATGAACTGAATATGTGCATAATTAAACATCTCAAACAGTTTATGCAGCACTTATAATACCCTATGACTTTTACAATAATTTCAACAACCTGGGGAGGCTGTTAGTGCATAGTCTAATAAGACTTCTTTATGGTGTCACAGAAAATGGAATGAGGCTACTTTCAAAAGTTTCATATTTCTCATGGTATACCACTTTGAACCTTGTGTAGAAAGATACTGTAAAATTGTTTTATGATATTTGATATCATACACTGCAATTATTTTGATGATTGTGGAGCATGGCCGTATGATATGAAGCCTAGTCTAAGATATGCAATACGAACAGATTTTGATAGGAGACCAATTTAGTGTGTTCCAAAGAGTAAGTAATAGACATAGTGGATATTCACAACCTTCCTTTTTCTGTTGTTTACTTGTCTAAGTAAACATTGTCTCTTTTGAATGGCAAATCCCTTGAGGGTAATCTGTACAAGAGTCAGCTGGAGACACTTTTCACAGCTATTGCCACATGCCACCTTCTGATCATGCTGCTACAGAAAAGGCGCAGGTAAAAAAAGAATTTGGAATTCTACAAATGGCATTGCACTTATACACGCCTGCTTGGATTAAGTCCCGGTGGGTCTTTTCTCTTAAATAGACAAGGATAGAAAATCACACTCTAGTTCGGTTAAAGTCAATGTAACACAATAGCTTGAAGGTCACATTCCAGGCAGTGGCGGAGCTTCATGCTCTGGCACCAGGGGGCAGAGAGCAGGCTGGGGCTGGGGCTGGCATGCATCCTGGGGGGGGTGGCGCCCAGCGCGGGTGGGGGGCAGCCATGATGGCACCCCACCGGGATCGCCCTGCCAGGGGTGGTGCGCTCCCCCACCCCACCCCTCTTCCTCTGCCAGTGATTCCAGGCAAGGTACAGTAGATCCATCTGTTGTGCACATACATCTTCAGAACCATGTACAAAATCTCTTACAGATGCAATAATGAATGTTGAACAAAAGGATTGGACCTTCATGTTGCAGGTGCTTTTGTACTGCAACATTTCTTTTACCGGTTGGGTATTGCTCATCTTCCCTTCTAATAAAAGTTTTGAATCCAATGGATGGAATTTTGAAAGTATTCATTTCATTAGTGTACAAGTGGATAATTGTGGGATGCTTGTACTTCAACGCTGTTGTCAAATTGAATACTGGGCAAAATATCCATACAGCATCATCTAATTTGCAGGGAGTGATGCCTTCTGAATAAGCATGATAAGGTGCCTATCAATCAGGAGCACAGCATTAAATTGAAATTCAGGTATTGCTGTGGACCTCAGGTGAAAATACTAACAGTGCAGCCCTAGTCATGTCTACTTAGATATAAGTCCTACTAAATTTAGTGGGGCTTACTCCCAAGTAAGGGAGTTTTGTGATTTCAGAAGCTGAAATAATTAATTACCGTTCAAGTATGTCAGCCTAACTCTACATACTTTCTTATTCATTCATTTTTATTAAGAGATTTCTATACATCATTTCACCAAAAATGGTCATAATGCAGTTTACACACATACATGCAAAACCACAAATTAATATAAAACACAATAAGCAAGTATTTTTTTAAAAAAATATATATAAATAACATAATGAACAGCATCATAAAAATGACTTCACCCATCAGCCCCCAAAAGCCTAACAAAAAGGTGGGGTTTTAATGTGGTGTTTTTTAAAAATTAAAAGTTGGGGTGAGACACACTTCTGTGGGGAGGTCATTTCACAGCTGAGTTCCCCAATGAAGTGTATCATAAAACTACTATTAAGGTTCTTGATCCCCACACAACATTTCTTATTTACCGGAAGAGCCTCTTTCGCTGATTTAATGCATGAGAAGGCTGATGTGGAAAATAAGGCATGCCCTCATATATTTGGGCCTAGGCCCTTCAGGGCCATATTTACTAGGGAGTAAACTGCTTTGGAATGCTTACCTCTGAGTAATAAGTTCAGGCTACGTATTTGAGACCTGACAAGAAACCAGCCTAAATAATGGTAGAGCGTAATCACAATCCCACATGTGATAATGGTTTGTTTTCATAGTACTGTTATCACAGGTGGCTATTAAAAGCTTGCAGAAGGTGTAAGGGTTGTGTGATCAGCACTACAGAGCTTCACAGAAGAATACATAAAGCTTCATCTTACATGAGTTGATGATTGGACCTTATTTGTTCTGTTGCCATTTCTCGGTGCCTTGCCATTATCTAGAAGCCAGAACCAGATATCAACGAAGTGACAAGGTTTTGGCATCATAATTTAACTTTGCAACGTATTCTCAATCATTTCCTATAACATTGTTTTTCCACTTTCTCGACATAGAAAGTGGTCTCTATAGGCTTACATTGGCATAATTTTGCCATCGTCTTGACATAGTAATATGGTCTCTACAGACTTGAAAAGAAAATTTTGTCACTGCCTTAATATCATAATGTCCTTCACAGATGGCTCTTCAGATGCATCACAATCACCACATACATGCACCGTGGCATCATCAAGAAACAGTAGGAAACTTTATCTTCCTATGTGAGAGAAAGCAGTAAATTTTTGCTTGGGGGATGGAGGAGGACAATTATGTGTTGAGTATGATCAGCAGAGATATTCTGTGTTATATTTCCAGCTTCAAAACATTTTGAGCATATATTTTTAATGAACACTGAAAACACATGCAGAAGTCTAACCCATGTTCCTAGTTTTTACAGCATTTGAAATGTATTCAGCTCTCCAGAGAGTATGCTAATATTTTCCCTGATGTTGCAGAATAGCTCAAAAGGCTTGGTAAGATGGCAAATAATACTATTAAGGTTGCAGTCCTGTGCACACTTACCTGGCAGTTATCTATTGAACTTGGTGGGCCTTATTTATGAGTAGACGTAACTAGGGTTGCACTGTAAATAAATATATATGAGACACTTACAGTCCAATCCCAGATATGTCTACACACAGAGACAAGAAATTCAGCAAGCATGCTTGTTTAGATAAGTTTGCCAAAGCTGCGATTCAGTGAAATATTACTAGTTATTTTAGATTAAGGCAGTTATTTCAGATTTAACTGAAAATTGAGACCACCTTTGCCATTTGGTGGTCTGAACATAATATGGCCTGGAATTAATTTTCTACATTCCAGTACAGTATAAGAATCTAAATGGCAGGCCTTCTTCGTGTCAAAATTAACGCTCAAATCAATTCACAAACTGATTGAATGATCTTATTCCAATTAAATCATAAACCATAATGCTAATAACAGAAGCAGTATATCACGTGAGTGTGATGCATCGGAAGATGACTGGTTCTGATCCACTGACATTTTTAAACATTTAAATTTCATTTGAACTGGTGCAGTTGTCACTAGATCTCGGCTATTCTTTGAAGTGGCCAGGAAGTGTTTACCTGCACAATTCATACAAAATGTTGGAGGTGCTGTATCATTCTAATCACAGAGGATTTATGAACCCCCTTTTCTGACATAATGGACTCAGCTACACAGCTGCAAATAAAATGTTTTAAATGTGTTGTGCAGTGCAACACGCAAATGTGACACTAGATGGTGACAGTGAGCTATGCAAAATTCAATGTATTTTTCAAAACTTTTTATAAAAGCATTTTCACAGTGTTTTTCAGATGTGTGTAGATTCCACCGATGTTGAACATGGGAGTTCACTACACTACATTACGACCAGTTGCAATAACATCTTCACTGGCTCTAAGGCTGTGAGCATTTTCCTGACATTGCCTTACCTGATTTTTTTATGTTTTACGTAATGTTTCAAATGTCATAGAAGCCACTTCTAGAAATCTAGCAGAATCTAGTGGAAATTTAGTGCTCATTTCTGTGTAAATTCTTCCGGGGTGTGTGTGTCCATTTGCAGCCCTGTTAAACTGGAAAATTTTGGGATGCGATTAATAATAATAATAATAATAATAATAATAATAATTTATTTATACCCCACCCATCTGGCTGGGCTTCCCCAGCCACTCTGGGCGGCTTCCAAAAAAATATTAAAATACTGTAATACATCAAATTAGGGGTGGTGTCCCTGCAAACAGGCCTTTCCCACTATTTTCATGGGTGAACAGAAGTGTGCATGCAAACTAAGTGGAGTAGCAACATGTCTGATGACGTTCATTGCCATGTCACACCACACCCTCTGGTGTGAATGAAACTTGGTGGTCCTGTATATCAATCAAAATGCCACAGTTCCACAGTGCAACTGGTGTTGCAATGCGAAAGGGACAGCAGAAACCAGGACAGGTGTGCTAGCATTGTAACCTGGAAAATGCAATAATCCTCACATCTGAATGCCCTCTAACTTTGCATAAGATTGTACAATGTGATTGCTAAAAACAGAATAACTATTAGCATATAGTTATGCTAATAACTGGGAGCATATTCACCCAGTGCTTTTCAAGCTGCACTGGCTCCCGGTGGAGTACAGGGTCAGATTTAAGGTGCTGCTTTTGACCTTTAAAGCCCTTCACGGCCTAGGACCCTCGTACCTACGGGACCGCCTCTCCTCATATGCCCCACGGAGAGCCTCAAGGTCCATAAATAGCAACACCCTAGTGGTCCCAGGCCCTAAGGAAGTTAGATTGGCTTCAACCAGAGCCAGGGCCTTTTCAACTCTGGCTCCGGCCTGCCTCATGAGACCAGAGCCCTGCAGGATCTGATTTCCGCAGGGCCTGTAAGACAGAGTTGTTCCGCCTGGCTTGGAGCCAATTTGATTCCCTCCCTCCCTCTCTTTCTTTTTTCTTTTCCTTCTCCTCCTGCGATGAGGCTACATTTTAATATTTTAATGTTCCATTATTTTAATGTTGTATTTTATTTTTGTTTTTAAGTTGTAATCATTCATCTTGTTTTTATTATTGCTTGTAAGCTGCTCTGAGCCCGGCCTTGGCTGGGGAGGGCGGGGTATAAATAAAAAATTATTATCATTATGATTATTATTAACTATATAGCCCTATAAGCTAACCAAATATGTTATTCTTCCATTGAGCAGTGGGTGTTGTTGTTATTCATTCATTGCATAAGGACAACCGAGGCAGATTTAGGGGAGCACGACTGGTTCAGTTGCACTGGGGGCGGAGCCTTGGGGGCACTGCAACTATGCTGTAGAATGGAAGGTGAGAAAAGTGGAGAGGGAGGGGGGCAATGAATTTTGCCATTGCACAGGGCTCCACTGAAATTTGAAACCCCAAGGTCTGCCATTGAGGACAATCAAGATGAAATTATTTTCTTCTATTGTTACACAAATAACACTGTTTCTTTGTAAAAAGCATGCTGGGGATGCCTTATGTATGCATAATAGGTGTGTATAAGAGTCTCCTGTTTCTTAGCTTGTTGTGCACCTATATATTCTACAGACATGAAGGTTGACAGTTCCTTCCATGCAGTCTCATCCAGAACCCAGCCAAACTGCAGTGTTAAGACTGGGCTGATTTAGCACCATTGATATCAATGCAACTTTAAAATAAAATTCAAATAATGTTATATAAGTGGGTTCTGGACTGTATCGTAAGGCTGCAAGATTCTCATCTCACTAACTGTGTGGTGTTTTCTTGAAATCAATGGAACTTACTTCCGGATAAGTGTGTTTTAGCTAGGGTCTTGACATCTCACGTTCTGCGTTTTTACCATTCGGTCTGGGAGATTTCTATGACTCAATTTATTTAGTGAGGATGTGGATTTCTTATGGAAATCTGTTTGGCATTTTATGGCGTCCTAACAAACCATTCCTCAAGCTTTGCGCGGAAGGGATATACAGATCTCTTAAGTCTACAACTTAAGATGTGTGACCCTAATTAAATGAGAACAGAGATTTGATTCTTTGCTTCACGGTTTTGCTGAAAGATTGCATAACCGAAACATGATGGATCTTCAATCCGTTTCACAGCAGCAAGACAGGAAAACACATTGCAATGTATAATCATACTGTGGTTTAACAATGTACTATTTAAACAACATTACAGAATCTGCAATAACATATGAAATAACAGCCAAAGTGATGATGTTAAAAACAGCAATTCATTTATTTTATTTCTGCTACCAATGTTTCCAGGATGTTGTTTTTTATATATGTAAATTTGCAGATTTAGAGTTATTTGGGTATGTTTGCTTTTTGTTTTCGCAAAATGTTGTTTTGGTTCTTTTTAACAGATACTGTCAGAAAAGCTGATGGTGAGCATTAGTGCAAATATTGCCAAAAGAAATATTCAAACGGCTGAAGACGGATGCTCCCAAACAGCAAACATGAAAAGCTAGATTCTTCTTTAAAGTCTCTCCATGTCTTCCTCTCTGTCTGGGTTCTTTCCTCTTTTTCTTCTTAATGCCATGTTGGAGTAGATCCTGCTTAGCCTCCAATCAACATTTCAAGCACTGGGATCATGTTTGATATTGTCAGATGGCCTGGAAAATTAAAAACCCAATTAAAGGCTCAGCACGAGGGTCAGCTCTTCTGCATATCAAAAGGCCTCCTCTGGCTATTCTGCTCAAATTGTATCTGTTAACAGCTCACTTTGCAGAAAGTGAAATAGCACAGCATTTATGAGTAATAAGTACCTTCCAGCTGATACATTTCAAACATAAACCACTTTCATGGCCCCGGCAAAAAGTACAAGTCATAATCAAATTGTCAATTTTTTCCTGTGAGATGCATAGATCTATTGTAACTGTGATTGTTAAAGAAGGAAATGCATTTTATTCACATGTTGGAAAAAAAGATGCACAATTTCCCTACAATTAAAGATTTTTTGTCACATTTTTACTGCCTTTCCTTTACATTTCTAAATAGTTACTATAATTGATTTTCGGGTTGCATTCATTTTTTTTTTCTTTTTGTAGAAGAATCATTTATAGTTTTTATGTAGTGGAAGAAATGGTTGAAGTGAATAGCATTTTTGTTTAGCTGGGGTATTAATGTTCACCCAAATGTTTATAATGTGAATGTGCAAAGCACTAAAAGCTTTCGAGCGAAATGCAAATTAGTAGAGCACTCAAATGACATTTTTAGAAGGAGTTTTCATCTGTCAATGTGGCATAATATTAAGTCAAACTAAAGTCACTACTTCAGCTACTGGCCATTTGAAAAAATTTCATAAGATACTAGGCTTGACAGAAAAGAAAACAAACTACATAAATATTTTTCATCATATTATATTAACCAAGCAGCTGCTTTAAGATTCCACAAGTTAGCATATAATGTCTCCCTTTAGAATATATTTTGAGTATATGCAGTGTCAAAAATCTAAATCCCTGGGTTTTGCATAATGCATTAAGGTCCACATCTGAGACAGGAAAGATTTTTCAAAGCAATGTCATGTGATGTAGTAGCACGAGCCCTGCTAAGGGGGGGAAATTCCAGGGAATTTTAGAAGTGGGAGGGAAGAAAATAATGCATTTTGTTACTTGGATTTGTACTGCAGGGTATTACGAGAAGCAATTTTTAAAAAATCTTTCTGTTTTAGTGTAATGTAAGTAGCTTAGATTCTCCTATTACATCGCCTCTGTGTGTGTGTGTGTGTGTGTGTGTGTGTGTGTGTGTGTGTGGTGTGTTTATATATAAAAAAGAAATATACACCTAAGACTGAAGTGACATCGAGGACTTAAGGGACATTGTGCTTTAGACAATGCAACATACTCTGAAAATAGGTAGTCCCTTACATTCCGTGGACCTGTAATATTCTCTGAGAAACCTTCACATTCCAATTAGTAACCTCTTCTTGTTTGGGCTGGCTTGCTGGAATGAAGCAGGTAACTGATACTTTTAATGCAACGAAGTATTTTAGTAATTTATATTTAAATTGTCCTTTTATTCATGGGTGGTAATTTCCACACTTTTAAACACCTCTAGGCTCCTGGGTTAGGGCGCATACCTGCATGCATGTTTACCTGGAAGGAAACCACACTCAATTCAATGGGATTTAGGCTCAATTAAGTGTGCCTAGGCTTGCAGCTTGGCAGCCCAACCCAATAGTGTTTACTCAGCAGCAAGTCCCAGTGAGACATATCTAGTAACTTTCTCAGTGATCCATGCATGGCCATGTATACACGGAATATCCCCTGATGCCAAACTGAATAGTGCAGCCCCTGAATTCGGACAGACATTCGTGTTTATATTAGAGCTCAGAGTGCTCATGAAAGCTGCTGGATTCCTTCTGATCAATTCATGTGACGCATTGATATTTTTTGATCAATAGGACACGAGGCCACACGCCCTTTTCAAAACCGTTTGTCACAGTTACAAAAATGAAGAGAGGCCTGTTCTGCCACGCTGAATATATTTTTTAAAGATTAATTAATTAATAACATGATCTTTCCAATGAAGTGTAGCGTAAACAGGCTTCTTAATTTGGGACACGATTTGGAGGTAAAAAGACAATAGATTTGTGGGTTTTTAAATATTTTTTAAAAAGGAAAGATAAACATTTCTAAACAAACTCTCCTCTGACGGCTTGATATAGTGCTTCTGAAACTTTTTTTTTTATATATAAAAAAAATTGCCATAATGGTACAGCAGAGATTTAGCTGTGTTTTATTCCTTTAAAAATAAAAAGTCTCCTGCAGTGCACCCCATCATGGCCACTTGGGAAATAATGGAATTGCTGATAGATCGCCTTAGCCAACATGACACTAGTGGGCGCCATCATAATAACTTCAGATAGGCTGCAACTTATTCCTATTAAAGGGCAGCATATTGCATATTAATAGACAATTTAAAATAATTACAGGCTTTAATATTTTTCGGGGAATGGTTGCTTGTCTCCTGAAAGTTTCACACTTCTTATAGAAAAGAAAGCAAATGCTTCTTCTTCTTTTTTCCCCTCCCAGAGAAACAATGTATAATAATATGTCAGTAAAGATTGAGCAATTTTGAGTAGTGATGGGTGAAAAGGACATTATGTTCTTTTTTTCTTGTCATGGTCTGTATTTTTCTGTCAGTTGGCAAAGGCTGCACTCAGCAAGAAGAAGCTAAAGACCTGCACTGAGAGACGTGAGGGTGACAGCTAACCTGACAGGTCAGAAGATGACTGCAGAATTAGCCTTACTTTAATTCTCACTAAAATTCACAGCTTCTGACGAGGAAATGGGAAAAAGAAATTTCCTTACACATTTTCTTTTCATTTCGTGTGCAGATTATACATATTCTGCTTCCATTAACAAGATGGAGATTGTGCTTTATGCAGCTCTATATTTAAGGGCAAAAGACCAAGAAGATGACAAGAATGACCCCTCTCTTGTCTTATGATCACTGCCAGTTTGACATGACACTAATTAGACTCCCTTAATCTAAACCCAGTTAGTTCTGCATGCTTGCAGCAAAACCACTGCAAAACCCGAACATAAATTGCCTTGGGCCTTTGTCTTCACACACATGCACTTGCACACACACACACACACACACACACAAACTTACCTTATCATTCATAATCCAATCACAATATTCCTAATGTACAAGCGTTCAAAGAATTGCAATTCTCTTATTTCTAAAATCTCAATTGCCTCTGATTGTATAATAAAGGAAAGAATAGGCACTTGCATGTGTGTGTTTGGTCTAAATTGTCTCCCCGACCCATTGTTTTTGAAAATGCTGTGGATGAATTGAATATCTTGTGGGTGAACATATGTAGCATTTTCATGCAATGTCACTGTGCCAATTGATTAGATATTGTGTTTATGCAATGAACACAAAACCTGTTTTAAATGACCAGTCATTAAAAATAATTGCTATAGGGCAATGTTAATGTAGAATGATCTGTACTGCCATAGCGTGAGACTATCATGATCAAAGAAAACACAAGAATATTCAATATTCAATAGTGAAACAGAGGGGCCATGATCCAACATAGAACAGTCATGTTTGTCCATTGATGTAAATAAGCTGAAGCGTACCCAACTCGTGGCTTGTTGTTAAGCAAGAAAAAGGATAATTGGACGTTGAGGGGAGACCTGGTGATAGCACACGCCTGCAGTCTTTGCGATCTGATTTATTGTTTTTAATTTTAGAAGTTCATTGGTCATTCACACAGATTTCTGAGCCACAGTTTTATTTTATCACCCCAGGGAAACTGTTTTGGGATCGTAATGCAGTCTGAAGCTGCTGTTGCTGCATATGCTGAAGTCATCCCAAAATAGCTATTTGTACCCGAGTGCAAATGCAGTTTTTAGTAATGCAATCAAGTGTTAAGGAAAAGTGTGATTTACCAGTTCAGACTGACCTCAGCCCAGAAATGAGCAGCCCGGTGGACCAAGTTGCTATGGTCTCATGCTCACTTTCTAGAGCATGGATGGGAAACCTGTGCACTCCATCAGACCCAACTAGCATGGACATTGGTCAGGGATGATGGGAGTTTTAATCTAATAACATTTAGAGGGCCATAGGTTTTCTCTCCCTGCTCTAAGGGGTCTCCTACATTGCTTTGTCTGACTGCTAGGTGCAGCTTTTAAAATAAATAGATAAAATCAATTACCAGTTTTGCAAAACTTTGGATTCCCACCCCCACTGCTTTCCATGATTATGGGAAAGGCTTGGATTGACTTATGAGGATGATCCTGTAGAAGCAATGATGCTTGCTGGATTGTCCTTTGTAGCTGCCCATTGCTGCGGCATACAAAGCTACATGCACAACTCAAACCCATTGCTCACTGCTGCAAAGAACAGGGTGATCAAACCATCCCAAAGGCATCAAGAGGAAAGCCTGGGTTGTACTAATCCTGCACGCTAGATTTACTATGTGCCGCTTTTAGCACATTTAGAAAGAGTTTTCAGTAGCTGCAGTCAATAATTTGCCCTCGTTTTTTTCCTAAGTCTTCTTTAATATCAGTTCACTTTCGTTGGCTAGGGACCGGGAGGTAATATGGTTATGAAACAAACAAATAAATAGGAAGAACTTTCTGACAGTAAGAGCTGTTCTACCAGGGAATGGGCTCCCTTGGGAAGTTGTGAACTGGAGGTTTTTAAGCAGTGTTTGGATGGTCATCTGTGATGGATGTTTTAGTTGAGATCCCCGCATTGCAGAAGGTTGGGCCAGATGATCCTTGAGGGTCTACAGTTCTATGATTCTATGTCTTTGGATAAGGTGGGGGGGGGGGAAGAGTCAGAAATATTAGTCAATGACTTCAGCCTAGGGATGGGTGAGCAGAAGACCATTCATGCAGTCCAACATTCAAAGAAAGAAACCTCTCAGGGATGGATTCCAAGATTTAGCAGAATGCTCAAAGGAGCCTAATTTTCCTGGAAGTTGTTGGACTACAACCCATCATCCTTGACCATTGGCCATACAACATAAGGAGGCACCACATCTTAAATTTTTCAAGTTAATATTTAGTCCTTTCCGAGTTTTGATGCTACTAATTAGGTAAGAGGAAACATTTATGGGGGGGGGGGAATGTTTTTGCTTATTAAGTTTTTCATTGCCCTTTTCTGATGTAAACAGACCTCAACACTGGCCAACACAACATGAGCGCAGTGGTGGTTTGGCATCATGACTTTGTTGTGATGCGTTGCTACAAGTCTAGGGATACATACACAAAAATAAGTGTACTATATATTTAAAGCAGTATTATGCCACTTTAAACAGTCATGACTTTCCCTCAAAGAATCCTGGGGATTGTAGTTTGTTAAGAGTTCTGAGACTGTTAAAGGTAAAGGGTAAAGGGACCCCTGACCATTAGGTCCAGTCATGGCCAACTCCGGGGTTGTGGCGCGGGGATTCGAACCGCCGACCTTTTGATCGGCAAGTCCTAGGCTCTGTGGTTTAACACACAGCGCCACCTGGAGACCCCTATTTACCTCACAGAGCTACAGAACTTGAAAGTGCCTTCACTTTTGTGCCTTCACAAAAGTCAATCCCTCTTCCCAGGGAACTCTGAGAGCTGGAGCTCTGTGTGGGACAGGGGTCTCCTAACAACTCCCAGCGCCCTTAACAAATCGTTCCCAGGATTTGGTGGAAGGGAGCCATGATTGTTGAAAGTGACATGATGCTGCTTTAAATGCACAGTGCAGATAGGGCCTCAGCTGTAACCCTCCTTTGTACTCTGTTTACTTCCCTTACCACACTGGCTGATCTTGGAGTCTTAAATTTCAGCAGCGCCCTGAGGGATACCAAAATTCAGTACTCTCTGCCTCTCACCTTCCATTCTCTATCATAGCTGTGCTGCCCCTTGTGGCATCTCTGAGGCTCTGCGCCTGGTACGACTGAACGGGTCGCGTGACCCTAAAACGTCCTCTGCTCACCATCACTTCCAAAACCCATGAGTGGAAAATGTCTGGACAGTATCTGTTGGGCTCTGTCTTTTTTAAATACTGGGGAGGAAAATTAAGAAATCATAAGAATGTAGAACAGATGAAAAAGAATAGACATCAGCTGCCACAGGCATATATTTTAAATAAATGTTTGAATTAAAACCGTACAAATGGAGAACAAAGAGACAAAATGCATTTTGCAAACTAAACAGGCTCTGTATAAATTGAGACAAACCAAACCATGCTTCGGAAGTTATTGAAGAGTCCTAAATTCTTCATTACGCCACTGACTGTTAGCTTGTAGAATTCTAGAAATGCACCCTGCAGTTTGCACTAATTGGTGGGAAAAGGAGGTTCTGTGTCAAAGGCAACTAATTGTTTGATAGGAATAGCAAGCTTTCACATTCATATATACCACACCACTATATCACATCATTTTTTTGCATTCAGGGATTTATAAGGAGGTGTTATATTGTGCCACAGTTAATTGTAATGAGTTTATGGGCTCTGGTGCCCATATACATCTTGTTTACACTTGGGCAAGGTGATGTTACCAGTGAAAGGGCCTCTAAATGAGACTGTTGGGCATTTAACTAAAGACTTGCATTCTGCATAAGCAGCATACATAAAAGTGTATATTATGCAGATTTTTGAAACCTGTGTCTTCAGGAAGACACTGTTTTGACCATAATGCATTCTGTCATGTGAGATAAAATGCAGGGAGCATTTACATTTCTCCCACTCAGTAAGCTTCTACCACACGGCTTGCATTTTTCTCACATCAATAGACATCTTTTTAAACATTATATTTGTGTCTGTCTCTCTTGATGGCAAATAAAATTCAATAAATAAAATTCCTTATGATAAATAATGCTAGATTTACAAAGTGGCTTTGATAAAGTGTGCTTGGTTTCAGGAGCGATTTGTTAAAAACAAATAAATTTAACAAGACGTGCACACAAGCTCAAAATGTATTAATAGGTTGTAGATGATGCACAATAACATAATGACCCAAAAGACCATTTGCACAGTTGTTCACTCTGCTTAACTTACTGCCAAATCAGACAATTATTCAACAGAACCTGGGCCTGTTAGCTATGCAGAGCAGATCTTCGTCTAGCTGCTGGGTTATCAAACCAGTAGCTTTTGTGGATCTTCAATACGACAATGGGGAACGCTAGCATCAAAAACATCAAATATAATGTGGCATGTAGAAGAGACATTACAGGACATTAAACATTGGTACCGATTATAAACCACACTGTGTACTATGGTAAAAATGCATAGTAATTTACTGTGGTCCCAATCCTTCTACCTTTTAGAAAACAAAAAACAAAAGAAATAATTACTGGCATCATGTAAATGCACATAGTTTTATTTGATATTCTCATGTTATGTGCAACATACTGCATATATATATTAAGCACTTGGGGCCAGTTCACACTGTCAAACTGAAAAGGCTAATAGTTATTAAGTCAAAATTAGGAAACCATACTAAAAATCTAACAGATGAAATCACCTAAAGATTTAGGATTAGTTTGCCAATGCTTTCCTTAAAACCCAATACGGCTTTTTACCATCTTTGTGCCAAGTCCTGCTTAGACTAGCCTGATTATTCTACTAGACTTTTAATAGAATATTTTTCCTAGCCTATTAACAGACTTCTATTATCTTAGTGGGTTATATTAATGGACTGTGGGTTGGTTGGTTTTTTAAAGACATCTACTGAATGTACTGGTAGAGGGACTGGTCTCTCTTCCTCTTACCTATCAACTGTGTTTTCCCAGTGGCCATGGAGAAAAGGACTTGCCTTCCTCCATGGCAAGCATGAAAGCCAAGTGACACGTCCCTCCCTTACCATCTTCCTCGCTCGCCTGGTTGGGATTCCGTGCCCTTGCCTGGTGACCAGATGAGTAGTTAAATGCAAGCCTTAATCTCCAGATGCTGGTGGATTACAATTCCTACCATCTTCAGCCAGCTCAGCCAAGGGACATGGATGATGGGAGCTATAGACCTATATCAGGGGTCCAAAGGAAACAAAATATGGGAATAACTTTTTCCGAATAGGAAAGTTTCAGATTTGAATTTCTACTGAAATGAGGCTGCATTTTAATGTTGTATTTTTATCCTGTTTTGAAGTTGTATTTTAATCAATTGTTTTTATACCTGGTGTTAGCTGCCCTGAGCCCGGCCTTGGCTGGGAAAGGCGGGGTATAAATAAAATTTATCATCATCATCATCATCATCAAAGCACAAGTACTTTGGTGAAGGTTGGTGTGGGGACTGTGATTCAGTCCATTTCCTTTATAAAGAGAAACAAATGGAAATGCTAGGTTCAAATTCCCTTTGGTTTAAGAAGGAGCAATGTCTTCTGCTCATTCCCTCATGCTCCAAAACCAAGGAAACAGGAAGTTGTCTTTCCAGCCTCAACTTGTGCACCACGAGAGAGCAAAGACACTGGCCAGGAACCTGAGGCCCTTGGGACCATCCCAGGCCACAGCCTCACAGCCTTGCTCCATGCTCTCCTGAAGTGCTTTTGCCTGGATGCAATGTGTTATTTATGGAGTGGTGACCATGCCTCCGGCTGACCTGAGCAGAGGAAAGAGAGGTAGCAATGCATGTGTGATCTCAATAGGCAGGGATTTCCAAAGTGCAGGCACTGCCTCACTAAATGAGTTCTTAGAAATGCAGAATGGGCATTATGTGGTACCTGTAGCAGTGCCAATTCCGCTGATTGAAGCAATCGAGTGGGCACACATGGAGTAAATCAATCTCATAGGTGGGTGCACTCTTCCCACCTTAGATCAAATCTATGCTGCCAGGTGCCATAAGAAAGCGTCAGAGATAGCACATGATAGTACGCACCCCGGAAATGATCTCTTTCAGCTTCTGCCTTCTGGAAGAAGGTATAGGGTTATAAAGGCCAGGACTAGCCGGGTGGCGCTGTGGGTAAAACCTTAGCGCCTAGGACTTGCCGATCGCATGGTCGGCGGTTCGAATCCCCGCGGCGGGGTGCACTCCCATCGTTCGGTCCCAGCACCTGCCAACCTAGCAGTTCGAAAGCACCCCCGGGTGCAAGTAGATAAATAGGGACTGCTTACCAGCGGGAAGGTAAACGGCGTTCCGTGTGCTGCGCAGGCTCGCCAGATGCAGCTTGTCACGCTGGCCACGTGACCCAGAAGTGTCTGCAGACAGCGCTGGCTCCCGGCCTCTAGAGTGAGATGAGCGCACAACCCTCGAGTCGGACACGACTGGCCCGTACGGGCAGGGGTACCTTTAGCCGCCTGAGAAACAGTTTTTACGCTAATGCAATTCTGGTTCTAAACGCAGCATAAGGGGTCTCTGTAGTATAGTGTATTTTAAAATGGGGTTTTAGCGTTCTTAGGGGTTTTTGAACGTTTTATGTAGTTTTTATGTAGTTTTATGTAGTTTTTATGTAGTTTTATGTAGTTTTTATGTAGTTTTTTCAATTTCATTGTTCCGCAAGGGACAATGACAATAAAGATATCGTAATCGTAATCGTAATCATAGGCAAACTGGTCCCAAGTTGTTAAGGGCTTTGTATGCTAATAGTAACACCTTGATGTTGCTAACAAAATGGGTACAATTAGCACGGTCCCAATTAGTTAAGGCATGCCCAAGCAATCGGGTGAAATTTTTGCATAGCCTTTTAGAGTAACCGAGGGTTGTTTATAAGCTTCTTTCAAATTGGGGGAGGAAATGTCCTCCAAATGGTTAAGGCTTTTAAAGGCCACCCAAGAAGAAGAAAGTTGGTACACTCATGGCACACTCACACTCACACTAATTACTAAAGAAGAAGTCAGAATATTTCTGCACCAGTCACAACCTAATATTTGCCTCATAAGGCAGGCCTTCATTCCAACACAGAACCTCACAAAACCTATATGTGATGGAATGTTGGTCTCTGTGAGTGTTGTTGGATTTGAGGGAGAGAGACTTCGGGCTGCAGCATGGAAGTCATAGCTGGGCTTACAAACTCTTGCTTTGCGGAAGAACCAATGCCAAGATGGATTACTGAAAGCTGGGGCTCAGGATCAGGCCAGGGCATAAATGATTTAAATAGATACTTATGCTTTTAAAAAAAACAGTTCAAAATATAATTACTTTTTGAAATCTGCAGGTATCCAAATTTCTACAGGTATCCAAACTTGCTAGAAAACCAGCAGCTTCTTTGTCATGTAATCTATTTAAAACTCTCTCCCCAACTTGGTGGATTCCAGATGTTTTGCACTACAACAGGGCCAGGCTGGCTGGCTGGTGCTGATGTGAGCTGTGGTCCAAAACATCTGGAGGGCACCAGGTCGGGGAAGATTGGTTTAGAAGATTTGTTAATACTACTAAAAGTGTTCTGCCTCCCACTGCTGACATCTGTGCGAAAACAGTGTACTACTTGCTGTTGCCATATAAATGGTTAAAACATTGAAATGCATTGAAGAACTTATATGCTAACACATCAGCCCAGTTATAATTTGGAGACAATGAATAATATATTTCAGACAAAGTGAAGGCAGCTATAGAATTAAACTAAAATAGAAAAATTACGCCCACAAGGCATTTAAATTTAGGAGCTGAATAAGTTATTCACACATTAAAAGGTTCATATATTTCAAAGAAAGCATTAAAAAGTTTCTTTCTAAGGAAAAAAAACTGAGAAACTAACAAAAACTAGGATAATTCTAAACAAGGCCAAAGCTGGGATGGAAACTTATTTAACAGAGCAAACTTATGCGTGCTTCCTTAGAAACAAGTACCACACTATTAAGTGAAAGTTACTCCCAGGTAAGCATTCATAAAGTCTTATAAAAGCTGCAATCATATATCCCCTTATTCACTTGATGAAATGCTTGTTAATTGGCAAGGCCAGCTGTTTTGTACCTATAAGTGCAACAGTTATTTCATGTGAACTCCTTACTATCAATAAAGCTGTGCTATGAAATATTTGCTGCCATTGGTGGGAACATCCACTTGATGAGTCGTTTTTCCTCTGATATACTTTGTGCCCAACAAACAGCTGCTCTGGAGGACTGGAGCAGTATGAGATTCTCTGCTGACTCTCAGTTCTGTCTGTGAACAGAAGGAGCCCTTCCATTTGTAGAAGCCTAGTCAGGACCAAAAGCAATGTGACGCAACCAGCTACCCTTTTGTTTAGTATCTTCTGCACCTTCCTTTGCTTCATAATGTAAATGTTTTATGTGGCAACAATAGCATGGGGGGGCAACACATTTGGGCCCCTGTGGAGGCCCACACCTGAGCAAGAGGCCTACTTTGAATAGGTTATCCTACTTTAGAGGACCATCCTCAGGTAGAAGGATTGCCTATTCCAAGGGTGGATCTAAACATGGGGGAGGGGGAACAACGCTATAAATAAGCCAGAAATTAAATCATTATAACAAAAGAAAAAAACACTATGGGAAATTGCATAGAATTTTGTTTTGCTCTATAGCGCCATCTGGTGTTGCATGCTTATAACGCATTCAAAACACCTTTTTTTGACTAACGTACCTGAGTCCCAAGTCTAGTCTAAAATAAAGGACCATATCAAGAGAGAGCAGCTGGGGCTTTGGAGCTGCCCATCAACAGTTAGGAGAGACTGTCCTCCCTTGAGGCATGTTGAGGCAGCCCCCTTGGGTACTGCCACACAACCCAAATAAGGGAGGCTGCAGCGGCAGGGCAGGGCACCTTCCCCTTTCTCCTCAGGTGGCAAAATGGGCTAGGCTGTCCCTGAAAGCATCTGAAGCAGACTGAGCAGACACACAGGTGTTGTATTGTATTCTATTTAAAGTAGAATTGTGGTTTCAGAATTTGCATCTGTACCTGAACAATAGCATGTGCATATTTTATGCAAATCTCTGACTTCATTTGCCCTCTTTTTTGATGATGCATTTCCATTCTTTAAGTGCCATGTAAGTGGTCACCCTTAAAAGCAGGGGCTGTTGGCCTTTTTCAGCCCAGCAGCCGCATCAACAGTTGACGCTGCCCGTCCCACTGGAAATCATGCAAAATTGGCAGTGGCCAAATTACACTCGTGCGCACACATGCCACCACCATGCATATAGGGCATACAGGTGCACTCAGCAAGAAGAACATACAGGCATGCATACATTCATAGGTATATGCAGGCAGCTGTACACACGCATTCAAGGAACTTGCATGAGGGCAGGAACGGTAAATGCTGCTAAAACAACAGCCAAAGTACCAAGAATGGGAGCCCTTTTCACATTCTCCTAAAGCCTTACCTTGGAAGGGGCAGAGAGAGAGGGGGAAAGAGAGTAATCTCTGTGTACATAAACAGACAGAGATGTGTCAGGCGACTAGTGTAGATACCTAAACTTTAATGTTGCCCCCTTCCTCCGCTCATCGGATCAGTCTGATGTACGGCTGGAGAGGCAGATCAGATCTCCATCATCATGCTGGGGCTTAGCATTGTGAGGATGGGGCTATACCTGGATATTTTATTTTATTTTTGAAAAGGAAGATGGCACAGAGGCCCAATTGTTGGGGAGCAGGTCTTGAAAGACCTACACTGGCTCCCAATACGTTTCTGAGCACAATTCAAAGTGTTGGTGCTGACCTTTAAAGCCTTAAACAGCCTCAGTCCAATATACCTGAAGGAGCATCTCCACCCCCCATCGTTCAGCCCGGACACTGAGGTCCAGTGCCGAGGGCCTTCTGGCGGTTCCCTCGCTGCGAGAAGCCAAGTTACAGGGAAGCCGCCTAGAGTGGCTGGGGAAACCCAGCCAGATGGGCGGGGTATAAATGATAAATTATTATTATATTATTATAAAGTGTTTGGCAGATTGGATAGGGCCCGTTGGTCATGGGTTTGCCACCCCTTTACTAAATCCTCTCACCCTGCTGCTTCTTTTCATTGCTGCCACTTCCTGTTCAGTTGTCCCTTCTAGGCAACTAAGGGGGAAAGAAGAAGAGCCACCAGCCTCTGGGAAGGTTACACCCAAAGGAAAGGGGAAAGCAAATGGAGTAGCAAAAAGGAAGTCAGCCTAGGAAGGGTATTTTGTTCAGGACCTCCCAAACCATCTAGATTTTGTTAGCCACATTGGGAATGTGGCTTTTCATTCTATTTTTTAATCTGTTTATTCTGTCTATTTCTTCCAAGGAGCTCAAGGGGTGTATACATATTTATCCCCCTCATTTTATCCTCACAACAACCCTGTAAAGTAGGTTAGGCTGACAGGCAGGGACTGGCCCAAGGTCACCCAGTGAGCTTCATGGCGGACTGTGCATTTGAATCCTGGTCTCCCAGGTCGTAGCCCAACACTCTAACCACTATGCCAGACTGACTCTCTAGACCTGATAAACTCACCTCTTCCCAGATGCCTTTGCTGAAATGTTCTTACACAGAAATCAGTGGGGCTTTAACAGCATAATCTAGTTCATGACTACTCAGAAGTAATTTGTTTTGAGTTCAATGGTTTTTACTTGCAGGTCAGTGTGTATAGGATTGTGGCATAAACTGGCTACTTGGGCTGGATAATGTCTCTTCTTTTCCTTTACATGCCCATAGCTTATTCTATTTTGCTAGCTGTTTGCTTCCCCCGCCCCCCAATAAGCATATCCCCATTATTTATTTCATTCCTAGATTTAATATTTCCCTGATTTCCTTCTGTGGAAATTCCTCCCCACTCGGAGGATGACAATGAAGATTAAACTCTCAGCGTGGGTCTCCTTCAAAAGCCCTGCCGAGCATAAGGATGCCATTGTTTTTCCACAGCAGCCGTTTGTTATAATTCTCGCCTTCCAAAATCTGCACCACTGTAATTTGGTACTGCCTTATAATTAAATCTGTGATTTCACATTAACTGAAATCAGCCATTTGGAGAAAATATGCAAGACTCATTCACTGGCCTTTCTGAATCTCTTTTTCACAATTGCAAACTCCTGGTCAAACAAATTAAATTACCGCAGCAATATGTAACTCATTTTATGCAAATTAAGGTATTACTGTTCTGAATCATATCCATGAGAATCATCTGTGGGTATTTTTTTTTTTTTTTTTTACCCTTGTAGCTTTCTGCCTTCAGTGCTTCTATGAAACAGCAAAACTGATGCTTAATTTCTGAAAAACTAATTTGACTGGTGTTAGCTTTTGGTGTATAAAAGAATATCTACATAAATATTTTTCGACATTCTATACTTTTCAGAAGCTTCTGTCTGCATACCATAATAGACAACATCAGTTGCTTGTATTCTGCAGCACACTTTTCATCTTTTCTCATCAGTGATGGGTGCATGATTACTATAAATAATTAATTTGATTGTTTGTTTATTTTCAAGTATTTTTTATCTTGCATAGATATAGATATATAGATATAGATATAGATAGATAGAGATATAGATATGAATGATACCATGATAACCAATGCTGCTAGCAAAATCAAAACCAATCAAAATCACAATTTGTTCTAGAATTACACTAATACATTTTAAATAATTAAAAGCACTATGGTGGGTACATAATAATTTAAAACAACAATTAAGCAATGAAATAAATATCAATAAGAATGACAGACCATTAGGGGAGCAATCCTACAGCCAGGGTTTGGATGGCTGAAGGGCATCTGGAAGCTGGCAGAGAGGGAGGCCCCTTGTTGGGGGGCACTCCGTGTACCCCTGCAGAAAGGACATGGGCATACTGCCACCAGTGTCCTGCCACAAGGAGAAACTGGGCACTCTGGCAGGGGTGGGGGTGGGGGTGGGACGCTTCATTGCCCCAACATGCCCCCAAACAGGCCCTGGAGCTTGCATTGTTAATTTCTTCTCACGGACCACAAACATGGAGAAAGGGGACACAAACACAGAGAGAAGCTTTGGCAGAGTTTAGCAAGCTGGCAGAGTTCAGGAAGTAGTGTAGACCCACTATGGAGTCCCACCCACCATTGCTACCATAGGATGGATGCATACATTTCCATAGCACCCCAAAGTCCTCTTAAATAAAGGGTCTTTGTGTTTCTTCAGAAGGCCAAAAGCATGGAAAAGGAGGACAGATGGACCTTCCAGAGAAGAGAGTTCAGGAGCCTGTGGGCAACCACTGAAAATACCCTTTCTTGTCTAACCATCTGCCCCAAATCAGATGCAGAAGAAACTCTGATTTCTAAGTCCTCAGACGTGTGCCTATTGGAACATGCAGGCCTTCAAGTATCCCAGGCTATTTACGGTTCTAAAGGTTGATAGCAGCATTATGAATTATGCCTGGAAAAATGGAAGATAGTACCATTACTGGTCACAGTAGATAGAATCATAGAATCATAGAGTTGGAAGGGTCATCGAGTCCAACCCCCTGCCAAGCAGGAAACAGATAATATTGGGCTATATGGACCAATATAAGGCAGTTACAGGTGGACTAGATCAGAGATGGGTAACCTATGGTCCTCTAGGTGTTGTTGGATTCCAGCTCCCATCCTCCATGAACATTGACCATGCTGACTATAGAATTTAAAAAATGAAAATAAGAAAACCAACAAAACCAACTCAAACAGCAGCAGATGCTGGCAGAGATTCAGCAACTTTTGCTAAGGACCTGCAGGCAGATTGTACTTATTGCTACAGGGGTTTTTTTAAGTTTATGATTGCTTAAGCTATTTTGTTGGTGCTTTTAGCAGCCTTTAATTGGTTTGATGGTATTCTTTATTGCTTTATAACTAGTGATTTCAAGGCTGTTTATTTAATATATGCAACCCCACCCTGTATTTTACCTGGTTTTTAATACAATACTAGTTGCTTCATAGGGACGGGGGTGGCGCTGTGGGTAAAACCTCAGCGCCTAGGACTTGCCGATGGCATGGTCGGCGGTTCGAATCCCCGCAGCAGGGTGCGCTCCCATTGCTCGGTACCAGTGCCTGCCAACCTAGCAGTTCGAAAGCACCCCCGGGTGCAAGTAGATAAATAGGGACCACTTAATAACGGGAAGGTAAACAGCGTTTCCGTGTGCTGCGCTGGCTTGCCAGAGCAGCTTTGTCACACTGGCCACGTGACCCGGAAGTGTCTGCGGACAGCGCTGGCTCCCGGCCTATAGAGTGAGATGAGCGCACAACCCTAGAGTCTGTCAAGACTGGCCCGTACCAGCAGGGGTACCTTTACCTTTACCTAGTTGCTTCATAGATCCAGGTGTGGTCTGGTGGGGGAGCTCTGTGTATACTAGTGAATTTCCCTCTTGCCTTAAACTACATGAACAGAGGTGGGAAAAATCACTACCCAATTTCTCAGTACCGATAAACTGATTCATATTCTCTGTATGAATAGGGTAATGAGCTGCAAAATCCCCATTTTCTGTGGCATCACATATCCACCTTGGTCTTATGAATCTCCACCAAAAAAAGCAAGCAGCTATGGATGCAAGAAAGAAATGGTAAAAAGGCACTTTTCAGCAATCGAAATGATCTTCAAAAGAGGACTACGAAATAGTCTGTGGAAGTCACACTCTTGCTAAGAGATGTAAACCACATCATTTGTGTGAAAGCGGTGTCAAATTAGGGGATTCCCAAAGTATTTCTCCAGCCGTGATAAATATCCCATCACAGGAGGAAGGCCCAAAGATAGTTCTGTGGTTATTGTTCCCCTTTGTCCTGTCGAAGCCAAGACATTTGGCCTCTTCAGGCAAAACAGAAAATGGTGTGTGTCCCTCATCACTATCACCGGCACCACCACCTGAGGCAACAGGAGGTGACCCAGAGAAGTCCCATCATGCTGAAGACTGCAGAGGATAAAGAAAGGAGGCTGGAGAGCAGTAGTTAGCGATAGCCCTGCTCTTCCCAAGCATCAGCCATGGGTGATAAGTGCAGTGTGCTCTTTTGGGGGCCTGGATCTGCTACCCCTCCCACCTGCCCCCAGCCTGCTGCCAGAGGTGACTGCCTCGCTGAGGCCAAGCAGTCCAGTCCCTATTGCAGGCTGACCAACCATTTTCAGCCTGGAAGGGTCATCTTCCAATCTGGGCGACTTTCTGGGAGCCACAGAAACATGTTGGTGGTGGCCAGAGGCAAAACTGGGTAGAGGAACCAATGCAAATATTTCCTTTGCACCACAGGCTAGTTTCTACACATATCCATGCACCCTTCTCTATCCTCCATGCAGTATCAGAGTTTAAGGATACATTATCGCCAGACAAAAACCCTGGAAAAGGATGTGATGCAAGGTGAGAGAGGATGGACCTGAAGAAGTTTGTGGCTGGGGAAGGTCTGTGGTGTGGGCAGACTCATGGAGAGCGCTTTGGGCCGCTGGACCTGAGGTTTCCCCTGCGATATTTGATAACACGAGGCTAACTTTTTCAGCACCAGGCTGAAATGTGCTAGTCAAACAGCCCAAAGATTGATATGTTTATCCCTTGGAATTGTGGAATTTGCAAACATAAAGAATTTGAAACAAATTATTAGAATGTGATCCTGCCCCCCTCCGGGCGCCTTGAAATCAACAATTCATTCATAACCTTCACTGTTCATGGCAGTAATCATGCATTCCTAGTATTATTATATTTTTATGGAACTCTTAATTGTCATTAGTATCACTGCGAAGTTAAACCAACTTTTACAGATGAGACCTGCCTTTCCGATAGCAGCTGTGACATATATCTCACCAAAGGAACTTTTTGTGAAATCATTGCAAAATGAACCTCTTTGGCTGTATTTTTTTTTAAAAAAACAGACAAAGGGAGAGAACAGTCAGCCTGAGATTTACACCTGATTTGTGTTATAGTAATCTTTGAAATTAAGAAGTGTATCCTTGCATTTCATTAAATTCCAGCTAATGAGATAACTGTCTTTTCCAAGGAGGGAGTGATGAAGTACTCATGCCATAAAGCATAAATTAATGCTGCAAGGTTAAACACTGGAACTAACTCATGTTTCAACAAAGGCCCCTACCAGCAGTTAAATTAACTGACATAAATACCATAAAATCTGTCTTTATTTTAGTCTCAGATGATGCTTCTTTTTACACCCCTGCTTTCAGTTTGTATAACTCATTTTTGCACATTACTGCATGCACCATTTGCCATTTAAAGAATCAGCTACAACTGGGGGGAAATTGAGGAATCAAGTGTTCAGGGAGGGGGAACCAACGGGTATAAGGGATACCTTTTCCAATACTCGTAACAGCACTGGCATTCTTCTTCTTCTTCTTTTAATGCAACAGTAGACATGTGCAGTTCAAAGAAAAGGACAATTATGAGAAAGCCAAACCCAAGAAGTCTACTTTTTCAGGGATTTTGATAGACATCTTGGAAAAAAAATGATACAGAAAACCTGTGGTGATAATAGGTTTGATATATATATTCTAGCAAAAATTATATCACATTAATGAGGTGGCTTAAAGGGCTCATGCATTTTGTAGGAGGCATTTCAATGTATTAGTATAATTAGCAGTGATGAGAAAACTGTTTGGAACTGAATTACCTCTCATGAGTTCATTTGAGCTATATGAAATTACACCATGCAAGAAGGAAAATTATGGAGCCATCCAGAGAGAGTTCATGCCTGATTTGATCATAGCCACTAATTGGATGATCATTTTCCTAAAGCTTTTCAAATGGTTGACAGCTTTCTGCCTCTCGTTTTTTTTTAATGGACTGGGTCTTTATTTCTTGTTCTAAGCAACCAAACATACGCTTGTGTGCGATTTTGGTATTTCTACAGAGACCTACAGGTGTAATTGTCACAATCTGAGCAACCTTTGTCCCTTAATTAGCTGCTTTTGGGGAACCCCTAATGAGAGTTGCTGTTCTTGTTAACAATCTTAGAGAATACCTGATGGGTAAAACTCTCCAAAGTCTGAGGCATGTCAGCAGACACCATATGACAGCAATTTAATGAAGTTAAAAACTGCCCTGATTCAGATCGCTGGAGTAGCATCTGTGTTGTATAGCTTTTGATTCCTGTTAGTCTATTTAAATCACGCATACACACACACACACATCCATGAACTGAGTGTTCACGGTGAAGGATAACAGAAAGGTGAAGGATACAGAAAGGAGAGCTTATTAATGGAAATATTTTATGAGCTCTATTTCTGCGCCTCCTAATATCCAATACCACAGAGGGAATTGAAACTGTGGTACCCTTCTTCAGATAATTTACTTTAAATGGAAAGCATTATCTATGTGAAATCTGGCAAACGGATGGCTAAATATTTGGTTCATTTCCCATTTTCATATATGCATATATATATGACTCCTTTGTAATATTTTGGGATTGGGATCTTTGGCAGCTCCTGATATATATATAGATAGATAGAAAGATAGTCATTTTCTTTCTTTTATCGCAAGCATATTGCAACCAGATTCAGGGTTGGTGTCATCCTGAGTGGAAATCATTATTACCTAAAAATAGTACTTTCACAAAGAGAGGGTTTGACCCAGAAAGCCATGAAGGAAAATCACTTTAGAGAACGAAGTGCTATCTAGTTGTTGTGCCCCCCCCCTTCCCTGTCCCCCTGCCTTGTACCAAAAGATTCTGCATTTCTGCAAAAAGAAGGCTTCATGGTTGGAACATTCATCTCTGTTAAAGATACCATGTAGAAGCTGAAAAGATTTAGGGCAACACTCACGTGAACTTTTAAAATTCGTTCATTCTTCTATACCTGTTACAATAGTGCTAAGCAACTAATTCAGATTACTTAAATGTCCTCTACGTGAAGCTGCCCTTAAAGATAGTCTGAAGAGTGCAAAATATAGAATGTAGCAGCTAGAATTTCACAACGCGCTTGTTTCTCAACACTTACTTGGCTGCCTATTTGTTTTCCTTTTAAGGTGCTGGTATCAAGCTGTGATCGGGATGCGGGTGGCACTATGGTCTAAACCACAGAGCCTAGGGCTTGCCGATCAGAAGGTCAGCAGTTTGAATCCCCGCAATGGGGTGAGCTCCCGTTGCTCGGTCCCAGCTCCTGCCAACCTAGCAGTTTGAAAGCACATCAAAGTACAAGTAGATAAATAGGTACCACTCCGGCGGGAAGGTAAACGGCGTTTCTGTGTGCTGCTCTGGTTTCGCCAGAAGCAGCTTAGTCATGCTGGCCACATGACCCGGAAAAACTGTCTGCAGACAAACATTGGCTCCCTCAGCCAGTAAAGCGAGATGAGCGCTGCAACCCCAGAGTTGTTCGCAACTGGACTTAACTGTCGGGGTCCTTTACCTTTTTTATCAAGCTGTGAAGTTTAGGAATGGGCTACCTGAAGGACTGCCTACATCTATTGACATCCAAGCCCCTTGTCTCAGAATAGTAGAGTTGGAAGGGATCCTGAGGATAATCTAGTCCAAATCCCTGCAATACAGGAATCTGAACATGACAGATGGCCATACAAACTTCATTTAAAACCCTCTAAGGAAGGAGAGTCCACCAGCACCTCTGGTGGGAATCTGTTCCACTGTCGAAAAGCATTTAGTGTCAGAAAGTTCCTCCAGAGTCAGAATCTCTGTTCTAGCTGAACCATACACTCATGTGTTATTCACGAGTAATGTCCAATGAGTGTACAGTTTGTTTAGCCGTGTATACAGTGCATACAGTAGTTGAGCTGTACAAATCAACAAGTGATTCACACAAACACTCAGACATGTGTAGAGGCAGCTTGTACCCATTATTTTCTGCATAATGTCGCCGGCTCCCTCGGCCAGTAAAGCGAGATGAGCGCCACAACCCCAGAGTCGTCCGTGACTGGACCTAGTGGTCAGGGGTCCCTTTACCCTTTACTTTTACCCAGAGCATCCACAAAGACTTTTTAATTATTGTTTTTAATGGTTTTCTTTTTCAGATAATTTAATGGTGCTATGATTTAACAAACATTTTCATCTGCTTCTGCTATATTTTAATGGTATGTATGCATGTTAATGTTAACATTGCTTATTTATTAAATCTTTTATATTGCCTTTCTGCAAAGACATCTAAGGTGATTTGCACCTTAAAATATTAACACATACAAACAGTACAAAATAGTCTCAGGCTCACTTTGGGAGCACGGTGGAACGTTGGTTCCCTAGCCTGAGTGTCTCTACTTCCACTTCAAAGGATACATGGATGCAGAAGAATTAAGTTACAATGTGGATTTGTTTTGTTTTCTTGCATACATACATAGTGTTTACATCATACTTTGAATTAAAATACACTATTCTGAGCTTTTCTAGAGTTAATTGTCACCCTTAATAACATATGCATGCCGCAGTTGCGAGCAGATCTGAGAACAAAGGATGCAATGCCGTTACCCAAAGGGGCGACAGATGTAAAAAGAACTGCTGGATACTTTTGGTTATCTGCTTGAAGCACAAGATAGAAGACTGCCAACTGGGAACATAACATACCTTGTGTCAGGACAGCATGTCACTGGCTATAAGATATCAATAACACTCATCCAAGTAACTTCCAAGTGTATTTCATCAGTATAATGTGATATCATTGCCCGTGATAAAAATTATGGTCTTCTTAAACCATGACCTCATACTAGAGGTAGCAATCTGAAACTTCCTCTAGTAATTAATCAGGTTCATAGTAATATGGCAGAAACCTGGCAACAAACTGCGCTGGGTCTGAAAACCTTGCCACTGCATTATATACATTCATACGACAACTTCACACCAGCTAGGTTAAAAAAATAAAATAAACGAACTGGCTTACTATAAATACAAACAAAGCCTGCTGTGTTTGCTGTGCAATATTTCAGCTAAATGAACAGCAAGGAAAGGTGTCATCCCATCACACTTTCAACACCTGACTGTTTGTAGGGTTGACAGGTTGGAGAGCAGGTGTTGGAACCACTAGCCCTCCAGACGTTTGTTAACTATGACTCCCCTCAGCCCCAGCTCATATGGCCAATGGCTGAGGATGATGGGAAGCCAGAACTGACACCTGTAGGTTTTGGGCCCTCCAAATGTTGTTGGACTCCACATCCCATCAGTCTCATCAGTCCTAGCCGGTGTTGTCAAAAGTTAGGAATGATGGGAATTGCGGCCCAGCAACATACGGAGGGCTGTAGGTTCCCCAGCCCTGGTTAAAACTAAGGCACAAGCAGGATAGAGCATGACGGGGTGAACTAGGAAGTACAGTCATACCTCGGGATAAATGTGCTTCAAGTTAAGTATTTTTGGGTTGTGCTCTGCAGCAACCCGGAAGTAACGGAGTGTGTTACTTCTGGGTTTTGCCACACGCGCATGCACAGATGGTCAAAATGACGTCACGTGCATGCGCGGAAGCGGCAAAACACGACCCGCGCACATGGGTTGCGTTCGCTTCAGGATGTGAACGGGGCTCCGGAACGGATCCCATTCGCAACCCAAGGAACCACTGTACCAGAAAGCAAGTACAAGGGAATAGTCTGGAATCACAAAGGGCCTTCCAATAGCAACACAGTGGTCAAGCTAAAGAACTGTGGCAAGTTTTGGCCAGAGGCGGAGCGGCGTACATGCTGAGCACCCGGGGGTGGGACGAGTGTCCCACGGGGGCGCTGCCCACTGCAAGAGTCCTAGGGGGTGGGGCAGCGATAGGGATGACACATGGGGCTGACCGCACCCCCTGCACCCCCTTCCTCCGCCAGTGGTTTTGAAACTATTTAGCAAACAATGGCACAGGATCACTGAATCTAAAGATAAAGAGGATTCTGCTCTGTAGAATCTGTATCCTGGCTCAAATTGTCTGCAGATAAAAGAGGCCTACTTGCAGAATTATTAGGGAGCCTGAATATTATTTCTGTTCATATATTATATTAAAAACAACTCCACCAGTACCTTTGAACTGCATTCTGGGTTACACCATTTACTCATTTGTTTTCCAGGCTGCTGAATGTGAACGGTCATGGATGCAGCATGAAACAGCTCTGCTGGATTTTAAAAATAAAAGCAGATTCTCTTTTGTAATCTACCAAGCCTTGGCAGAAAGCTGGTATATAAATGAAATAAGTAACAATGGAAAGAATTCAACATTGTAGTACAGCGTTCCATCAGCACAAACACTTCTGCTTCCCTCTTCACCCCATTTTCTGTCCTGGGGATTCTCCCAGCCCCCCAAGAGCTGGTTTAGGAGGTTCAGGAGGGGAGAGAGGGGGAAAGCCATGTTGCACTAGCAGGAGCCCTTGCGCTGGCTTCCACTCGCAGAACAACTTAGTTCAATCTGGCCCAGTAATCATAACTCAGCCATATATGGGCTGGATCTACACACAGCAAAGCAGCGTTTTAGTTAAACGCATTGTAAACTTTGTGTGAGAAATCGGGTTGGCAAAAACGTAACTCCACAGCGCCATCTGGTGTCACAGTGTTGTGATGCGTACACAACACATAAAAAAACACTTTAGCTACCAGCACAGGATTGCAAAAACCTGGACATTGTCAACTTAGTAGGCCACAATGTTTGACCGATGGTTTGCATTCAGCTTGGTGGGCCACACTGTGCAAGTCTTGTTCTGTGGGATGCAACACATTTTATGCCACAGCCAGGCCGCCCGATGGATGGCTTAATCAGCACCCGGCAGATTTCCAGCTTCCCCTGCCCATAGCCATCCCTTTTATTTCAGAAGACACTGCTCTTATTTAGCAAGTGCCAAAAGGCAAGACGTACTAACATTTTTGCAGACATTTCTTAGTTACACTAAAGGATCGACTCTTCTGTACTCCCGCGGAATATTAAAAGCCAGCACTGTTTAAAGCTGCAGGGGAAAGTAATTAGGTGCAACAGAAACTGTGGCTTTCCCGCAAAGACATAAAAATACACAGTGCAGATAAATGTATCTCCATCAATGAATAATGTTACTGGATGCTATCTGCGTGGTTGCTGGTTTTATTTATTATTTATTTATTAACTGCATTTATATAGCTGCCCCAGAACAGAAGTTATTTGATAGCTTGCAAAACCAAAACAAAAAAGTACTGTGTGAAACAATAGGAGATATAGCAAGTTAATTAAAAAGCTGAAATGTAATTAAAGCAGAATTTTGAACTGAAAGGCTCAAAATGATGCTTATGCCTGTCTCTCATTTTGTCATTTATTTACAAGGTTTAAATAGATTTAACCCATGAATGATTGTCAGTGCCTCTGGTTCTTTATCAGTTACTAATCAATGTATAATTCTTAATCAATTCTGGAGCAATGCTGTAATGCTGCTCATTGCTATTTTGTCTCTTCATTGATAGCTTAGTCACATGTGTTGCAAAGCAGGCGTACCACTCGTGTCACAGAAAATAAAATATATCACATTCCCAAAACTGATTCTAGATGCTTTCCTATGCATTTTGGTGGAAGGTTGTTGGGCACGATATCAACAAAGTGATCAGACTGAGCATGAAAATCAGGTTACATTTCATCCTTTGACGATGTTATATTCATTGCTCTGTCACACTCCTAGATCCTCAGTGTGGTATCACCAAAGTGAACACATCCTGGCAGGTCTAGTAATGATGATACATTCATAATTTTCATCTGACATTGCTGTGCATATTCTGTGTGCAGCTAGGTGATCTTGTTACTTCAGTGTTAAGATTAAATTATTCTGCACTCATCTGCTTTGAAGGTTGTAGAATGCTCATGTTTATATTATTTGTTATTAAGAGGACATTCAAGGATATTCTGCATCAAATTCTGTGCAAATCATTCTTGTATATAGGTTTCCACAGCTTTTCCTTAATCCATTTCAGGGATGATGCCAAGACGGAGCAACAAAACTATCACACTGCTACATTCCAAAGGAGTTGTTGTTTAGTCGTTTAGTCGTGTCTGACTCTTCGTGACCCCATGGACCAGACCATGCCAGGCACTCCTGTCTTCCGCTGCCTCCCGCAGTTTGGTCAGACTCATGTTTGTAGCTTTGAGAACACTGACTAACCATCTTGTCCCCTGTCATCCCCTTCTCCTTGTGCTCTCAATCTTTCCCAACATCAGGGTCTTTTCCAGGGAGTCTTCTCTTCTCATGAGGTGGCCAGAGTATTGGAGTCTCAGCTTCAGGATCTGTCCTTCCAGTGAGCACTCAGAGTTGATTTCCTTCAGAATGGAGAGGTGTGATCTTCTTGCACTCTATGGGGCTCTCAAGAGTCTCCTCCAGCACCATAATTCAAAAGCATCAATTCTTCAGCAATCAGCCTTCTTTATGGTCCAGCTCTCACTTCCATACATCACTACTGGGAAAACCATAGCTGTAACTATACGGACCTTTGTTGGCAAGGTAATGTCTCTGCTTTTTAAGATGCTGTCTAGGTTTGTCATTGCTTTTCTCCCAAGAAGCAGGCGTCTTTTAATTTCATGACTGCTGTTACCATCTGCAGTGATCATGGAACCCAAGAAAGTAAAATCTCTCACTGCCTCCATTTCTTCCCCTTCTATTTGCCAGGAGGTCATGGGACCAGTGGCCATGATCTTAGTTTTTTTGATGTTGAGCTTCAGACCATATTTTGCACTCTTCTCTTTCACCCTCATTAAAAGGTTCTTTTGTTCCTCCTCACTTTCTGCCATCAAGGTTGTGTCATCTGCATATCTGAGGTTGTTGATATTTCTTCCGGCAATCTTAATTCCGGCTAGGGATTCATCCAGCCCAGCCTTTCGCATGATGAATTCTGCATGTAAGTTAAATAAGCAGGGAGACAATATACAGCCTTGTCATACTCCTTTCCCAGTTTTGAACCAATCAGTTATTCCATATCCAGTTCTAACTGTAGCTTCTTGTCCCATATAGAGAATTCTCAGTAGACAAATGAAGGTGATCAGGCACTCCCATTTCTTTAAGAACTTGCCATAATTTGCTGTGGTCAACACAGTCAAATGCTTTTGCGTAGTGAATGAAGCAGAAGTAGATATTTTTCTGGAACTCTAGCTTTTTCCATAATCCAGCGCATGTTTGCAATTTGGTCTCTGGTTCCTCTGTCCCTTCGAAATCCAGCTTACACTTCTGAGAGTTCTTGATCCACATACTGCTTGAGCCTTCCTTGTAGAATTTTAAGCACACCTTGCTAGCGTGTGAAACTCCAAAAGCAGAAAAGGACACTACCAACTTTTCCCTTGCTGATGTCAGCTTCCTGGGTGCGCTGTCTGAGAAAGTTTCAAAATTTGAAATAGCTTTGAAATTCATTACACACCTGCACACACTTACTTCTGAGTATATAGGATTGCACTTTAAGCATCCATAAACATATAGATAAGGAGCCTATAGCAGAACTATGGGGATAAAGTCTAGTATAAACTCAACCCTTTTGTTTCCCATCAATTCATTGATTAGCCTGTTTCTTTTAAAACAGTTATATGCCACCTTCTATTCAGAGTATTTCAAGGCAGCTCACAGGAAGACTATAAAATAACTGGGGGGAAACAACACTGACATGAATGTATTAAAACAACAGTGTAACAACATCTACAGCAACCAGTGTTTATTAACAGCACAGATTTAGTGTCTAGAAAACACTTGGGCAAACCAGTTCTTCTCATCAGTTATGGAAGAAAGGCTGTAGCTCAGCAGTAGAGCACATGCTTTGCATGCAGAAGGTTCCAGGTTCCACATCTTCAGGTAGAGCTGGGAGCATTCCCTGTCTGAGACCATGTCAGTCAGTGCGGACAATACTGAGTTAGATGGACCAATCATCTGACGCAATAGAAGGCAGCTTCTTGTGTTCTGTAGACACCAGCCTGCACAAGGATGAGCACAGTCTGAAGGCAGATGTTAATAAAGTGGGATTGATATAGGTATGGATTTTGTATCCCATCTTTCCATCATAAAATTCAAGGTGATGTCCATGGAAGTTCCATTCTTTTTTCATTTAAAGGACTGGGATGTGCTCACTGTGGGCTCCGGGGAATTTGCCGGAGAAAGGCAAAGGGTTTCCATGTGTATCCCTCAGTTTGCATTCTGCCATGGTGACCAAAGTTATGTTAGATACCACCCCAATGATAACAACTCAAACTCCAGGCCAAAGATCCCTACTGTAAACTCGCAAGGCATCATAGCTACACAATGGGCTATTGCCTGGTTTTTCTAACTTTAACCAAACCATTATTTACAGTCTGCACAGTGGTACCTCAGGTTAAGAACTTAATTCATTCTGGAGGTCCATTCTTAACCTGAAACTGTTCTTAACCTGAGGTACCACTTTAGCTAATGGGGCCTCCCGCTGCTGCTGCGCCACCACCGCGCGATTTCTGTTTTCATCCTGAAGCAAAGTTCTTAACCCGAGGTACTATTTCAGGGTTAGTGGAGTCTGTAACCTGAAGCATCTGTAACCTGAAGTGTCTGTAACCCGAGGCACCACTGTATCCCCCTTTAACTTGGCAGAGGATTCATAATCCTCTTGAATTCCACCCAGAAAGGACTGTAGGCCTGGAAAGTCAGCAAGGAACCCTGCTGGACTTTTCCCTTCTCCAGTGGGTTCATTGAACCAATGCAGAAGTGGTTCAAGGGCAGGGCAGCACAGGCAGGGCAGCACTGTTGACCAGGCATCTCAACAGGACAGAACAGTGCTGCTTACAGAGAGGGGAAGGGGCAAGGCCGCAGGGAACTCAGGCAGTGTGGGCATGACGCCAGAGCAATCTATCATTTCTGCCACAGTGTGTGCACACTGCCTTGCCCTCCCCCATCAGCGATGGCAAGAAGCTGCCCCATCTGCACCACAGGCTGCCACTGGACCCAAGAGTACTAAGTGGGCAGGAATAACTAACATATCCTTGACTATGTAGCTAAACACTGTTTGACAGAACCCCTTCTTTAAGTTATTAATATTTCTGATCCAGTTATTATTAGCCAACAACTGGTTTCATTGCAAGGAGATGAAATATGTGATATAAATATTGACAGCAATAAGTTAGAATATTTTGGGACTAATGTCCATCAGCATTTTTTGATCACTTCTCTTGTCTATAATTGCCATCATTGTGCCTGCCAAATTGTGGATACTTTTAGGAAACGAATGCCCTCAAATAGACAATTCTTCACAATATAAACGCATCTATCATTTGAAACGTATTAATTATTTCCAGATGGGTGGAATATGTTTGGCATCGCATATTTTTCAAGCTAAAACTAAGCAAATATCAGCATTGTAGTTCTCTCAGACTGCTCACTTCCCAAAAGCACTTGTAATTGTTTTTCCCTCTGCGAACGGCCTATGAAGCCCTGCACCTTCTCTTTCCCTCAGAAACATTGGCTCAGTGAATGCTGGAGAAGCTTCCTTTTAGATTTTAAGGGAAATTCTAGAGGCACTGGTAGGAGTTTATGGTTGTGAAAACAAAACATTTATTGTGTAGATAAGTAATAAAAAATAGTTATAAAGAACAATTCAAGAGCTTTGTAGGACTTCTCTGCTATGGAGGTGAAATCCTTTCAAGGAAATTGTATAGAATTTTATATTTAGGAGTAGCTATAGAATTACTGCGGAGGCAGGGTAATTACCTCAAGAGACTTGCTTCAGTGAACACATTTATGATGCTATTCCCTAAAATCTTGAAACATTCGATCAAGCAGAAACACCAGGATTTTGGTTATACTTCAGTCAAAATCAAACATTTTTAGGTCATGTTCATTTCAGTTGCAAAGTCTTAAGCACAAGACTCTCCCGCTGAAATTATTGGGACTTAAAATATTGTGAATTTGGGCTGGTATCTTTCTACCTCATCTTCTGAGTTCTGAGTTCCATGAATGTGTTGTGGACCCAGGGCTTAAATAAGCTGAAGAGAGTAAATGGTTAGGGCTTTTCCCATCACCCTGATGAGTAAGCAGACAAAGAGGAGTGCTCATTCCACTGAAGTGAATGGGACACTACACAAGTGCAATAGCTCAATTGCAGTGCGGAAGCATTACTGAGTTACTGCACTTATTTTTCTTTGTACACAACAGCTACTGGAAGGTGGCAACGTAACTTCAAAGTTCTCAACCCATTTTTGGTCCCAGTATGGGCGGGAGATCCAAGACTGACAAAAAGAAATACTTCACACAGTGTATGGTTGAACTGTGGAATAGTCTGCAGCAAGAATTAGCAATAGTTGCTGACTTGGGTGGTTTTAAAGTGGATTGGCAAATTCATGGAAGATAAGGGTGTTGATGACTCCTCCTCCTGGTGGCTATATGCTATGTCTAGTATCAAAGAACTTATGCCTCTGAATTCCAGCTGCTGGGGAATCACAAGAAGAGTGTTAGTGTACTCATGCACTGCTTGTGGGCCTGACTGAGGCACCAGGATAGGTTCTGTGGAAATAGAATGCTGCCCCAGAGAAGTCTTATATGTTTTTGGAAGGGCTTTTTTGCACATTACCTGGTTTTCTTCTCAAGTAGGACAATGTGCAATAAGTGTCTACTTTCTGCATATGATCTTGTTGGTTGTTTGGTTGTTTTAATTGCTTACTGTCTGCTATAGTTTATTGTTCTCATCATGTTATACATATAACTTGCCCTGGAACATTTGGTGAAGGGCAGGTAAATAAAGATGCAAAATAAATATATGAACTGTATGATAAGTTAGTTTTCACTCTGTAGCAGCAACTTTCCATTATAATTGGCCTCTTTTTTAAAAATAATAATAATCTAAAATTACTTTTAAGAACTTGGGTAAGGGTTCCCATTCATCCTATCCTATGCTAAATTAGTCATCATAGTCTATATGTACATTCTGGGAAATTGAAAACAGATATTTAGCTTTGTGTGAAATACTTCAGTAGCTGGAAAGTATGGTGAAAATTTGAGCATTAGCACAAACAACCCCCACCAAGAAATTCAAAATGGAGAGTCTGAACTCTGTCTTGTCTGATCTGCACAAATCTTCACATTCCAATTAATCACTAAAAATATGAGAGAGCATTTCTTCCAAATGCATTTCAGTTCTAATACCAGCAGAATCCAGTGCATTTTGCCTTCTTCCATTTCCTTTTCTTTAGAAGAAGAAGAAAAATTGCCCACCAGACCAGATAATTCTCTATGAATGCTGATAAAACAATTCCGTGGCTAGGGACATCTAACCTGGCAAGTAGAATGCATATGAAGCAGTAATAAAGAGATAATTAGCTGAAGGGTTACAATGCAGCACACTTCATGCCTGGGAATGCCAGGGAATGGGGCGAAGGCATGCAACAATGCATTGGTTTGACAATACAAGAGTAGAGTAAATGTTCACAACATATTTGCATTTCCTCTGAAGAGCTCTTGACATGAAAGTGCCATGTTTCTAACCTTTTCAAAGATGATCTGCTGACAGAGCCTCTGCATTAGCCATCCAGGGCTGATGTGTTGTCCTGAGTCATCCATCCACTTTGATTATTCTCAATTGACAGATAATTCTGCATTTTTCTGGGCCACATTAACAAGGCAGGACACAACTGGGCCAGCTGCTCAGTCGTTCTCATTTCAAGCAGTTCGACCGAATAAAGCCAAGTTACCCCAGTTTACACCAGCTAAGCGCTTTACCCAACTTCATATACTCCTTGGCTCTTTTCTAGCTTTCTGACCTTCTCAGTGCAATAAGATTAATATCTTTCACCTCTCTTTTTTAAACATTACGGAATATTCCCCCCCTACGGCCACCACCATTTTCTCTGTTTGTAAAATAAGTACTGTAAGATTACAGGAAGAGATAGCAAGCAGTAAATAAATATTGCCACATTTTATGAGGTAAGGCCTCATCCAAGGAATTTTGTGTGAGATTTGTCACTGGAGAGGTAATGAGAGGCATTTTCCCAGGAACTAGTAGTAAATGGTTCGATGAGTAATGCTCTCTGCTTAACTGGTTGTTGTTTTTACTCATGATGGGTCAGGTTTCCAGGGAGCTAGGCGCTCATTTCTCCATACACCAAGCCCTCCTGAAAAATCAGAGCTAAGCACAGCTTCTCACAGGCATCAAACGCACCTCAATATTTCCAGCATTAACCTTTCTGGCAATAAATGTGAAGGGGATGACTACTGATTAGCTTGTTTGGAGCTAATCCCTGAGATTTTGATGCTTTTCTACTAAGCCTGCTTTTGTCATGGCCCAATTACATTTTTCCAGGCTCTGTGCCCAAAAGTCATTTTCATATGTATTGCAGCCCTGAGGGACACAACAGAAAGGACAGGGAGAGATGACTTTAAACTCTGCAGGGTACATTTAAGTTCCACGTTAAGGAAGACATAACTATAAGAACAATACAGCAGGTAAGAAATCACCTGCCTGAGAGGTGGTAAATTTCCTTTCTCACTGATTTTCACCAAAACACTGGAGAGAAATTAGTTCTGCCCTTTCAGTCCATTTCTGGGCCCAGTTCAGATTTTAGCCATTGCAGCCTTAAATGGCTTAGGAGCATGCCATTTCTTCCTGGGCCTTAAGATCTTTGTAAGATGTCCTTCTCCAGGAAGGTTCCTCCAACAAATGAGGTAGGATGGGTGGCTACTTGGGAGAGGGTCTTTTTCATGGTGGAATATGCTCCCCAGAGAAGTTTGTCTGGCACCTATGCTATGGCTTTTGAGAAACCAGACAAAGGTCGTCTTCTTCTTTTTCTTCCTTCAACTGCAGTTGATAACTCCATATAAATTCTTGGAGTATAAGGCTATTCATGGCAACGATTAACAATGGTGGTACATTATGTATTTATTATTTATTAAATGTATTAAATTTGTAAAATGCCCTCCATCCAAAAATCACAGGGTGACTCACAACATAAAAATATAAAATGAGAACACAAAGTGTGTGTGTGTGTGTGTGTGTGTGTGTGAGCGCACGTGCACACACACACACACACACACACACACTGCCTCTCCCATAAATGCATTTAAAAGGCCCTAGATTGTTTAATCAGCCCAAGGCCTGGTAATAGAGAAATGTTTTTTGGCTGGAGCCATTAGGTCCACTGTTGCAGGCACTTTGGTGCTATGTGCCAGTTGCTGAGATCTGCAAATTGGGCAAATGCTGTTGCATTCATGGCCTGCTTATGGGCTTCTCATACAGGCAGCTGCTTGACCACTGTAGGATGTTGGACTAGATGAAACTTTGATCTGATCTAGGAGGGCTCTTCTTAATCCATACCCAGGTAAATGCTGCCCCTGTAATTTCCTCACTGGTTGGAGAAGTGGGGAGTATGTGATGTAGTCATGTTTAGATGCTGCATGAAGTCTCGGTAGGTTCCCACAAGGCAAGACACAGTGAAAGCAGGAAGAACCTTTACTGAACAAGCAGAGCTGGACAGCAGGGGCAAAGCAACTGCTTATATACATTTCTGAAGGCCTGGGCCACTCCCACTCCCAACATGATTGTCTGTCCAAACATCCAAGCTGCGAATCATAAGTCAGAGCTCAAGGGCCAATGGCAGAAGCCCAAATCCTGAAATGTTCTGTGATTGGATATCATGTATTGAATCAGAACAATGGGGCTCATAATCCTTAGTCCAGACTCAAGCTCAGGCAAACACAGACTACTGAACGCATAACACTGCAGCTCACATTTTCTTATATTGGCTTAAGGCCATTAAGTAAGTGGGAGTCAGCCTCCTTAGGTATTAAGACAGGAACCCGAAGGCTTGTGTGCACTCAGCAAAAATAAAAAATAAACTGTTTTTCATTTCTAATTGCTTTTGAAATTCCCCTCAGACTCAAAATAAGTATTTTATGTCGCATGTGGTAGGATTGTTGTTCAAGAAACATAAGCAACAAATTGCCCCTGGACAACAGAACTACTTGTACAGTTCTTTGGATCCAGAACCTAGTATTTACTGCAATGTTTGCCTCTGAACCACACAGCTTTAATGCTCTCACCAGAATGGAGGCCCTGAATTTGCAAATACATGTGCAAACTACTTCTTGGGGATGCTTTCCTAAGCAGGGTTGAAAAAACAACAGACACAGTGAAGGATATATATATAATTGAGAAAAGTAGTTAATACATGAGAAAAGTTAAGGTAGCCATAAAAAGCTCTTTTGCTCCCCATCCCCCCCCAAAACAGGTTTCCATTGGGGGAGAAAATGAAAAATGATTTGACTATGAGATATTTCAGGCACTACATCTATGTGCTACAATATATATCTTTTTCAGGTTTACTTTTCTTCCAGGGTGGCAATTACATCTACAATTGCATGTGCATGGAGAAGAAAATATACCCCAAATTGCACATGAACCCTTGAGATTAGCAGTTCATTTCATGCACTGTTGGATTTGTCTCCTGTCTCTCGTATACACCTTCCCACAGCAAAAGCGCAGAACATCTCCCTGCTACCTCTCAAACAGTTTGTGAGGCCGGCTTGCCACCCAACTTGCCATTAAAGAAAATGAGAGGAACAGCTAGAATAAAGAGCAAATCTTTCAAAACGTGAAAGGTCTGTTTCGTTGTTTAGATGTGAATATTCAACCTTGTGTGCTAGTTAAAGAAAGCTCTCCAACCTGCTCCGCCCTGGCTTTTCTGTGTAATTTACTGGATTTCAATATGTTTCGGACAAAAAACCTTTGAACCGTTCTTCAAGGATGACAGAAAACATTTGGGAAATTGGAGAAGAAAAATGGAATCTGAAGTAAGCAAGCAAATGAATATAACAGCTTGGCTCTTAGGACCCAAAAGTGGACTTCCACTCTTTCCCCCCTTTGTACTACGATCCCTGGTACCTACCTGCCAAGTGAAGTTAGAAAACCTTATAGAATGGGATTCACTGTGTCATAGGAAGTTACTACTTCAGAGGAACTTGGCAGAAACCAGGAACCCTCTTTGGTCAGGAAAAGCTAACACAGTTGGGGTTTTGCTGCAGAGGCACACACACACACACACACACCAGCATGGGCATCACTGCTATGTTTCCTGGATGGTACAGGGGTTGGACTGTGTGGATGTGCACTAGTGAAAGTGTCCCATCATACCATCTGCTCCTATCTCTGGCAAGATCAGAAGGATGTCACTGGATCCAACCCACTGATTAGAAATTACACCAGCTAGATTAGTAGAATATCAAACTAAAGAACGAAATGTCTGTATGTATGTTAAGGGGACTCTTAAGTTGAGCCGTTAATGTGCATAATAACCATCCATTGTGCACATTCCTCAGGCTTCATGGAGAATGTGCATACACTTTCTCCATGAAGAGGAAATTGACCACATTCTCTGGTCGATATACATATTCTTCAACGGGTCTTGAAAATGTTTTTGTGTCAACTGAATTTAGACATTTTCCAGTCATTATGCACAATCTCCAATAGGTTTTGGGGGGGATGTTCATATATTGGCTGAATTTGTACATTCTACAACCACATTAAATGCTCAGCTTTCATTTCCTTTAACATATACATTATGTGATTTCGGCATACTATTCAAAGGGTTGTATGCAACATGGAGCTATGTGATCGTTCCATCAGCAAACTGATTTATCCGTGCACAATAGAATATTCATTCTCTTCTCCCATGCACCCCTAGATGTGTTTGGGGGTTTCCCCAACCCTATGGAGCAGATTTGGTGAGGGCACAGGACATGCAGAGACAGGAGAGGGGAAATTCCCATTGTGCAAATGGAATACTGCCCAGAGTTTCTCCTGGAACAATATAGACAAGGTATGTCCAAACACTTTTTTAAAGTAAGATAGCACTGGATGGGCACATTGTACAAATTCTGAGAATAACATTGCATAGTATGTACTATGCAATGCATAGTATGTACAAAATTGCAAACAATTTTGTAATGTTAACTGGGTTTAGTTTGAACACTTGTTGCTGAGCAAGCTAGGATCTGAAACTACAATCTGAGCATTCATATTGTTGTTGTGTAGTCGTTTAGTCGTGTCTGACTCTTCGTGACCCCGTGAATGAGAGCATGCCAGGCACTCCTGTCTTCCACTGCCTCCCACAGTTTGGTCAGACTCATGTTTGTAGCTTCGAGAACACTGTCCAACCATCTTGTCCTCTGTCATCCCCTTCTCCTTGTGCCCTCCATCTTTCCCAACATCAGGGTCTTTTCCAGGGAGTCTTCTCTTCTCATGAGGTGGCCAGAGTATTGGAGCTCAGCTTCAGGATCTGTCCTTCCAGTGAACACTCAGGGCTGATTTCCTTCAGAATGGATAGGTGTGATCTTCTTGCAGTCCATGCGACTCTCAAGAAGCTCCTCCAGCACCATAATTCAAAAGCATCAGTTCTTCGGCGATCAGCCTTCCTTATGGTCCCGCCATAACTGCTCTCACTTCCATACATCTCTACTGGGAAAACCATAGCTTTAACTATACGGACCTTTGTTGGCAAGGTGATGTCTCTGCTTTTTAAGATGCTGTCTAGGTTTGTCATTGCTTTTCTCCCAAGAAGCAGGTGTCTTTTAATTTTCTGACTACTATCACCATCTGTAGTGATTATGGAGCCCAAGAAAGTAAAATCTCTCACTGCCTCCATTTCTTCCCCTTCTATTTGCCAGGAAGTGATGGGCCCAGTGGCCATGATCTTCGTTTTTTTGATGTTGAGCTTCAGACCATATTTTGCACTCTCCTCTTTCACCCTCATTAAAAGGTTCTTTAATTCCTCCTCACTTTCTGCCATCAAGGTTGTGTCATTAACATATCTGAGGTTGTTGATATTTTCTTCCAGCAATCTTAATTCCGGCTTGGGATTCATCCAGTCCAGCCTTTCACATGATGAATTCTGCATATAAGTTAAATAAGCAGGGAGACAATATACAGCCTTGTCGTACTTCTTTCCCTATTTTGAACCAAACAGTTGTTCCATATCCATTTCTAACTGTAGCTTCTTGTCCCACATAGAGATTTCTCAGGAGACAGATGAGGTGATCAGGCACTCCCATTTCTTTAAGAACTTGCAATAGTTTGCTGTGGTCGACACAGTCAAGAGCCTTCATATTAAGAAGAGTTAATAAGTTAACAAGAGGTCTTTTAAAAACAACAACAACACGGCTCTCCAAGTTTTGAAGAAGAGAAGAGAAGAGTTTTGATTTGATATCCCGCTTTATCACTACCCAAAGGAGTCTCAAAGCGGCTAACATTCTCCTTTCCCTTCCTCCCCCACAACAAACACTCTGTGAGGTGAGTGGGGCTGAGAGACTTCAGAGAAGTGTGACTAGCCCAAGGTCACCCAACAGCTGCATGTGGAGGACCTCTGCTTAGTTTTTAAAGTGAAAGCTTTCATTGGCCTTCTCTAGCCCATGGAGTGGGGAAGAGAAGCACATCAGCTCAAGACTCTCTGGGATTTAGTCATACCATGGTTTAGCAGGGCACCATGGTTTTCTGTAATTTTTGAACCTCACCAGGCTTTCTGATGCCCATCAGTAATGTGGGAATTAATATTGCTGGCTGTTTTAAATAGCACACCAAGATAATGTACTTGAAGTGGTTTGGCTTTGGAAATCCAGATTATTGTTGTTGAGACTGGATGTCATCCTGTTCTATAAAATTTGTACAAATTGGAAGAGATCCCAAGGGTCATCTAATCAAACCCCTGTAGGAATCACAGCTACGTCTTGGTAGCTGCTAGGACAGAGGCAGTAGGGTTGTATCATGCAACGTGACAAAGCATTCAACAGGCCACTCGCCTTCTCACCTACAAAAATAAAAAATAATCCTATGTGGACTTCTTAAATAAAAATAAATAAAACAGATCTGTCAGCTAACCTCAAAAAGGTACTAAGTTGGAAAATCATAATAAGAATGTGGTTATCAGAACTCAGACTGATATCTAACATGTATGTCCAGATACTGAGAATTTTCTTTCCTTGGTCCTTTTTTTTATGCAAACACAGCATACATTTGGCAATAATGTTTAAGGTCCAAATTTACTCTGGTTTTTTATATTATTTTATTTGCTGTCTTAAATAGGACTCAGTCACCTTTTCTTATGTGCAGCGTATTAATGCAGAGTGATTGCAGATTAAATTACAGTTGCATCCAAGGAGAGTTTAGGGTAGTCATCACAACAATACATATACTCATTTTTATGATCAATCAAATCTGAATCATCAGCCCATTAAATTTAAGCTTCTAGCATGTACTAAGTCTGTAATTAAATTAAACTAATTAACATTTTCCCATTGTATTACATTTTCTTTTATTAGAACGAATCTCCATCCTCCTGTAGAACATCTGCATTGATGTCTTTCTAAAATGGAATGTCCCTTTGTGTGTGTATGTGTACGTATAACATTTTAAATTGCTATGTAAAGCAATATATGCTTCTCTACTAAAGAATGTGGGGTTTTTTTCCTATTTAGAAACAAGCGAGGGACACCATACTGTCAGCTAACTCTTATCTCACAGTCAAAGATTGATTTTTGTTTGCAAACCATATATTTTATATCTAAATCATGTTCACTGGCTTTCATTCATGATTGGAGATTGATACAGCCCTCTATAAAGAATGTATTTATCTTTTGCAACACTCAGTGAACACTAAATAGCAAACTAGGTCAGACGAAGAATCTTTAATTCCATCATTTTATGTGGGTAATTGCTTTTGCTTCCTTATGTTTAACTACAGTAAATGAACTATAATTTTAAATGTCGTTTGACACTTGCTATCAGGCATAGCATAAAACACAAGGAAGGCGGCAAATATAGCCATGCTCCAGCAAAAAAAGCTGTAGCCATGCTCCACTATGAAGATATGAGTGTAATCCACAAAGAGTGGCTGCTGCCTGTCTTACTCCCAAGAGAACAACACAGAGAACAACAGGAATATCCCTGGTGGTGACTAAAGGGCCACTTATAAAGAAATAGAGTTATAAATCCCATCCTTTTGTCCTCTCACCCTGAACCCTCTGCAGATCTTATCCAGAGGTTTCGGGGATCCCCTAGAACAGATTCATGGGACACACAGAGGGACGAGAGGGGAGAACGTTCCATTGAGCGTGGAAAAATCATTGTACTGACAGGGCAGTTACTTAGCACAACTTGGAACACAACTCAAGCTGGGCTGCCAGCTCCTGGGGCTGTGCGGAGAGCAGAGTGTGAAAATGGTGGAGTACGCATGCACATTCAACACCTGACGGTGTCCGTGTCACCCAGAAGATTGCAATCACAGAGATAATAAGGGTCGTTCCATTGTCTGGAGAGGTCACTTCCTGGTTTGCATGGAGAAGCAGTTTTCGATGGAACCCAGCAATGGAAGTCCACAGCTGTATTGTATACCACTGCTCCCAAGAGAACATGGGGCTAGCTCCCTGGCCTCACAACTCCTTTACATGTTCTTTCAATGCAAGGGTATGGGATTGTGACAGGTCTGTTCTCCATGACTTTGCCCATACCACTGGCAATCACCACAGTAATGGCAACAACCCCATATTATAATGGGTCAAGAAATGCTTTTTATTGTTCCTGAAAATAAAGCATAATTCATTTATGCTGAATGACTCTTCATCACTTGGCAGGACAATCCAACCAGCTGGTTTACCAACATGGCTTACAAGTGCACTCTGTAATCGTTTATTACTTGTAAATGATTGTCTGTATTCACCCAGGAATTACCATTTTAGACCAAAACTTTATCCTTTATGGGGAGATCTTTCTACATTCAAGGTTTTTCACTATGAAGGAAGAACTCCAGGAGACAAAGTGAAGAGGTTAACAGGCAGATGTTTACAAAAATCTGAGCTCTAATGATCTAAGTTTGATCCCAGTTACTATAATCATAACGATCTGTAGTCCTTTAAAGACTGCAGCCTTCAAACCAACATTCTAGGATAACCCCATTAAGGTCAGTGGTGCAATGTTGTTTAAAGGCTGTGATTGTAATTTCTGAAAATGCATGCTAATGTATGGACGACACTCACTAATTATTATTGTCCTTGAGGCTGCCCAGTCCTTAGTGCCATCCTTTCCTACTAATTCTCCATTATTAATGTTTAAAACTATTTAGTCTGGAGTGATATGGCATTTCAGAATAAACAACTGGTGTCTGCTTTATAGTTTTATCAGGACCTTCAAAGTCAACAGCTCTCTTTGTGCTCCATGCAGAGAAGAACTCTTGGGCATAATTTGGGTGTAAATAATTGATGCTGTTCGTAAACTGGATTATTCATATGGTAATCAGAGCTCTATGCCCTGTGTGCAATATTTAACAGCAAAAACTAAAAAAGATTTTTTTGTAAAAACAACAACAACAACTTGACCCTTCTTGTATTGAGGAGAAAACAAACAATTTCCCACAATTGTCATTAATTCTGAGCACTTCCTCCCTAGTTTTACACTACAAATCTGTGTAACTCCCTTTTTTCTCACTACAGATGAAACAAAGCATATATATATTTTCCTTCCAAAGCAACCCAGAACTGCAAGTTGAGTTACTTGTCAGATTTGTGTAGTCTGTGTTTCCTATAGCCTACAAAAGGATTGCGAGGGATATTAAGAAGAAGCAATGTCATGCCAAAATCTATTCAAAATCCTGAGGAACTGAAATGTCAGCAACGTGCTACTCCCTATTTATAGAAGGAGTCATAGCTGTGGCATCTAAAGAAAAGGCACAACCAGGTAGCCGAAAGAGAATGAGTTGCAGCCTGCAGATATTAAGGAGTGTGGATGGTCTGGGAATGGTATCCTATAAACATGTCTGCTTTTTAAATGCAGCAAAAAAAAAACCTTATGTAAAACATCTACCACAGCCACTCAGGCTTAGAGTGACCTTTTGCTCTTCCATCTAGAGAGGCAATGGAGGCAGGCACACCTCTTAATTTTAAGAAAGAGAATGTCACAGTCACAAGAAAAGTGGAGCTACGTCTGCTTTTTCAGACCACTCCTTCTTTGGACTTGGGGCACACATGCAGGGCTAGCCCACCTATGAGGCAAGGTGAGGCAACAGAATCCACAGGGGCAGCAGATCTGGCCTCCAAGGAATGCATTGCCCACGGCTGCTGCCCCCTTGTTCCCAAAGTAGATCTTCACCTTCCCCCTTGTTTCTGATGTAGGTCTTCACTCACCCCTTCTTCCTTGGCAACTGGAGGGGAAGCCATTTTGTGTTTCACCTCAGGTGCCAAAATATCTTGGGCAAACCCTGCTAGCACCATAACTCAACCTAGGAAGAAAAGCTAAGGCTGTGTTCTTATTAGCAGCTTGAAATACTACAAGGTCATTTCTCCCCTTAAAAAACCAGTGGTGAGAGCCTGCTGGAGCTGCAGCAAAGGGTAATGTGAACATACCCTTAATTTCAATCCCAGTTGAAGGCTCAATAGTGTTCTGTCGAGTTTCTGATTTTGTACACATTATTTGGCTGAAGAACCACATTGCAAAATTGGGAGAATATCTAAAGGGCTTTCCCATGGAAGATGGAGCAAGCTTGTTTTCTCCACTCTGGAGAGTAGGACCCAAACCAAGGGATTCAAGTTACAAGGAAGGAGATTCCAACTAAACACCAGGAAGAACTTTCTGATATTAAGAGCTGTTTGACAGTGGAACAGACTCACACGAGAAGTGGTGGAACTCTTGTTCCTTGGAGTTTTTTAAGCAGAGGTTGGATGGCCACCTGTCACATATGATCTAGTTGAAATTCTGCCTTGCAAGGGGTTGGATTAGATGACCCTCAAGATCCCTTCCAACTCTACCATTCTATGATTCTATGAAGGACAACAGTGTTTTGGTTCACAAATTGTTTTGGAAAATGCAGATTCTGTAGGTTCACATTTCAATGTGATCTGAATTAATTTCTCCGCCATCCCTACAGGGCAGTCTTAAGGAAGCCAGTCAATATCTTTTGGGGGTCTATCCATAGAGAGTAATAACACATCAGCATTAGTGTAACAGGTCATTGCTTAGAGTAAGTTTTAATAGACCGTTTATATTTTTATATAATTTGGATTCTTTGAATGTTTGAATATTTTTTAATAGTTGGGGTCCCCCCCCCCATGTTTTTAGCTGTTCCTATTTCATCGGTAAGCTGCCTTGAGTCCTTGGTTAGGGGGAACGGTGGGATAGGAATAAATATGCAATAATAATAGGGCAAAAATGGTTTGCCATATTTTGGGGTAAAATACCATTCCTTGAACAAATGAATGAACAAAGCCACCAGTGAAGAAATTCTGTTGATCTTCTGCACTATGTGCTTCAAACCCAGTAGTTAACTGCAACCTGGGCTTGCTGCTTTTGTAATGGCTGGTCCTATATTGTCCCGTTCTCATTTTAAGAACAATGCTGCAAAGTGTGCTCCTGGATTGATATAGATTTACAATTATCCTAATACATTTACTTGAGTTACTATATTATGAACCATAGATACATCAGTATTATATATTATTAATTGACAGCACACAGTTCTTACAGTACTGCTTGGGGCACAGATTCTACAATTAAGTGAGAGGGGAAGGGGAGTAAGACCGCATTTGCTGTGGCAGTGAAAATGGGAGGAAAATAAGGTATGAAAAGATATCTGAAGCAGATCACACGGTGGAGGTTCAGGACAGATGGCTCCAAATAATAATAAGACACAGGTGGCCTTGTAGTTTCTGAAGGACAAACCATACAAATGACTTTTTCGTATTGCTTTTTATCCTGTAAAATGTGTCTGCTCTGAATATTTATGCCATATTGTTTCCTATTAATACATATTTCTAGAGCACTTTGTACAGGGTGATTTCCACGCCTTGGACACATTCATGCCATACATTTAGAGCGGTATCAAACCTTTACCATACCACTTTAAACAGTCATGGCTTTTCCCAAAGAATTCTGGGAGCTGTAGTTTGTTAAGGGTGCTGAGAGTTGTTAGGCGACCCCTACTAACAAGCTACAATTCCCAGAGTTCCCTGGGAAGAGGGACTGATTGTTAAGCCTGGGCCACTTCACATTGATAAGGTAAACTCAACCCTGAAACTGCCAAAATTATTGTAGTAATTGGTAGTTATAGAGTTAAATATTATCTCCAATTATTATGTTTTGTAGATAAGAACAAACTAAAAGGTGGATTCTTATGTACAATCATCTTTATTTTCCTATGTTGTTGTGCCTTAGCCTATTCACCAGTAAGCAACCTCACGCTCTGGGCCTACGAAACCTTACTTTATATTAAATAAATAAGAACATAGCCATTATGAAGAGATATTGAAGATTCTAAAACTCTTCAAATGAGGTAGAAAAATTGCACTCTCTTTTGCAAGGAGAGACAACATTTGGGAAATTGGAAAAGAGCGTTTGTGGGGGTTGAGGGCTGCAACTGGGAAGAAGAATCAGCTAACACACACACAGTCACACAGTGTGTGTGTGCAGAAATGCTTCTTCTTTGTGTGTGTGGATCTTTAGATGCAAGCCTTTAGAGATGGTAATGATTTGCTGGAGCACTTTCAGCAGTGAATATGGCGACCAAGGATGTGGCTGTTAAATCAGGCAGACTTTGAGAGGAATCAAATGAGTCTTTGTATGCTCTTGAACTGGATTATCGGGTGGGCTTTTCACACATTCTTGTGTCTAACTCATATGCTTCCATGGCTCTTCAGAGTATTTACGTACATATTGCTGACAATATTGTATCTGACAGAGAAATGTGTTTATAAATTGGGTGTTTATGGGGAAATATGGAATCTCTGCAGCTAGTGGTATTGTTGAGTCTTAAACAATAAACTGTTCCTCTAAGAAACAAAGCTACAGAGACACTTGTTTAAGGGAGCCATTTCAAAATATTATTTGTAATTTTCATCTCCTTTAATTTCGAGTTGCATTGAAAAAAGAGTTTCCTTCCTTTTAAAATGTGTTTTTCTTTTCCCCTAGCCTGTGATATCATTGTCCTCAGCATGGAATTGGTGTATCATCAGCAACAAGACCAAAGCAAATACAATGTCAGTAAAAGACAAAGGAAGAAACTATGCTACTGCAACTACTAATGGTGGGCTTTGCCCCCAACAAATTGTTGGAGAATTTCCACACCCCTGAAGAATCTTCATGAAATGAGTTTCATACAAATAAGGTAGAGAATTTTGATAGGCCATTTGCTCGCAGCTCTATGTACCTGTACACTTACAGCTTTCTCTCAAGCAACAGCAATTGACAGCATGATGGGGTGCTGCTACTCACCTGCTCTACAGTCAGTTGTGTTGCTGCTGCTTAGTGGAAGGTAGAGAGGGAGGGACGGAGGGAGGAACCATCAGCAAGGTCAGCATGGTGCAAACTCGTGGGCAGTGTCAATGTTGTGCTCTTGACGTGATGCTTGAACGGCACCAACCTCACCACCACCTTACCCTCTCCCCCAATCTACTGTACCTTCCAGTTTGTAGCAGTGACATGGCCAGGTGAGAAACACCACCTCAACACGCCTTCTGCTAGAATACCCATTCTGTGTGTTTTCAGCCAAGAGGGCAGTTCACAGCACAAGCCCTTTTTGAACTCATTCTCACCTCCTGGATGTTCAGGTTATGTGATAATAAAAATAATTAATATCAAACGAAGATTTTTTAAAAGGAATGTTGACAGCCCAATACAGAAACAAGTTTGTGTGTCATTGGAGGGGTGAGGGAGAAATGAGTCAAATTCACCCAGAAAAGGGTGCTCCAACCCCTGTTTGTAGAAGCATTTGGAGACAAACTTCTTCAAATAAAATTAATCAGCACAGAGAGAAAGACAAACAGTGGCAAGTGCAGAGAAGAGAAGCCCAGCTACAGCTTAGGAAAAGTTACTTTTTGATTAGAACATTTTTGAGGGTTGAAATCATTTGACTTCAAGCTCTTTTCCATTGTCTGCACTTTTATTTCCCAGGATATAAATCCATTTTGTAATTACTCCACTAGTCTTATCTCAGAAACTTTGCCTGACACACCATTCCATATGTTTATGATTCTCTGAATGAAAAAGTGCTCCCTGACAACCGTTCAGATTTTTCCTTTAATTTCCATTTATGCCTTATTGTCTTAGAATGTTGAACTGGAAATATATGTTGCAATATTGTGTGACATTATCTGTATTACTTAAGATTTTATATACCCATACATCAACCAAACATCAGATAAATCTCGTGGTTGCTCTTTTTTTCCTCCCTTCATCTTCTTTTCTACTGCTCTGTAGGTAATAGATTCAATTTAGTCTCTGTGACAAGTTAACTTTAAGGGTTTCTCACAAAACTAGGAGAGAATACATCTACATTTGGGTTTGAATTATTCAGAAATGGCTCCAAGTATCCCCCCCCCCCCCATTGTAGAGTAGGAAAAATAAGTTGGATTTAATAAAACTCTCATTTGCTTATAAAATTATTTGTAAATTAATCAATATTTATGATTATTAACAGAGATCAGTCGGTAAATTATAATCAAACCAATACAATTTTACAGTTTACAGATTTGCAAATTACAGCCCAATCCACAACCCTGAGAAATGTAGCTTAATTGTATCATAAAGCACAGTAGCTGATCTGATTAAAATCCAAGAATTTTGGATTAGATGTTCTGCGAAGTGGAGGTTACTACTGCGGCACAATAATGGCCCAATCTTTTAGCAGCTGCTACCTGCCTGTGCAGGACTAATTAATGCCAGTTAAGATGCATGCCATGAGTATGAGGTGCACTTCAGTGTAGCTAGTTTCAGAATAAAGATCTAGAGAATTCCAACATGCACCTCAATTAGGCAAACAGAATTAAATTCCAATGAAATAATGTTTTTGTGATTAGGGTGTTAAGCAATTACCCAGCTACACACACACACACACACACACCTATTTGTGATCCTGCAATCTGATTTCTAAATACTTATGGTTATGTTCAGAGATGAAGCAGAGCATTTCCCCACCTTATTTATCATACACCGGCACAGAAACAAAATCAGTCTTCCGAAGATTCTGATTACTTGTGAGCAAGTTTCTTGTCAGCAGTTTTCAAACTGTACAATGGAATTAATCTTCTGCAAGGTGGAGGCACAGTCTATCAGCTAGGCATCTCTCTCTACCCTTCTCCCACACCCCTATTTAGCTTCTCGCAGAATATATGGTTGTGATAAATTAGCAGGAGTTGGAGGTGCAACCATTTCAATTCTGTTTTCATTCTGCACTGTCAGAAGAAAACGACACTAATTGTTTTGTGTTGCTCAGGTGAAACAAATGGAGCTTTAGGGGAGGGGGGAAATTAAATATCAACATGTACCTTTGTAAGTCCCAATTTTACTGCTGTTTATTTGATTAAATTTGAAAATATTAACCCCAGTCCAGAAACCAGGAAACTGGAAAAAAAAAATGACATTTATAAATTTTATTTCTGGAAATATCACTGAAATGCTTTAATCTAGAGCTACAACGTATTTAATAAGGCTGTGCAACTGATTTTTCCTAATCTTGAATGGAATTCAGCTGATTCGTACTGATCTGTACCAAATCTGGATTGGGTTGAAGCAACTACAAATTGCTAGAGTTGGGTGGATACAAACTGATTTGTAGCAATTTGTGTTGATCTGGAGCTCAAAATGTTCTCTGAAAAAGCCAGACATACCATCACCAAAGCATTTAATTTATTGATTATAACACCATATAAGGAGAACACCAGGGCTAGGGAATAGGGAGGCTCATTGGCAATTCTAGCTTCCAATTCAGGGTTTACAATCTCACCCAACACACTCAGTGCTTGGGGAGAAGGAAGTTCACATTGCTATCACTCTTTTGTAAACACTATCTCTTAGAAAGAGTTTGGTGGCATTTGTTCGGCTTCTGTTTTGTTTCCTTCACAGTACTCTGACAAGTACTTTATACCTGTTTGCTATCCATCCCTTCCTAATCAATCCCAATCCCATCTTTATACAAATATAATAATAGGTTTTTTTCCGGGTCCTAATCTTAGTTACTTAGGAAATGTCACTTTCCTTATGTCCTGCTCCCATTTTGGCCCTAGTTTTTAAGGTTTGGTTTGTATTTTATTTACAGGTGTGTTCTGTTTTCTGTGTTGGTCTTTATTAGTATGTGTGTTTGTGTGTTTGTTTGTTTGTTTGTTTGTGTGTGTGGTAAGTATTATGAGTACATTGTGCATAGTCAGTGCACAAGCAGCACACATACGGGGTAATATTACATGTATCAGTCTTTTTTAAAAAATCTTTTTTGGGGGGAAAAGCAAACTTTTAAGGTGGCTGGCATAAAAATCTCTTGATTGACCTGTCTGAAATTTGCCAAGATAAATCCTGCCTTGAGGGGCTATCATGTCTCCAAATTTCATGCACCATTTGAAAAAGCAAAAAAGTTGTGTACATTTTGGTTTCCCAGTGCAAGTGAATAGGATTACAAGATTTGCATTTCTGGATCAAGTCCAGATTGATTCAAACTAAACTGGAGCCAGATCTGGATTGTCACATTGGATAGGTGTGTGTGGATTACACGGCCCTCATATTGAACCAGTTGCTGACTTGATTTGCTCACATACCAAAACCTCACTGTCAGATATGATAATCATATCACCACAATGCAAATTTTCTTTCATTTACAGCACAAACTGCACATTCCAACCACATATGAACTATAATGAATCAGAATTTGACATTGTGAATGGAGAACAAAATGAATTGGAGCCACACCTATCCATGCATTGAGTAGACCCACTGAAATCAACTGGACTTAGGTAAGTCATAAGTAGGTCGGTGCTTCACTTTGGCTGATCGTGCTAACATAGTGCAATGCAAAATAGTGAAGCCATGAGAACTCACTCAGCTGTGCATAATAGAGGCATAGTTAAAAACACAATTAAAAATTAAAAAGTGGCTTGATCTGAAAATATTATATATGTATTCATCCACTTCAAATCAGTTTCCTTATTCTTTTTGCCATTAATCTTCAGTATCACACTCAAAACAGGTGTTTCAACAGCCCATTAATTGCTTATAAATCTACCCGTGCTTCTTTCCAAAGTGCAGAGCAGTAGGAGAAAGTCATCACTGTTTCTTTGTTTCATTCAAAGCTGGAACCCAACTGGCTGGGAAGCGAGTTTCATTGAACTGTGTAAACCATATTGGACTGTTAGTGAGTTCAGTGAAGGATTGGAAAGTTGACCTTGGGTCCCATTGCTTAAACCTCACTAGAAGAAGCTTCTATACACATTGGCTAACATCTTCAACATCCTTTAGTTTCTGTGTTTACTCCCGCTGAAGGCCAGTTTATTATTATTCAGTAGCGAATGCCCCAATCCTAAAGAATGCCAGTAAAGTGTGGTGGTTAAAGAGTTCGGAAATAAGCCTCATTGATGTAATTTTATGTGGTGGACTGCCCTGAGATCTACAGATGAATACAAATTTAAGAAATGATAATTACAATAAAAACTGAATGGTCTATCTTCTGTTTGTGACAAACATCACAGTTGTTTCAGCAGAACTTACTTAAGGTAAAGACGCTTGGCATTGCTGCATAATTTGGCATGGGAAAGAGTTGGCCAAATTCACATCATACATTTAAATCACTCTTATACCACTCTGTCATGACCTCCCTGAAGGAACCCTGGGACCTGTAGTTTGTTATGGATTCTAAGAGTGGCTATTTCCCTCACAGAGCTACAATTCCCAGATTTCCCGGGGAAGAGTGATTGTTGAACCACTCTGACAACTGTATCTCTGTGAGGGGGGTATGGGGTCTCCTAACCGCTCTCAGCAACCTTAACAAACTACAGTTCCCAAGATTCTTTAGGGGAAGCCATAACTGTTTAAGGTGCTAGATTTGGCCCATGTCTACTTAACAGCCAGAAACTAGTTTGCTGAGCTGCTTCTCAATCTTAGCACATCTGCGTCGAACTTGTAATTAGAGAAATGAAAATCTTCATCTATAGCTGTTCTCATCAAGGGAATGTCTTGGGAATAAGAATTGTAATCTGAGACTTGTCCTGGAGCCTCACAGTGCATCTTTGCAGTAGCTTTGTAAAATGGGGTGGAAGGCAAAATAGTCACAAGGAAGGTATGACTGATTCCCCCAAAGCTATGAATCAAATTACTGATAGACTCAAGAGATTAACTGGGATGGATACTCCACCTCCATACTCCCAAAGATATGTCCATTAGATCACCGTGTTTCTCGAGAGACAAGCCTCAGCAAGACGGAGAGGCATGCACCAAAGTAAGCAATATTTTAAACAAGGTCTTGCCTGAAGTCATATTTGTAGAAAGGTGAAGTATTTGTTCATTTATCAGTGTTTGGTTACTCATCTGGCTGGCTTGATCTTTTTTCTTTGTGTGCAGATAGAATTTCAAAAAGAGCTAAATCATTCTCTTTGAAATCTGGCATAATTTGCTCCAAGGCTGAAATTTTACTTGACTAGTTCCGGCTCAGGGACCTAACATGAAAATCCTGGAACAACTTTAATTTCAGAAGCATAATAAACTGGCTTTTCCTGAACTTTGTGACCTCATTATTTCCAACTAGTTTAGTTTGTGCTCTCCTCCTTTTCTTTTCCCTCCTGGAATTTAAACTATTTGGGGCTATTTTCATAGTTAACTGAAATGAAGTTTTGAATGTAGATTAAGAAACAATAAGAGCTCAGCCCTGCCTCCCAGCAATGTGTCAGCATCTCTCATAAATTTCTGTATATATATATATGTTTTTATATATGTATGTTTATAAGGTACTGGTAAAATGTTAATGCACATGCAGTATGTAATATGATATAAGGGAGATCCACTGTGAGTCTACCTACAGCCTACTCACATACTCATAATGAAGAAATGGGACTTTTAGGTTGTGCTTAAATGCTTCTTGTTTCTGCTGCTGTTGTTGTTGTTATCATTATTACTATTTTATTTACAAACCACCTTTTACCCATGCCTCATGTTGATTTACAAGCATGCCATAAAAGCAGGATAAAAATAGTTCTTAAAAACCAGTACAAAACAATAACTGAATATGATAATGGAGACCTTTTCCTCCAGCTGGAAAAGCTCAGCCTCATCTAAAAATCCTGACTCTGCACCCACAAACTGAACCTAATCCAAGGCTTGGTGTAATGCCAGGGCCTCTAGCTCATCCTCTGATGAGGAATCCCCTGGCTAAGACATGACATAGGAACCTTCAAACATCTCAAACAGAAGGTATTTCCTAGCTCTGTTGCCTGAGATCCCCACCCCCATAACACACACTTTCCCCCTAGATTTGCCATAGATAAACTTGGACCTTTTAGATAAAAAGCATGTACTGTGCAGCTGACCTATAATTCATCCCCCATCCATGGAGATCAGCTATGCTGTTCACAATGCCTAGTAATAATAATAAGAATTAGTGAAGTGCTGCTATTTTAAGCCCCAGCGTGCTTTGTGATATGGAGACCTAAAAAGTAACAACGTTCTACTCAGATAGCTTACAGTCTACATAAAATGGTCGTGAGAAAGATGGTGATTAAAGTAATAAACGAAATGAATAAAAGAGCGTGCGGGATGATTTGACAATGAAGGATCAGGGATGAAGTCTGGAGAGTTGATGACGGCGGCCAACATAGCAACAGTATCTTAAATCCTTTGCATGGAAAGGAAGTTTTTGGAAGAGGGGTTGTAAAGCAGAGGGGTAGATGGTGTGATGAACAGAGAAACAATATGGCGGAGGCAACAATGGTAAATCATAAGAGAATACCTGCTGGACAGGCTACGTGTCTAATCATCCCTGCCCTTTGGCCACAGTGCCTCTGGCTGATGGGAATTGGGAGTCCAACAACATCTAGAGAGCCACCAGTTCTCTAGCCACAGCTTAAATGAAAAGAGTAGACACTTGACCAGAAAGCAAGCAGGTGGAAGCAGATAGCAAGGGTGATTTGCAATCAATTGTAAAGAAAGGGACTTTTAGCAAAAGCAGAGGTATTCAAAACAGTTTGGATGCAGGCAAACAAGAGGAGGAGGATAAGATAAGGGAAGAGGCAAATTTGTAGACTGTCTCCTCTCTTATTTTGCATTTTAACAAGAAAATAGCTGTAGCTGACCACCTAAAGAAGAATGATACTCACAGTGAAGAAGCACAATCGCTGACCTTATCCATTTTATTTCCTCATTTGGTCATGCTCCCATTTGTTTTGGCCCTATCTACTACTGGAATGCATCCCTGGGAAAACTGGTCACCAGGGAATGCAGCCTTCAGTCTGAAAAAAGTTCCCCACTCCTGGACTAAGCCTATTCAATGTCTCCTTTTTCACTCTTAAGCCATAGATGCATATCCTTAGCTTAGCAGTTCTTTTGCCTTATAGTTCAGTAACACCAAGTATTGTTTTAAGGTACGATAAATACATAGTCTACCACATCTGAATAGCAACTTGAAACCCAGAAGCTGTCCTATACTACATGTGAGAATTTTTTTTATTTATTCATTTATGTATCACTTAATACCAAAATAGGCTTCTATGTGGTTTGCAAAGAATGAAACCAGACCCGTTGTGGAATAGCACAAATTGTTGAGGAAGACAAAAAATTCAGATGTACCGTATTTTTTCGTCTATAAGACGCTCTCATGTATAAGATGCCCCCTATTTGGAGGGACTCCGATTTAAGAAAATGGGGGGATATGCATCTGTGTATAAGACGCCCCAAAATCGTTGACATTTTTTTAAAGGAAAAAACCTAGTCTTATACACGGAAAAATACGGTAAGTCATAATAATCTAAGATTCCTACTGACTTTTCTTACATACTATTTTATGATAGCAGAAAGCAATAGCATCACTTATACTGATGGCAATTTACTTAACATTAGGATTCATACAAAATGTGAGGGGTTGGTTACGGTATTTCCATCTCATTCGCACTAGCTATTAACCTCTTCCAACTACATGGTAGGGGTGAGGAGTTCTTCAGGGACACAAAGGACATGTTGGATGTAGAATGCAATTTCTTTAACCATGCAATCCCATGTATGCCTACTCAGAAGTGAGACCCACTGATTTCAATTGGATGCTAGAGGCCAGATTATAACAGCGTATTAATTCCTAACATATAAAAGTACTGGGTAAATAAATGTTTTTCAAAAAGACATCAGACTGAGGGAGTTTTCTATAGAAGAACATTTCAGAACTGAAGTGCTGCAGTGGACAAGGGAATGTCACAGGTTACCCCCCAAAAAGGCTTTATCTAAGTAGTCCCTTCCCCCAAAAAGGGGAGACCTGGGGAAGATCTTAGCTGGAGCATGCTTGTGTTGGTGGAGCCAGTTGTTGGTTGCATCCCATTCCACTTATAAGTTAAAACCAGCATCCTGAACTGGGCTGGGAAATGGCCTTCCAGTTCATAGATGCTGTGGTATAGAGGAAGACTTCAGCCTTTCAAGAGTCGTCTTGTGTTCTTATGTCAACTTCTATCCCCTCAGCATGCAGTAGCTAGGGAGGAAGAGAATCAAACCATTAGGAATATTGAAAGTTCACCCCTGTTAAAATAAATCTGAAAGATTAAATCTCTGTTACAACCTACTTTTGCTGCCATACACGAGGCCCCCGTTTACTTACATCCTAAGCAGCAGACATACATGCCTGTACCGTATTACCATAAGAACCTCTGTTGCATTGCAATGAAGCAGTGATACACTGGGAAGTGATAGTTTATACACCACCTTTCTTTCCCACTGGAAACAGCGTTATTATTATTATTATCATTATTACTATTTCAGTTTATGAATGTGAGAAGAAATGGCAAAAACCACAGCAGAACATGGTTTGAGCAGCAGTAATACAGTTGTCTAGGTAACTGGAGGAGCAGTTAAGTCATCTCGAGAATATAACTGCAGTCATCAAGGTCATGTGCTAAGAACTTGACGGGGAAAGGGCGGGGGGAGATGCAGAAACGGTGTGTAAAATGGTTCTTATTCTAAATGCAGAGATACGTGGATTCCACTGTCTCGGTTGCTGTTTTCAAATCTGTGTTCCTTGGATTGAAGTTGCACATATACCGGTAGGTTAAAAAGAAGAGGGCAGTGTTATTCTTCTACTATCACCAGCACTCTTAACCCAGCCCAAAAAGTATAAAATTGAAGATGATCTGGTTCACATTAAAGAGTGAACTCAAATCAGGTCAGGGTGCTTCAGTTGCAGAACGGCAATCAATTAGTTTATCATTAATCAGATAATTTTTGGTTTCTTGAATAACATGAAATGAAAAGTAGAAATAACTTGCAGTATCATTTTCAGGAACCATCTCTCAGCTTTATAAACTAATCCTTCTCTAATGGCCCTTTTTAATATAATTTATAGGTTCGTCATTACCCTTTTTGTATTAGTAATTATTTCTAAAATACCAGAGAACCATCTTTTTTCCCAGGGTTCTTCTATGTGCCTGATTTACAGCTAGTCTCATGTTGGACTCTGTCTTTCTGAGGTTTGACATTTCAAAATATTTATAGCTCTTTTACATTAATGCCTTTCTCATGAATCTGAAGGTGACCGTTATTTCTTTCATCGTGTTGCAATTAAATGGATCAACTTTGGCTTTATTATTTCCACTATTTATCTGTTCAGCACATTAAAAAAAAATTAAAATTAGAAAATGACACAGCGCATTGTGTGAACTAGAACAATTGCATATTTTTTAAAAACACAAGGCACCCTTGATGCAGTGGCTAAGAAACTGTTCCAAGCGAAAGCGCAAAATCTTTAATATTTTATTGATCAGATCTAAACCTTCTGCCCAAAGTGGCAATTAAATTTCAATTAAACTGACTGAAAGCATCATATTAAATTTCAGCACTTTACGAGCTATCAGATAATGCTGCAGGACAAATCTTTAGTATGATCACACTCTTTTCAAATTATATTATCCTGTTCATTCACAATAAAAGTGACAGTTTTAGGTATACTTTCAATATTTCTTGAATATAAGCCCTCTAATGAACACATTTTATTGCCTTTAAATCAATTATTATTGGATATTTTAATAAAGTGAATTGAGCACTTTGTTTTACACACTGCTTAGAAGTTATTATATTTTGCAGACAGCACAGCAAAGGACTGTATCGGGATGATAGAAATATCCAAATACCTAACATTGCATTATAAATTTAATCAGCTGCTTACGATTGTGAATATGCTGCCTCGCATTTCACTGCATTTTGCAATGCCTTATATTAATTAATAACAGATTAACTATTCCAGATTTGGGTCTCCAGCCTTCCAATACACCTCTTGCATTAATGAGATAAGGTTAAGATAATATAACCGAATTACTGAAATAAAACACCGAAGAAGCTCTAAAGATATTATTGCATATTAAGTCTCACATTTTATTACTATATCAACCCCTCAGTCCCATGGCCATGTGCCATGCATCAGCATTTAACCTATTCTAATAAAGTCCTTGCTGTAGAAAGAAGGTGCTCTGCAACTGAACACACACACATATATAGGATAGTGATTTGTCATATTCATGTAGACACACAGCAAATACGACATAGAACTAAAATTGGACATGAATATGGCAGAAGGACACAATTGCATCTGGCTTAAAGCTATGCTGAAACGAGCAATATTATACTCCTTTTGTATGCAGGATACACAGCATGCTAACAGGATGCTTTCATTTTATTGATGACACATGAAAAACAATGATCTGTACACATGGGCCCAATATTTATCTGCAGTATTTTTCAATTACATTACTGTCATTTTCCAGGGTGTTGTTATACTCTTCCCTTGCCCACTGGAGATGTGCAGGAATTGTTGTTCCCCCTGTAGGGGCATAGAACATGCCATCCAGTTCCGGGCTAAGCATTTGTAGCAGGAACCGCTAAAAGGAAATACAACAACAGGGATGGCAAGCACAGCCACAACAGGGAGTGACTAGTTAGCTCTGGAAGCTGCAGTAGTATTCCTTCCCATCTAACATCATTCTTTGTTTCTTTTCTTTGTTAATTTTTCAAGTATATAGAGATGAACACACACACTTTCGAGAGAGGGAAGGTAATGGATGTAGATGGGAGACTCTGTTCTTCCATTTCTTGCTGCTGTCACTTTAACCGGGGTGGGGGGTGGGGAGAGAGAGCTCAAATCCCAACCAAGGGCGTATATTTTGTTGATAACAATCACAGCATTTCAGAGATAAGATTACTTTGTATGAATAAGTATGTTTTGTTTTCACTATCAGTAAACATCTCTTTTTCACTCCGCTATATTTCACCCTTGGGAACCGAGTAAAAAATCATTCATTTCAGAGAACAGGAAAGGGAACTCTTCAACCTAGTTAAGCTGCACAACATAATTGGCTGCGAGCGAAGGGCATTTTCACAGATGACACTAAAAGCACTTTCCCCATCTCCCGCACCTGAAATTAAGATGTGAAGCCCATGTTGGCTAAAATTAACCTCCTGTTTAAAAACGGGACTCTTCTTCTTTCTGACCCACGTTAATTATATTCACTTATGGACACAAATAGTGCAGTCTCAGTGACACTTTTAGCGTTAGGTGTAGAAAAAGCCAAACACCTTATCTGATCTGAACATGTCGCATTCTAGAAGGCTGTAATCCTATAGTCTTAAAATTAATTCCCATTGATTTCATTGGAACTTTGCCCTAACTTGCGATTTCTTTTATTTCTTTTTGCTTGTTTGATTGTTTTATATCCTCCAAGTTGCTGAGTGTGGCATATGTGGGGGGGGGGTCCCCTTCTCTATTTTATCCTGTCCTCACAACAACCCTGTGAGGTAGGTTAGGCTAAAAGACAGCAAGTGGCCCAAGGTCACCAAAGGAGCTGTGGTTTTCTGCTTCGAGATTATTGCTTCACATCGTACCCTGAATTGGAAGGGGGTAGGAATGGGAGTGCCTGATCACCTCATCTGTCTCCTGAGAAATCTCTATGTGGGACAAAAAGCTACAGTTAGAACTGGATATGGAACAACTGATTAGTTCAAAATTGGGAAAGGAGTACGACAAGGCTGTATGTTTATTGTCTTCCTGCTTATTTAACTTTTATACAGAATGCATCATGCAAAAGGCTGGGCTAGATGAATCCCTAGCCGGAATTAAGATTGTCAGAAGAAATATCAACAACCTCAGATATGCAGATGACACAACCTTGATGGCAGAAAGTAAGGAGGAATTAAAAAACCTTTTAATGAGGGTGAAAGAAGGACACTGGAAGGACAGATCCTGAAGCTAAGGCTCCAATACTTTGGCCACCTCATGAGAAGAGAAGACTTCCTGGAAAAGACCCTGATGTTGGGAAAGATGGAGGGCACAAGGAGAAGGGGACAACAGAGGACGAGATGGTTGGACAGTGTTCTTGAAGCTACTAACATGAGTTTGACCAAACTGTGGGAGGCAGTGGAAGACAGAAGTGCCTGGCATGCTCTGGTCCATGGGGTCACAAAGAGTCGGACACAACTAAGCAACAACAACATGGAGTTCCATTCAGAAACAGAAATAGATGTATGGTGCACTCTTTAGAAATATGAGTCCTGCTTAGGCAATAGTTGCATGCTGAGCATTCACTGAGCAAGGAGTGGGGATGTGCCTCTCGCCCTCCCCTTGACATCAGGTCTCCATACTAGCCCTGCCCTCTGGTGTCTACATCTTGAGCTTGGTTGCCTGTGAAGGAGTCCACTCTCAAGCAGCTGCTCATGTAGGGATTCCCCTGCAGAAAAATGTGCATGAAGTGTGAATCTTGGAGGGCAGAGCCAGAATGAGGCCCTATACCTGAGCACTGTGCAAATTGGGCTAGATTGTTGCCCTTAAAGGCAAAGGGACCCCTGACCATTAGGTCCAGTCGTGGCCGACTCTGGGGTTGCGGCGCTCATCTCGCTTTATTGGCCGAGGGAGCCGGCGTACAGCTTCCGGGTCATGTGGCCAGCATGACTAAGCCGCTTCTGGCGAACCAGAGCAGCGCATGGAAACGCCGTTTACCTTCCCGCCGGAGCGGTACCTATTTATCTACTTGCACTTTGACGTGCTTTTGAACTGCTAGGTGGGCAGGAGCCCACCGACCTTCTGATCGGCAAGTCCTAGGCTCTGTGGTTTAACCCACAGCGCCACCTGCGTCCGTTGTTGCCCTTATTGAGAAGCATTTTTAAAAAGAAAAAAGAAAATTGGCAGTTAATGATGTCAAATTTTAATACTGAAGTTTTAATTGCCCCACTCTCCTTGTCTTTTTAATCTCTGTTTTAACACGGTTAAAATGATTTAACTCATTTTGCAGTGGAATTCTATGTATGTCTACTCAGGAAGAAGCTCAATCGAGTTCAGTGGCGCTTTCTCCCAGGCATGTGAGTAAAGGATTGGAGCTGTGGTGGACTGGAAGGTATCATAAACACTATGGAGGTCCTTATGAGGCTCAAAAGGCAAACTCTAAATGTTTTTATATATCAGTAAACTTACTCCTGGTCTTTAAATTTCTTTAGAATTGCAAATAAGAGGTTGCTAGGGTGGGGGGGGGGGGCGGATTGCAGTTCAAACGGGAAGGCAAAAAGTCCAACATATTGTCCAAGTCTGACTTTGCCTGCTTCTGCCAACTGTTTTTAGGTGTGAGGAATTCAAATAATCTGCTCTTGTTTTTGTGACTGGACAACATTTAGCTTGGTAAATCTACATTTGATTAAAAAGCACATGAACTGCTCTCAGAAAACCAAAGAATTTTAATTTTCCCTTCTGAAAATGTCAGGCAAAACTATAAAAACATAGTTTCTCTGCATAAAACATATCCTACTAAATACACAACATGACCTTGTAATCACAAAACATTAGAAAATAATGATATCAGTTAATAATAAATAAATAAATAAATCAAACCCGTTTCATCAAGTTGTCCTTTGGTTCATTTTTGGACATTAGCCGCTGGCTTGCTTTTTGGCCTTTGGTGTAGCCCTCATGTTTCTCATGGGTTTAAACACTGCCTGCTGCCTCTGTGACTTGTTTCACACACCTCTCTATATATTCAGCATGACAAGGCCACCGTGGAACTTGCATGGGCTTGTCAATGAACTTCTCTACTTCCATTGTAAGTTTACATGTCAAGACCAGTCTATCAGGTCCAACAAGAATGAAGCACTGGGGTTGATGCGAGATGTCTTCCTTGGACATACAAAGAGATCTCCCAGTGTGTCGTCATCTCCACCCTTCAAGTCAATGATCTTTTGGACGCCAGCTCTCCTCTCCTCATTGTTGTAGGACCACAAGAGTGTCTGGATTCATTTCACTGAATGCATACCACACTGAGCGCTGGATGGTTGGCAAGACAGCATCCACTGCAACCTTCTTTTGCAGCCTACCTCACTGCAGCTGGAACAAGATGTGGTGTGGCCTTCCACCCAAGAGTGTTTTGCTTAGATGTTAAACCAACGGCAGTACACACAGATGATGTATTTCACCATCAGTCTTAAGTTGTTGTGGGTCTTGCCTTTAAGGCCATGTTTTGAAACCCATACGCAACAAAGCCTGCTTGGTGTTGTTAACCACCTTGAATGACTCCTTGGACCAATTTCAAGAAGGGCCAGATCTGTGAGAAGTTTTCCTGTCCTTGTGGCCTGCATGATCTGATACCTGTGCACTTGACCAGTAGAAAGATCCTTTGTGACATTGTCACTCAGTGAAGTAAGAGGCTCCTCAATGGAGAGTTTGGTGAATGAAGGATCAGTTTCAAGTTGTGTAGCAGAGTCTAACATCTTGCCAATGTTACCTATCCTCATGCTGTTAGATTTTCACCTTGCCTGCATTGCTTAGAGATGTTTGTAGTTAAGCAATATATACCGTATTTTTTGCTCTATAAGACTAACTTTTTCCCTCCTAAAAAGTAAGGGGAAATGTGTGTGCGTCTTATGGAGCAAATGCAGGCTGCGCAGCTATCCCAGAAACCAGAACAGCAAGAGGGATTGCTGCTTTCACTGCACAGCAATCCCTCTGCCTGTTCTGGCTCCTGAGATTCAGAATATTTTATTTCATGTTTTCCTCCTCCAAAACCTAGGTCTGTCTTGTGGTCTGGTGCGTCTTATAGAGCGAAAAATACGGTACATTGTTTAAATAAATAAATATCCCCCCAAAAAAGGTATGATTGAGACAATAAGAACACACTAAACTGGTTTGCAGAAAGTGATTTATTATAGTGATTTATTATATTAACCCCAAATGCATCCTTAGGAATCAACAGAGTTGTGATATGCATGAATTATTTTAATTGGTGGGTTTTATCTGACTACAGTGGAATTCTGCAAAGCACACACACAGCCCTCCTGCAACTTCTGACAAGGGGAGTACAGCGGATGTAAATGCAGCTTGCATGTCCTTGTAGCACTCATCTCTGAGCAAATCTCTTTGGATACCGTATAATAATCACCTTCCCACCGATTCCTGAAGGAGTCCTGAAACTGCAACGAACCGTCCTCCCCACCTTATACTTCAGTAAGTACCATTGAGATCAATGGGACATGCTTCTAAGCAAATACAGATAGGGTTGAGGTATTAATCAGAAAAAAGCTGAGGCCAACATCAGTCTTCCAGCAATTATGCATCTCTGGTGAATTTGCAAGATTTCTTGCTGATACCAAAAGAACGATGAATACCAGCCGGGTGTCTCTGTGTGAATTCACCTCTGTTCTATAGAATGCATTTTTTAAAAAAGACTGCCCTACAGTCCCACAGTGCAGAATGCAATCCATCAGATTCTCTATAAACCAGGGAATATATATCTGGCTAAACCTATCTAAAATGAGATGCAGCATTAGCAATATGGAAGGCCTCAGCAAGGTAGGCAATAAAAGGAGATATACTATAGCACCTGACATCAGATTGTTTCAAGCTTAATTTCAGTAAAGTAATAAGGTCAGGGAGAGAAATGCTCAGCGATGAACAGATTGATAGTAGGAAATGGAAAGGATGGGACTCTGTGTGTGGGACTTAAACCATTTTTTGACTTCCATAGAGAACAAAGAGATGTACACAGACCATAATCTCTAACAGATTTGTAGCCATTACTGTGCAGTGGGCAGATGGAGGGTAGGGCAGCATCCTTAAAGGGGGAAATCACATGCTTTACTGCTGGAGTTCAAAAGGACTGGGGCTTTTTGTGTCTCATCCATAAATAAATAATAAATAAATACTGTACTTTTCGCTCTGTAAGACGCACCAGACCACAAGACGCACCTAGTTTTTGGAGGAGGGAAACAAGAAAAAAATAATATTCTGAATCTCAGAAGCCAGAACAGCAAGAGGGATCGCTGCGCAGTGAAAGCAGCAATCCCTCTTGCTGTTCTGGCTTCTGGGATAGCTGCGCAGCCTGTATTCGCTCCATAAGACGCACACACATTTCCCCTTACTTTTTAGGAGGGAAAAGGTGAGTCTTATAGTGCAAAAAATACGGTAAATAAATAAATGTGCTGGTGCATAGATTAAAAGGCACACCGTTCGTATCTCTGTGTGTGTATGTGGAACAGATGCTGTTCTGCAAGCATGCCTGTATAGCTTTCTGCAACTAGGGATGCCCTTTGCTTCGGTCTGAGGGCTGCTCAAGTGGAAAGGGGAAATCCCAAATCCATCTCACGATGGGTGGTGCATCTCAGGTTACGAACATTCTTCACTGCCATGGTATATCCGCCATTCCTAATCTAAGGCTGGCTCAAACCTCGGAATTTCAATCTGCCTGTCGATATATGCATGAACTACAGGTGATGTGGTAAAAAAACCGAGTTCATGTGAGGAATACCATGTTTCAATAAGCATAGTCTCAAAAAAGGTGACAGAGATACATTACGTAGTTATTTATTTAAAGTGTTTTTATCTAGATTTTGGCCAAAAATGCACTCAAAGCGTCTTACAAATGTCAGTTATAAGGCAGTCCCTGCCCTCAGATTTACAATCTATAAAGCCTAACTCAAAAAGAAAAGGTCTTGGGGGTGAGGAAGTTACAGTTGAAGGAGAGAGTGTGGAGAGAGTGCCAGCAGATCACATGCTTATCCTTTAAACTATGAGTTAGCAAACTATGGCCCAGGGGCTGGATCCGGCCCAATCGCATTCTAAATCTGGCCCAAGGATGGTCGGGGAGTCAGTGTGTTTTCACATGAGTAGAAATGTGTCCTTCTATTTAAAATGCATCTCTGGGTTATTTGTGGGGCCTTCCTGGTGTTTTTACATGAGTAGAATGTGTGCTTTTATTTAAAATGCATCTCTGGGTTATTTGTGGGGCATAGGAATTCATTCATATTTTTTTTCCAAATATAGTCCGGCCCCCCACAAGGTCTGAGGGACAATGAACCGGCCCCCTGCTGAAAAAGCTTGCTTAAACATTGTAATGGATCCCTTCCCCTTCCTCTCTACTTTTTAACTGAAAATAACTTCTAATTGTTTTCAACGACTATCAAGTTTAGAGGACTCTCCCACTGCTTGGAGCTAGGGTTTTCAGTGAATCTTGCCTTACGAGTTTCAGATTCATGTCTCATCTTGGAAGTCCAACAGGAGAAATAGCTAAGCAAATTGTCACGATCGTCAAATTGTCACAGCTCACCCTCTGATGATTCAGTTTAGTACTAGGGCTGGGCAATACGTGTTTTTTTTAACATCGTGATATGTCAGTAGCTAAACACTGGTATATGCTGATATATCACGATGACTGGAATTTATCTGGCCTGCATCTTCCCGCCTTAGGGAAAGAAGAAGCAGCTGAGATACATGGCTCAACCCTACAGAGTGAGTGAGTCCCAATGCCTCTCAGGCTCACACGTGAACCAAGGAGCATTGAGGCTTCGCTGAACTGTTCACCTGGGGGGTGGAAGAGGCCTCCCGCCTTCCAGCTGAATGACCCAAAGGTGGGCTGAGGGCTCTATTAACTGCTCAGCTGAGGAGGATTGCAACCTCACACCCCTCAGTAGAGCAGTTTCTCAGAACCCCCAACCGGCCACCAGCTTGTGTGAGCCAGTGGTAGGGCAGGGGCTTCGTAAAATTGCTCGGCTGAGGCGAGGGCAGCTGCGCACTCCTCAGCCAAGCAGTTTGAAGAAGAGGAGGGAAGAACAAACCATATTGTGCCTCGCCGACGCAGCTTATTTCTCCCTCTGCAGTTATGAGGGCAGAGTGGGATGGTGGCTTCACTCAGTGGTATATTGCTGTTGAAACCGCCACTGCTCCTGAGTCCCTCTGCTACCAACGCCAACTGGAGGGAGCCAAGAGTGGTGGCGGTTTCACTTGCGATAACCAAGTGAAGCCACCCAGTCTGCCCTCATACCAGTCCTGGGCAATGTATCAATACATCGCCCAGGCCTATTTGGTGCAAAAGGCAGCCTGCGTGGAGGGTGTTTTCTTGTTTTCTGTGGGAAGCTATGTGGTTATATTTTGGGGTGGGAGGAAACAGATGTATGGCAGAATCCTAATAAATTAAAAAGTTCTTTGTTCCTATTCTTTAATCAACAAGAATAAAAACCTCACCCCGAATAAGTGCTGTATTTAACTAATTAACCTCTTTAAGCCAGGGATGAAACTTGGGTGCAGGAGGAAATAATAATAATAATAATAATAATAATAATAATAATAATAATAAATTATCATTACCACTACTACTACTACCAACATTACAAACTTGCAGCTGTTTTCTACTCAGTCTTCACCAATACTTTATCAAACCCTGACCAAGCCTTCACCCATGTTTTGAAGATCGCTCCATTAGCAGAACGATATACTACAAAGTTTTGCTAAGATGTACCATCTGAGATTACAAGCAAGGAGCAGCATGTTTAAATGCTCTCTGCCTATGGAACACATGTAAGTTAGGGACACAATTGCTTTTTTATTATTCAGTTGTAGTAGACCAATGGAGACAAGTTTTTCCTACTGCCTGGGGCTAGACAATTTATGGTAATATCACAAATTTGTGGTCTTTTTTTAGTATACCCAAAATCCTTTGCTTATTAGGGGCTACCCCACATTTTCTTCAAAAAATTGCTTTGCACAGTTAACTACAACAGAGTTATCAAAATATTCAAAAGTAGGGGGTACATGTTCAATTGGCTGCACAGCATGTCTCTTGCCACCTGCTTTCTAGTCACCATCCAGCTTGTTCCTCAGCCCTCCCTCAGGTCTCTGGCATACCAAGGTGCAGAATGGGCTCTGCAGTGCTGGAAAGGGCAGTTGGGAACAGCCATGCCAAGAGCCCAATGGGTCTCAGTGTTGCATAGTGCAGCAAGGAGTTCAACATCAAAAAACAATGGGAGAATGACATAAACTATGAGATTAACCCCACTCAATGGACCAGAATGTGGTCTAACCCCCCCCCCCCTTTAAATCCATATCAACGAAAAGAAAAGAACTCACTCTGAAACTCACCTACAGGTGGTACCTAACACCAAGAAAACTAGCGCTAATATGCCCAGGAACCTTACCAAAATGCTGGAGAGGGTGCACCTCCACAGGCACATACTTCCACATGTGGTGGGAGTGCCCCAAAATCCAACTATTCTGGACAGCAGCCATATGAGAAATATGTAAAATAACTATGCAAGTATTAGACATCACCCCAGAACTGGCCCTACTAAACATCTTCCAAGACAACAATGCCCACTTACACCACAAAGAACTCATAACTCACCTACTTTCAGCAGCCAGAAACACCATAATCAGACACTGGAGAGACCTGTCAGGAGTAAGCATGGACCAATAGTACCAAATAGTATGGGAAACAGCCCTACTAGAAAAATTAACCAATAAACTGAAACTGGCACGGGGACAAACAGAAGAAGACACCTTTACCCCGGTATGGTTCCCCTTTATCGCGTACACAGCCCAACAAGACAATGACAATAATCCACCAACAGCATACAAATCAATATGGCTAACCTGATCCAAAACACCCACCCACCCCACTCACACACGAAAACAAAGAACACCACAGCCAACCACAAATGAACAACCACACCCTAGGCCAACCCCAACCTCTCTCACCACCAAAGGAACACAAGTGAACAGCAGAGAACCGGCACAAGTAATGCTGACACCAAACCCTACATACATTAAGCAAAATAGAAACACCGCCACCCAACCCCCAACCCCACCAATGTCTCAACAAATGAAACTGATTTGTAAAAATGTTACATGGAAAAAATACGAGAGACGTTCCCCATACTTCTGTAAATCAAGAAAATCTTTAATAAAAAACAGGGTTGCATGCTCTGTTAGAGGAGCCCAGAATGGCAGACACAATAAGGATAAAACATTTTTAAAAAAGAAAAGAAAAGAACTAAAAGCAGTTTTAAAACACAATTTTTTAAAAAAGCAGTTTAAAACTTCCTCAACCTCAGGGTTGCCGGGAACAGCGTCTTTCAGCAATCAAATGCTTGATCCATTGGATTCCATTTGCCCCTGTGTGGTTGGTTATAAAATTATACATAGTTTTTTTTCATAATATGAGGACCCAGCATCACACAATCCTGGCTTCACTTTAGCCGAGGATAGTAATTAGAAGTAAATTCCATTGCCTCCTCTCTGTGTGTTGTTCATTGCCGTTGCTGGTCTTCCACTTCATTAAAATACTGACTGTAAATATCTTGGGGCAGGAACTTTTCATTTGGCTTATGTGACTTTATACAGCTCTGTGTACCCTGATGGTGTAATTGCAAAGGTATTTTTTTAAATAAAATATATTTTTATTGAGTTTAATACAAAACAGGACTAAACAAAAGAGGTTATCCCTCCCCCTCCCCCTTTCCACCTCCCAGCCCCCACCATTGCATTACTTTACCACCCTTGTAAAACATTTACATTTACACCCTTGTAAAACATTTATCCAGAGATGTGCACACATAGTAGGTGGGAAAGGATATATCTGGGTGCCATATTTCAGCAAAATTGTCTGAGTTCTTGTTTTAATGCCTTCATATGTTTAGTCAATTTATCCATCAAGGCTGTTGGCCGGACCTTTTTCCTCCACTATGTGAGCTGGAGATGGTCCAAACTCCCCCAGTTCCATGCAATATGTTGTCTGGCCACTACAAACAGGAATATTATAAGTTGTTTAAATTCTCCCGATCCTCATGAAAAATGTTCAGAAAAACCAATTGTGGTGAGCTTTGTATTGTTTGTTGCATTATGAGGCTTATTTCATCACATATTGTAGTCCAAAATACCTGTATTCTGTCACAAGTCTTTCTTCTTTGACAATCACTCGTAGCCGAGTAAGATTGTCTTCCATAAACTAGGTTTTAAAAGTGAGTGTGTGACTGTGGAGGCCAATTCTGGATCCACACGTCCTTCCATAGTGGGGACATTGGTTTCCGGGCGGGAGGTGATCATGGTGAGGGTTTGTTAAACATGTCTTCCTCTTAGCGCGTTTCTCCCTTTCGTCCTGAGTTCAAGTGTCTTCAAAACCCATGACACCTTTGGTAAAGGCTGCTCTCCAATTGGAGCACTCACAGGCCAGTGTTTCCCAGTTGTTGGTGTTTATACGACATTTTTTTAGATTTACACCACATATGGCACATAGAAACTAGTGCACCATCTCCAACAAAGAGGAGAGGAAGATGGGTTAATATCACGTAGAGATGTAAGGTACCACCTTGTCATAGAAGTGTGATCCTTAATTTTAACAGGTATTGATGACAATGATATTTTGACCCACGTTACACCAATTCCATCTTCATCTTCATCATCATCATCTCATAAACACTCATAAACATAAATGGATTGAGATCTGGACTATTATTTGGAAGCAAATCCCACCAAAACCAATGGGATTCCCTTCCAAGCAAGTGTGCTTAAGATCAGAATGGCAGCCATAACATTGATGTAGAGATACAAAATCCAATTTCTGCTGTGCAATTCTATGTCTGCTTTCATTTTAAGAGAAGACCAATATTATCTATTTATTGCAATCCATTTGACCACACATTTCCTCCCATTTAATCCAGTTGTAAAGTAAGGCAATTTTCTGGTTAATCCCAATTTTCAAATGCTAACATCCAGGGAGTTTAACTCTGTGTCATATTTTTAAAAGGTTTCTTCAGCCTTTTTCTCATAAATTACATGCATTCTCATCCCTTATCATTGCACCTGTTCTCAGCTAAAAATAAGGTGTTAGGAGTGCCTACCACCGCCAAACATTTAAATGATCGGTGACAAATTAATGTTCACATTATTAATAGTCACATCCTAAAGCTATTTTGGGGAAAACATTACACTTTCTTCTATTTATATCCCGTGTGTCTGTCCTCTGTCATTGTCTTCCTCTTTAATCTTGTTTGAGTGTATGGCTCATTCGTCCTTATTTTATTGACTCAATCACAGGCACACTGTCACTTTTTATAAAATGGTCACTGCAGAATCACATCAAGCAAATTCTTGATTCCTCAGTCAGTAATTTAGTGCCTTTATGGAATTGCAATTTCAGGGCTCACTGCTTGTTTTTCTAAAATGTACTTTAGGAATTAGTTACTCCAGCCACAAATCAGTTGAATTTATGCACAGTTGTAATACAGTTTATGGCCTCATGGTACATTGCTTCAAAAACAGCAGATGTGAAATTATGATAAATATAATGAGTGTTTTTTTGCCTGATCTACTGGAGTAGAGAAGGATCTGGAGCGTGTTTACCTATCCCATATAGTACATTTAATGTCTTAGTCAGGACTCCTGACAAAGGCTGATTAATGTCCTCATCTCTTTTATTAAAGATAAGAGTAGCGCTGCAGTCAGGAGATAGAAAGCACACCATAAATCTTCGTAAAATGAGCAGTCAAATAATCACTCGTCAGAAATAAAATCTACATACATTAACACTAACACTCAGCCTACCGTGTGCACAGCCATAAAAATATGAAGAAGAAGGGGCAGAAAGAGAAGGGTTTCTGGAAGTTCTAATTTCAAGTAGTCCTTTAAGTTTAATGTTACTGTTCCTGTAACCTGGATGCAAAAGCTGGCATTTGAAAGCACATGTGAAAGGACCAGATGCCTCATCATTACATTAAGAGCATGAAGCAGGCAACAATTAAGCGATTCACTGGAAAGACATAATGCTGATCTATGCTAGCAATTAATCACGGAATACATTAGACAATGATGGGTGACCTACAAATTTTTGACAAAATAATTTTTCATCATGTTGGCGATTTCTTAGCCTAATATGCCTGCAAGGCACAGAGTCCAAACCTGTCATTTATTCCATCTCTCCTTGACAGGCGGCAACCTGTCTTCCAGACAAAATGAACATTATCTGTGCTCACTAGACATTTAGTGCAGGGCTTAGCTTATGACTAATGATAATAGGCAGACAGAAATGTTAGAGTCTGAAATAATGTTCTCTTTGTTAAAGAAATTTCTTGAGGTAGATTTTTTTTTCCTGAAGACACAGAAAGATAAAAACTATTTTCCCATGGACTTTATAAAAGAAAATATAACACACCTTTTCAAAAATACATGAGTGCCGTTTAAAAAGAAGAAGAAAAAACCCCTAAAAAGATGTCATTTCGTTTTTTTTAGTTAGTATTTCATTAGACTCTGCGCCTCAGATGACATGCACAGACAAGGGCTCGATTGTAAAAAGGAATTTCATTGATTCCTAGAGTTTGAAATCTGCATAGCTGACCTTAGAGTTTGTGGGGTCAAAGGCAAAATCTTGGCAGTGGCCATTTTGGGATTATAAATGACAATGGCAAATCAATACAATATTTTGGAGCCTTGCTGGATCCTAAAGCAAGCACAAAATGGGAGGGAAGGAGGGAAGGATGGCATTAACTGCTTGTATGCCAGGCTGTTCCAGGAAAAGTGCCAGCCCCTTGGAGGGAGCCCAGCCTCCCACTTTGCATAACCCTCATGCATAATAATTTACTGCTTTCCCCCAAGCATACATTTTTAAACCAACCTGTTTGTGTTTCCCTTTTTAGTCAGATTATGGCAGACAGCTTAGACCAAGAACAAACTTAGTTGGTCTCTAAGGTGCTACTGGACAACTAAAAATTTTTTTTTGATATATTTCGAGCTTAAAATGTGTTTGTCATTTCTGTGGTGAGTTGGCTGTAGCGATTAATTTTGACTACAATCCTAACTCCACTTACCTTAGAGTAGGAATAAGGGACAGATTCAGTTTTGTTTATATTGTAAAAATGAGAAAATGTATAGTTTGCAGTTATCAAAGAAATACAAAAGCTGAAACACAACGATCCTTCGAAATTCACACTTCTAATGTTGTGGTGCAGTTTTTCAGCCAAACAGTGTCTACAAAAATGCATACAATAAGGAGAAGTGTGCCCAAAAACGTATAGATTTGTGAATGTAACATGTGGGAAATTGTTTGGAAAATATATATATTTGTCAAAACTGCACACTAAAATGTATTTATTAGAGGAAATTCACAATGAAATGTTGATTAATTTTTTAAAAATAAATAAATAATGATGCAAAATTGTAGAGAACTGAATGTTAGATTGGGGAAAACATGAGCAACTGAGAGAACCAAAATTGACAGATTTGTCTACCCCTATTGCATTAAATAGGACTGGCATGGTTAGGACAGCACTGTTTGCGTGATCCTGCTAGGATGCTCTGTATAGGGCTGGCAGCCATCAACTCCTTTGAGATCCTAGACTTGGTATATGGGCGAAGTGGCATTGGAGGAGTCGGAAATACCTAAACACAAAACAAGCACGCTGCTTGGCCTCACAATACTCATTGGACCTTTGCAACTGAAGCTGCAGATAGAGAAGATACAGTATTCAAAGGGTCAGCTGATAACCTGGCAGCAGATATTCTGGCACTTTTAATAAAGGTAGCTCAAAGGTGTTGCAGTAGGACTTAGGTGCAAAAGGGAAATGAAACAGTGAAGTCTACTAAGCTGCAGGTGTTGTTGGACTACAGCTCCCATCATCCCTGACCATCAGTCATGGCGGCTGAGGTTGATGGGAGCTGAGAGTCCAACAACATCTGGAGGGCCACAAGTTCCCCCAGCCCTGCTGTTAAACATATAACCCTTTAGGGGACTCTAATACTTTATTTGTTCTAAGAATTCTCTTCTTTTGGGAACTTAGGATATTTATTTTAGGACATACCTTTCATCTTGCTTTATTACATGTGGTTCAATATTATTCACAATGTTACAAAAAGAGCATTGCATTAGTCTATCGATTTTAAAGTGATATTTGCAGTCTCCCACTTCAGCAGTTCTGTGGGTGAACTCTTGATACTTCCTGCTATGGGACTTATCTCTGCTACAGGAAGCCCCCCAAGATACTGGTACAGGCCAGTCGTGTCCGACTCTAGGGTTGTGCGCCCATCTCACTTAAGAGGCCGGGGGCCAGCGCTGTCCGGAGACACTTCCGGATCACGTGGCCAGCATGACGAAGCTGCTCTGGCGAGCCAGCACCAGCGCAGCACACGGAAACGCTGTTTACCTTCCTGCTATAAAGCGGTATGGCCCTGTGGGTAAAACCTCAGCGCCTAGGACTTGCCGATCGCATGGTCGGCGGTTTGAATCCCCACGGTGGGGTGCACTCCCGTCGTTCGGTCCCAGCGCCAACCTAGCAGTTCGAAAGCACCCCCAGGTGCAAATAGATAAACAAGGACTGCTTACCAACGGGAAGGTAAACGGCGTTCCGTGTGCTGCGCTGGCTCGCCAGATGCAGCTTGTCACGCTGGCCACATGACCCGGAAGTGTCTGCGGACAGCGCTGGCTCCCGGCCTATATAGTGAGATGAGCGCACAACCTGTCAAGACTGGCCCGTATGGGCAGGGGTACCTTCACCTTTTATTTATCTACTTGCACTTAAGGGTGCTTTCGAACTGCTAGGTGGGCAGGAGCTGGGACCGAAAGACGTGAGCTCAGCCCGCCGCAGGGATTCGAACCGCCGACCATACGATCGGCAAGTCCTAGGCACTGAGGTTTTACTCACAGCGCCACCCGCGTCCCAATTGATGGTTGTGCGGATCTACAAATCGAGCACTAGTTCAATTGTGAGTCTTGCCCCTTTCTCCATGCCCACTTTTTAATATGGGGAGAATATGTCTACATACATGCTTTCAGTTACTATATCATTTTTTTAAAACAAAAAAATCAGAAACCTTTATTGTTATCATTCAAAAACTGGTCCAGGGATAGGCAGGAGGCTTCCTGATTACATATTGAGGCACTGAGAACATCTCTGAAGAGGAAAGTTTCACTGGAATTCTGCATTACTTCCAAAAAATTTTCATTTGTTATATTTAACAAGATTTAGACACAGCTTCATCATCCAGACCTCTAAGCCATTTACATAAAATATACATTTAAAAGAATGATAAAATCAAATGTTAAAAACAAGCTGATTTTCTCCCCCACCCCCCCAAAAAATAATAAGTAAAATGAGTAGTTGTTTGTTTGCTTTAGTAAAACAAAACAAAATTTCATATTAAAGTAGTTCTCAAATATTCACGTCTAGGTAGGCTTACCTAAATGAAAAAGTTTTTAACAATTGTCAAAAACATTACAATGAAGGTGCCAGTGAAATATCAGCTGGCAGGGAGTTCCACAGTATAGGCACTGTCACATCACAGTTAAGGATGAATTCCTTGAAAGTGCGAAACAGAAATATCACTTTGTAAAGGCTTTGCCTGCCTTCACTTTCCAAAGCCTCTCAAAGTTTCATATGGAAAGTCAAGGGAAGGAAGCATATTCAGTCTTGGTTTCTGTTTGGTCAACATGAAGTCAAACGCTCTCATGCAGCTTCATTATACGATTTTACTTGAGTTTAGTTGTGGCCTTGATATTGATGTGTAACGGTGTCCTTAACTGTCTTCATTCATTTGGCTCAACATGTTGATTTGCCATTAGTAGAAATTATTGTATATGCTATGAGAACAAATTAAGCTTGTTAAATTAACTGTGTTTCTAAGAAATGCTAGGAATTACAGAAATATTGAAGAGCTGGCATCCCACGCTGCAATTTTCAGGATCTAAATTAGATATGAATGAGACAGAGATGGATTGTTATTGTGAAAATAAGTAGTTATGGACAGATTTTTGTTATTGCTATATTTCCTTTCATTTTATATTTACCTTCAAATTGAAATTAGTGTTGAAATCGGCTGGGCTGAAAGTTCTACTGTGATCCTTTTTTTGCAGACTTTCAACAGGCATTGGGTAAAAAAAAAAAAGGGTGAACACTACAGGCAATCCGTCTGCAGACAGGAAGAGAAGAATTACAAAATGTTTTAAGGGACATAGAGCTTTACCTGGAAATTATTTATTAATTAATTTTAAAATAGCCACACATAATTAAAACACATAATAAAACCATTATATTGATGTTAAAATAAGTATCCACAATTAAAATGTACAATAAACAAGCCCATTAAAACAGCCTACCAATTAAAACGGTAAAAACAGCAATTAAAGCAGCAGGTTCAAATCAGAAGATCAGGACAATGCTTGTTTAAACAGGTGTGTCTTCAGGAGCTGGTATGATTCTAGTATGAATGCCAGTACCAATAAGACCTTTTTTATTTCAGCAGAGAGAGCGTTCCACAACACTGGTTGCGCAAGTCGAAAAGCCCACCTCTGTGTTACCACAAGCTGATGAGCTTCAGCCCACGGCAAAGCTAACCAGGTTCCATTTGTTGTCTTAATCTGCTTACCATAAAAAAAGGACTTCGCCTTAGAAAAACAAAACAATTATCGCTCTGCATTTTGCTCCTCCAAATAGCCTAGCGGCTATGTCTTTCCCACAATGCTTCCTCTGAATGGTGTTACATCATCATGCATGACAATATTCAATACAGTGGTACCTCAGGTTACAGACACTTCAGGTTACAGACGCTTCAGGTTACAGACTCTGCTAACCCAGAAATAATACCTCGGGTTAAGAACTTTGCTTCAGGATGAGAACAGAAATCATGCAGCAGCGGCGCAGCAGCAGGAGGAGGCCCCATTAGCTAAAGTGGTGCTTCAGGTTAAGAACAGTTTCAGGTTAAGAATGGACCTCCGGAACGAATTAAGTTCTTAACCCGAGGTACCACCGTACAGTATTACTCCTACTCAGAGCAGACACATTGAAAACAATAGGCCTGACTTATTTAGGCCCATGAATCTCAATAGTCTACTCTGAGTAAAAGTTAGCAACAAACCACAGTGTCACTCTGGTTCTGCTCCAAGTAAAGGTCTGTTCCCAGTCCTAAAATGTGATTCTTCTCCTGTTCTCTTGAAAAATTGCAGAAAAGCCACACATGCCAACTTTTTTGACTTGCAAATGGCCTCTGGAAAGGTACTAGGATGATTTTTCGAGAGCTCCAGCGAAGGCCTGAAGGCTCAGTCCTGCCCAAACAAAGCTGGTAGCACTTTGCCACCAACTCCCTTTGTGCATTCCATCTTGTACCCTGAGGAAGCCAAAAGAGCAAGAGCTACTCATCTGACAGCAGTGTATGCACAGACTGCACAGCCTTGTCATTACACTGGCAACGAGAGCAAATCAAGGACATCCTTCAGACAATGAAATAGCTAAAGTGGCTATGGGCCAGCAATGTCATAAAACACGAACCTGTGGAACGCGAGCTGTCATGTATTTCATACCAATTTGCATCCTTACTTATTTATTTATCTTGCCGAAACCCGGCACAATGGAAACAATAAGACAAAGATTCAACTGGCAGAGGTCTCACCTCTATTTTGTATAATTTGATGCTTAAAAGCTTACAAGTAAAACATGTAAATATATGCAGACCTGAGAGTAGGCCTTCAGTATGGAAATTACAGAGAAGAATTTACAAAACCACAGGCCATAAACAAGAACACTGTGATGGCTATAAACACTTAGGCATCCAATGGGGATGCCGGGAGTCTCCTTGTCTAAATGCAGTTGTCGATATTCTAGAAGATATGTTTTTATGCCGTGTGAAAAAAGGTTGTATCAGCATCTGACTGCAAGAATCATCCTTATACTCAGGCCATCTCACAGTCTCTGTATGCTGTAAGATGCTGGCATTAGCAGACTTATTCCCCTTGCTATTTATGCACATGCATAGAGCTTTGATTCCTTGTCAGCAGCAATTTTGAACTGAGAGTCATTTTCAAGCCACCGGCCTTTGCTATCCATTAAACACCACTGTGAAGGAACACAGGTATGCTGGAGCTAAGTACTAATTTTCCTTGGCAGCTGGAGGTGAAAGGAAAGAGGTGACATGAAAATACCAAAATTATAGTCAGTTGATGCACAAGAATAAAAGGTGGCAAGACAAGACACACTAAGTTCACGGGAAAAAGTATACAAATGGGCACAAAAGTTGCACTTAGGTAAACAAAAACAAAAAAGATTAAATACTGCCAGGGATTGGTGTAACTGCTGGGAACTGATGTCACTAACCTTTTTACATTCTAGCATGGTTGGTGTGTCATTCATGAGATTTCCTAAAGTTTTCCTGAGCCTGGTAACAGCATGAGATTCCCCCCCCCCCAAGTATCTGCCTTTGATTATCCCCCCCAAAATTATGGATAGCAATTTTACCTCTCCGTTTTTATGCAAAACAAATACCGCTCATCACTAAAGTAGTAGTCCCAAACAGACTTTGCTAGTTGACTCCTGTGGGGTTAGCCAGCTCTTATTCTAAATGGTCATATATATCTTTAATTATTTTGTTTTATTCTGATGTTGTCTCTGTCTGCCAGCTGTTTTCCTTCCTGCTATTTTTATTGTCAGTTATGCTTTATTTTGCCTTATAGGCTTTTACCTCTGTTTTCAGTTGCGATATTATATGGGTGTGTGGGTGTTTGAATTGTTAACCTTGGACTTTTAAGGAAAAGTGACATACAGAGGTTGTAAATCAAGGAAGGTGAACCTCAGGCCCCCAGGGCCTACCCTCTCCAGAGCCACCCCCCTCTCCAGCCCTGCTTTGCGCTCTCTTTGAGTGCCTTTACATGCTTGGAATGTGTTCTTGATACTTGCTTGCATGGATGAAGTGCAGAGAGGGACGTGTGAGTGGGAAGGCCAAAATTCACAATTTCTGCTCTGCTAACCTTTCTCTCTGACCATGCCCACTTTTGTCATTTGCCCCAACCACCGGTGCCATGTAGCCCCCAGAAAGTTTCCCAGAAGCGAATGTGGCCCTCAGTCTGAAAGAGATTCCCAATCTCTGTATTAAATAAATATGTGGCCCTATATTGAGCCATAGCTGAAGCCATATTTCTCTTGTGAGCAACCTTACAGAAGACCATCCCACAATTCTAGACACCACTCTCGGTGCTGTGACGTTTAACAATAACAAACAGGAATAGGTTAAGAAGGTTTCTCAGTGGCACCAAACTCAAGAAAGCTTCCATTGTCTCACTCTTTTAATTCAGTCTGGACAACACATAGATTCAACCCATAGAAGTAAAAGTGGGATCATTTCAGACACATAACTTTCCTCTTCACTTAAGTGGACTTTCTAAACCACAGAACGGTACACCTCTTCCCTGTATTCTGTTAAGAACAGATAAAAACTGTTAGACGTGTACACACCTTTTTTCCATTCAGACTGTCATCAAAGAAAAGAAAGGTTTATGGAAGAAAAACATAACATAAATGACGTCCCTGTCATAGCTTAAGTATCAAACACTATAACTGACTATAGAGTTTAAAACCTGAGTTTTACCAAATTGTGGCCTGACTTCACACATTTATTTTTATTTTTAGAAATTGGAAATAATTCTCCCCAAATAGGGTCAGGCTGCAAGTCTATGCACACTTATCCGAGGGTAAGTCCCACTGAGCTAAAATGAAAATCCCTGCTGGATCTGACCAGAAGCCTATCTATTCCAGCAGTATGAGGGTAAGAGCTCTTTCCTTCTGTTTCCTGGTGACTGGCTTTCAGAGGGATGCTGGTAACCAGTGATAGCTTTTACTGCCATTAATTTGTCTAATTCCCTTTTAAGGCTATCTAAGCTGGCAGCTCTCACCATGTCTTGTGGAAGAAAGCTCCACAGTTTCACTATGTACTGTGTGAAACTCTGGATTTCCCACCATTCCGTTTCATGAATGACCCTGGGACCTAGTATCATGAGAGAGGGAGATAAAACTCTCCCTGTCCACTTCTTCACACCATGCATTTCTTTATATACCTCTATTCTATGTGGGACAGGACTGTCTCAAGCAAGGGTTTCAAGATGTGAAGCCAACTCACTAATTTCAACATCAACTTCGTTGGACTGGCCATGTTGTGCGAATGCCTGATTATCATCTTCCAAAGCAACTACTCTATTCTGAACTTAAAAATGGAAAGCGTAATGCTGGTGGTCAACAAAAGAGATTTAAAGATTGTCTCAAGGCAAATCTAAAAAAATGTAGTATAAACACTGACAACTGGGAAACACTGGCCTGCGAGCACTCCAGTTGGAGAACAGCCTTTACCAAAGGTGTCATGGGCTTTGAAGGCAGTCGAAGTCAGGACACAAGGGAGAAACGTGCTAAGAGGAGGACACGCTTGGCAAATCCACACCATGATCAACCCCCGCCCGGAAACCAATGTCCCCACTGTGGAAGGACGTGTGGATCCAGAATTGGCCTCCACAATCACTTACAGACACATTGTTAAAACCGTGTTTATGGAAGACAATCTTACTTGGCTGTGAGTGATCGCAGAAGAAGAAGAAGAAGAAGAAGAAGAAGAAGAAGAAGAAGAAGAAGAAGAAGAAGAATTTAAAATGCAAATAAAACACAGCAAAGCTAAATTTTGGGCTCACACAAAGCACCGTATTATGAAAGATTACCAAAGTCTGCCCTTGGCTCGCTTGTATATTGAGGGGATCCTGGGCCCACATAAGGATGGAAATGTGAATTGATGGGAGTTGTTGTCCAACAACAGCTAGAAGGCACCGTGTTGCTTACCCTGATGCATGTTTGTTTCTTTAGAGAAGATGTGATAAGCAGGAAAATGGAGAGTCACACTTTTCAGGTACACCCAATTTGGTAGTAACAATGCATTTTGGTCAGAAATTGGATAATATACAAATGTTCCCCATAGATAGAATGCAGATATTGCCTTTGTACTTTAACCTATATTCGCATTATGACATATGCAAATGATTCAGGCAGGTGGGGAGGAATCAAAGCTTAGATTGGGCCATGCACCAGACTTTGTGTTCTCAGTGCCTGACCCTGCCCTGAAACATTTGAAGCAATCTAGAGAAAGGAGTTCCTTTGAGCCTGCCTTACCCTGCTAACTGAAGCAAAACAAGTGCTTGTGAAAAGGAGTGAGCACTTCCATGGCAACTGGTGTGTTTTTCAGTTTGTCAGCAGAGCACAATAAAAGGTACTATGCACCAACTAGTGTCATTCTCCCTATTCCTCTCCAAAACAGTTTTGCTAAGATATCGTTTTCATAAAGGTCTGGAGATCAAAAAGCATGAAAGACAAGCCAGTGGGACATTGCACCAACCATGCTATTACAGCATGCATCCTGACAAACCTGAGTAAATCATGCTACACATTACACTGGACTCCTGCATATCTGAAATGCAGAGTTATTTGAACCACCTACCTGCTGTAATCACAGTATTGTAAAATGGGTGGGTGCACAGTGTTCAGCCTGCTGAGATCTATTTCATGACTCCCAATGCATACCAGATTCTAGACTGGCAGATTACTATATCTGTGTTCTGCTGCCTGCCTGTCAGAGTGAATAAGTGGTTTAATTTACAGTTGCGGGACTTGAAATTGAGAGGGGGGGAGCAATTGGAGGGGGGGGGGAGCCTGCATATATCCTAGTGAACTTTCACATCAACAAACTGTTGCACATTTGAGTCATTCAAAATGCTTTATTAATCTCTAAAATTCTATCTACACTTTAAAAAAAAAAAATCAACAACCTGCAGTGAAGTCCACATATACTACAAGGCTCTTCATGTTTTATTTTACAGGTTTAGTATGGAAAACTGTTTCCCACCGATGAAAGTGCCAGGCAACCTGATGTACTGGGGAACCTGGCACCCAGGTACCCTGACAGGGGATTTAAAGGGAGAGAGGTTGTCATTCTCTGGCTCAGTAATATGTAAAGCCCACTGGGAGGGCTTTTAAACTGTGGCTTATTTAAATCTAACTTGCTTCTCTCTGTTGCACTCATATTTTACACTTAAGACATAAGCAACACTTCATGCATTCAACATTTTTAGAATTTTCATGTTTCATTGAATAGTTCCCCACTGATGCATAACCCTGTCCCTTTGAAAAACACAGACAAACAGCTCATGTGAATAGCTCTGTGTGTTGAGCAAGTGGGGCACGGGTCACCCAGTTAAACCAAGTACATTGGTACCTCATTCTGGAGGTCTGTTCTTAACCTGAAACTGTTCTTAACCTGAGGTACCACTTGGCTAATGGGGCCTCCTGCTGCCACCGCCGCACGATTTATGTTCTCATCCTGAAGCAAAGTTCTTAACCCGAGGTACTATTTTTGGGTTAGCAGAGTCTGTAACCTGAAGTGTCTGTAACCTGAGGTACCACTGTACTTCCACTAAGCAGGAAGACCCTCAGCAGTTGCCAGGAATAATGATGGGGAACGTATCTCCTGTTCTCTTGCCAGACTCATCATAGTGGACCATAGTTAGCATATGTGTTTTAGTCTTTGGCCACTGGAACTCTCTGAGCAGTGCTAGGAGGGAGCATAGACAAAGATGAGTGAAAGGGCGGTTATATTAAGCTCTCATAATCCTAGAACTCTGGGCCATCCAAGGCAATTGAATGTTGGATGATTCAGGAAAGACAAAAGAGAGCATTTCTTCACACAGTGCATAGGTAAACTATAGAATTTGCTCCCACAAGAGACAGTGATGGTGACCAATTTGAACTAGACAAATTCATCGAGGATAAAACTATCAAGAGCTACTAGTCATGATGCAGAGTACCAATTTCTGGAAATCACAAGTCAACTGAGAATCTTGGTTGTGCTAAGGTGCACATGTGCACAGCCAGGATTTATGTTTGTGGGGGCACGCTTTATGCTGGTGGGGGACCTCAGTTATTTAAGTATTTCTATTGGTTTACTTCATTGGGGGGAGGGGACAACTGGTTGCAGGCTTCCCATCAACATCAGTTTGTCTCTTGTGGGAAAAGAATGCTGGACTAGATGGGCTGTTTGATTTGACAACATTTAGCTTGATAAGTCTACGTTTGATGAAGAAGCACATAAACTGCTTTCAGGAAACCAAAGCATTTTAATTTTACCTTTTGAAATTGATTTCTATGCAATTTACACACATTTTACTTACCAAGCAAAACTAAATTACAGTGGTACCTCGGGTTAAGCACTTAATTCGTTCCAGAGGTCTGTTCTTAACCTGAAACTGTTCTTAACCTGAAGCACCACTTTAGCTAATGGGGCCTCCTGCTGCTGCCGCACCACCGGAGCCCGATTTCTGTTCTCATCCTGAAGCAAAGTTCTTAACCTGAAGCACTATTTCTGAGTTAGCGGAGTCTGTAACCTGAAGCGTATGTAACCTGAAGCGTATGTAACCCGAGGTACCACTCTAAATTGATTTAACCAAAACACCTTTTGAATTTCCAAGTCATGTTACAACTTTTTAGCACCCTTCATTTTTGGAATTTGAAAAATTCAGCACACCCTACCACCCCATCCTTACCATGATATAAGAAGCTCCAACAGATTTATTTAGAAAAAAAGATATATTAGACACAGGTGATAAGAACATCTTAATTTTCGCTTAGTGTCAAATAACTGTAGCTAATGGGGAATTGCTAAAAGGTTAGTAAAAGTACCAAGCAATGGCAAAGCTTCAGCATGTAACTGTATAAAATAAATGCACAAATGTATCTAAAAGCAGTGGCTAGAATGACATTAATATATATTTCCCATTCTTCCCTTGCTATGGGCTTAACCTCTGAGATGCTTCGGAGAAATACTCTATTACTTACTCTTTACTGAGCATCTCTATCGCCTACATATGAAATTTGCATATGTCAATTATTGTAGAACCTACGCATCAAATTCAGCACTTGTTACAGGCTGTCTGATTGGCACTTTGATCCTAAAGGGAATTATGTTTCAGTCCTCAATCCAGTTATATCTGAAGTAGTCCCACAGAATTTGATGGGTTCACACTAGAGTAACTACCTTGAGGAATGCAGTTCAATTCCCTGTAGGGAATCCACTTAGGGCATGCTTCTCCGAGTCACTGGGGAATCAGTATCTTTAAGATAAAAATTTAATAGCATCATTTATTAAATTAAATTAGTTAGCACTAGTCTAGCAATTGATGCTACAGCACCTGACATGCCTGTTCACTGCATTCTGTAGGGCTGTTATTCATATGGAACATGCCTGTAGTATAAAGTAATCAATATGCAGAATAGGAGGAGGAGGAGGAGGAGAAGGTGAGGAGGAGGAGGAGTTTGGATTTGATATCCCGCTTTATCACTACCCGAAGGAGTCTCAAAGCGGCTAACATTCTCCTTTCCCTTCCTCCCCCACAACAGACACCCTGTGAGGTGAGTGAGGCTGAGAGACTTCAAAGAAGTGTGACTGGCCCAAGGTCACCCAGCAGCTGCATGTGGAGGAGCGAAGACGCGAACCCGGTTCCCCAGATTACGAGTCTCGCTCTTAACCACTACACCACACTGGCTCCCATGTTTTTTCCAGAAGGAAGACAAGAGCATTAAAAATTAAAAACAATTGGCACTTTTCTTTCCAGTTTGTGGTATCAGAACTTCAGCTACAATTATAACCTGACCGCCTGCCTTGGCAACTTTTGGACCAGCATGGGCTGCTTAGACTTTTGACACGCTGCAGCTCCATTTATATTTTCCAGAAGAACATGTGCCTTGGAGACACTTTATGTCCACCGACTTAAGCACTAATATTAGTGTCTACTGGGGAAATCCAGCAGTGACAAAATACCCAACAAGACACCATCAAGTCCTGGTGAAGAGAAACCAGGATGGTGGAAATATGGTGAGCGGTCTGTTGTAGAAAGAACCAGGTAGGCTGCTCACATTGTGGGGCAGAAGATAGAGGGCCCTTCATTACGTCCATAAAGCCCACCTTTGACTCCTCCCAGTTTTAGCCAAATTATGCCTCTGTAGCCTTTTAAAAACAGCAACCAAGAGAGTACCAGGGTTCCTCAAACTTCTTCAGCAGGGGGCCAGTCCACTGTCACTCAGACCTTGTGGGGAGCCGGACTATATTTTGAAGAGAAAAAAATGAACGAGGGACGATGAGCGGCACGCGAAAGGGCTCCAGAGAGGGTCTGCTTTAAATGGCGGCTGCTCGAGAAGGGCACTCAATCAACTGCGGCTCCTGGGTCTTGTGAACGGCAGGGGCTGGAGGTGGCAGTGGAGAGACGATGAGCAGCACGCGAAAGGGCTGTGGAGAGGGGCTGCTTTAATTGGCGGCCGCTCAAGAGGGGCGCTCAGCCAACCGCAGCTCCTTCCTTTGGCAAGAAGGGAAGGTTCTGGTTGTGCAATCTAGCTGTGTACAGTGGTACCTTGGGTTAAGTACTTAATTCGTTCCGGAGGTCCGTTCTTAACCTGAAACTGTTCTTAACCTGAAGCACCACTTTAGCTTCCTGCTGCCGTCGCGCTACCGCCGCCATGCAATTTCTGTTCTCATCCTGAAGCAAAGTTCTTAACCCGAGGTACTATTTCTGGGTTAGTGGAGTCTGTAACCTGAAGCCTATGTAACCCGAGGTACCACTGTATTTGAAGAGCTGTTAATGTGGTTAAAAGCACACAGGCAGAATGCCCTCCCTCATCTTCCCCATCAATTTTCCCACACAGCCTATTTTTAAAATGCCAATTTCACAGTGATTTACAGAGCAGACTTAACCATGTCTACTCAGAGGTAAGTCCCATTCAATTCATTGGGGTTTACCCCCACTGTCCCACTTACGTGGGATTATGGTTGCAGCCTAAATATTTGAGAAACTGAGTAGTTTACACTTGTCAGTTTCCCTTTCTTCAGTATGTGTTTCCTTCTCAGACTTGCTGTCATGTGGATTATTTTTATTTCTTGTTCTGGGTTTGAAGCAAGGAAGCATGAGACTTTTGGTTGTAGAAGGTGAGGCTGCCAAAGTTTACTTGCCCGCCTGCCTGCCCACGTGACCTGCCTCCTGCTGCTGTGGGGTGCACCAGACACATCTTGTTTGCTGTGGAAAGGGAAGAGGTCTGCTTTTAGATGCAAGTTTCAGTGTAATATCTGGCTTCCTTCATTCTAGGCTGTTTCTGATTCTTAGACTAAGGGCTGAGATGAGTCACAGGGGGCTAACTTGTAGGCTCTTTCACAATCCTCTGCAATAAATTGGTTTTGTGCCTTGGTTCCAGGGTCGCCTTAAGTATATCTGGGGCCATGGTGCAAAGATCCCTCCAGCACACACACACACACCCATTTCCCAGAGTTGGCAACCTTTTTATGGCTCTGCCAACAGCTTTGCAGGGCTGGAGGAGGCAGGCTGTGGCTGGAAGGTGGCTCCTCCGGCGGGGAAGAGGCAGAGGCTCTGGGCGCGGCGCTGCTTCAGCGCAGCATGGCGAGGCAGGCAACGGCAGCGAGCTGGTGCCGGGAGGCGCCACGTCCAGCCTCCGCCTCTTCCCTGGTGCCCTTCAGAACTTGGCTCCCTGGCGCCCCGCGCCACTGGCCTCTATGGGCAAGACGCCCCTGCTTGGTTCATGTAATAGACAGAATGCACACTCCTTGCAAGGTAATGCAGGATGTTCAGCTGAGTTGCCCCCAATCTTTCCTTTTTTCAGCTTTAACCAACCGGCCTGAGACCTCCGGGTATAGGGTGGTATATAAATTAAATAAATAATAAAAATTAAATAATAATAACATCAAAATAAGGTCATCCCTTTCACCTTGTACTGAACTCTTTTCTATTCCCTGCAATAGCTCCAACAGGCAATTATTACAGTCTACATTTTTTTGCCTTGCACTGCTAACGTTTCTCTCTGTCCCCCCTCAACTTGCGGTAACATTTCATGTATCCAGTGAAGTGGTTTCTAGTCTGTGAAAGCTTATGCCACCACCATTATTATTATTATTATTATTATTATTATTATTATTATTATTATATGTTGCCCACCTGACTGGGTTGCCCCAGCCACTCTGGGTGGCTCCCAACAAAATATTAAAAACACAACAAAACATCAAACGTTAAAAACTTCCCTGAACGTAATAAATGTGTTAGTCCTTAAATTGCCACAAGTTTTTAGTTGAGTTTTGCTACAACACGGTCGCTCCTCTGGAAATAATTCCAGCAGGCTTGTTTTTTGGGGTTAGGGTTAGGCTACAAAGAGAAAGGTCACCTCCAGCTGTCGCCATTTTGTGGAAGGGATTCTATCACATACTGTAGATTTAGGCTTGTGAAATTAAATCGGATAAAATTGCTCTGTAGTAACAAAATCACTGTTGTTTTTCATTTGTTTTGCAGTTAGGAAAGTGATGGGGAAATGCCTTCCAAAGTGTGTCCATATACGGAATGCTGTGGCCGCAAGCAATTTCTTTGCAATCTTGCAAATAAAGCTCAACAACTTTTGTGTCTGAATCTTCATGGCAACCCTAAATCAGAGTGAAATAAGGATAGGTGTTATTGTCATATAACCTTCCTGCAAACAAATCAGAATAAACTCTCAATAAAGAGCATACATCATATAATCTCTGCATGAGCTTTGTGCATCAGAGTAAATGCTTAAGAAACAGGTCATCTGGAGGAGCCCAAAGTTCTGAGGTCCATTTTTCTTGCAAATACCCAAAAATATTTTTTTCCTTTACCTTATTTTTGCCTTCCTTAAAAACTCCCTGTGGCTGTTTGTCCATATCTCTTGTCTATTTAATGCAAGTGAAAACTGCAAAATGAAACTGAGTCATTCTGGCATCGTTAAGAAAGTGCAAGAAGAGACTCTTGAACAGCCAGGGGACATAAAGGCCCTCCTGCCATCTTATAATGCTCTTTGTCATTTCAATGTGAACTGCAGCAATAAGTGTATGAATCATAAGCAGACTTGAACTCAGGTATGCAATTGACTTTTAATTAGCGTTTTCATGCCCTACTCTCCAATCCAGTAGTAAAAATTAGTGTCACCCACCCCTTTATTGATCATTAAGATTAGTGAAACTGTGGGGGTTGAATGTCCCGTTGGAAATGTTTAGTTGCTTAGGAAGCTGCCTGGCTTTCTTTGTTTATTTGTTCTTGTACTTGCACTTCTGCCGCGTTAACTCATGGAAATTGCTTAGGGACAGATTTAAATCAAAACAGACAGTTTCCATTTTTGCTCTGTAACTAGAATGGTGACATTGGTTTCAAATGTGCTGCTGGTGAGAGGCAGGCAGGCTTGTAATATTTGTTTACCTTTTGCATGGAGCACAGTCGACACCCCTCCGTGGAAAATAAGGAGGCTTTCTTTGCAGTGTGATGAACCGAGCTTCTTTAAACAAGATGGGGTGGGGTGGCTGGAGATTTTGCTCTGTTCTGATTCTTTTGCAATATAGATGCACGGGCCTTCTCTGCTTCAGGGGCTTCAAATATTAACCACACACTTACCAGTCATTAAAATCCTCCCCAAACATTTGGCACGCAAGCATCAACGGTCCTGGGATTATGGTTCAGCAACTTGAAAGTGTTTGTATTTCTTCTGTATTGGGCATCTTTTGCTTACCCAAGCGGACAAGTCCCTTTTTGGTTAATCCTCTCCTTTTTTTGTGACTTGCCTATCCCTGTGGGATTTGGACCATGAAGGCTATTTGTTCCATTAGTTCGGCAGTTCCTAAATTCTAATCCCTAGTAAAGCACTAGCTCACTGCCTGACCTTGGCAAGTTGCTTGACCTCCCTTTGCCTCAGTCAATCCAGCTGGAAAATTGGGTAAAAAGCAGGACTCTAGGGAGAACCAGATGTTGCATCTGAAACGTAATGTGCAAAGTATGCACTGCACAAAGTCGACAGTTTTGTTTGGCATTTATTTGGCAATTTTATTTGGCATTTTCAGGACAGAGCTAGAATACATTTATAGAAGTAAAGCCTGGAGGCCTTACTGCAGGGAAACGGTAGACCTTTCTAGTTTCTGTTGCATTTCATATGTTAAGATTGGGAAGTTTTGTTTCAACAAAAAGATAAAGAATGATCTAGGTAGTGTGATGTCCTGTGCCAGAGCTCCACTATACACTTTTTAAGATGTCACACAATATAAAAAACCATGTACTGTTTTAACTTTGTATTTTGTATTTATTTGTGTACTGTGCATTGCTGCAATGTTTTTGAATGGTGGGTGGTGGTTTATAAATTCTTTAAATAAAATAAAGAAATAGGTTTTTGAGCCAGAATTGATACTTTATTATTTTCACTATTAATTCTAAAATAATGTAAAGCTCTGGAGCCTACTGACCTACAAACTGAAGCCTAATATTTGTTGGTGTTTTAGTTGGTTAAAGGAAAAATTGGGTTAAAAACGAGATCTAGGTTGTGGGAGGCAGTGGAAGACAGGAGTGCCTGGCGTGCTCTGGTCCATGGGGTCACGAAGAGTCGGACATGACTAAACGACTAAACAACAACAAAAGGTTGGGGCAATTACTTTTTGGTGAGAGAACCCCAGCAGAGATTTAAAATCAAAAAATGTGTAGCAAAGTAAAGCTGGGAAATATAGGCTGTCAGAGTTTCCCTCTCTAAGTTGCTTCCAAAGATCCCCACTTCCCTTAGCATAGAAAAAGAACACATTTGGTAAGTTAAAAATTTACTTACAAACTCTTCAAAGGTCATAGAATCATAGAATCATAGAATCATAGAATCATAGAGTTGGAAGAGACCACAAGGGCCATCGAGTCCAACCCCCTGCCAAGCAGGAAACACCTTCAGAGCACTCCTGACATATGGTTGTCAAGCCTCTGCTTAAAGACCTCCAAAGAAGGAGACTCCACCACACTCCTTGGCAGCAAATTCCACTGTCGAACAGCTCTTACTGTCAGGAAGTTCTTCCTAATGTTTAGGTGGAATCTTCTTTCTTGTAGTTTGGATCCATTGCTCCGTGTCCGCTTCTCTGGAGCAGCAGAAAACAACCTTTCTCCCTCCTCTATGTGACATCCTTTTATATATTTGAACATGGCTATCATATCACCCCTTAACCTCCTCTTCTCCAGGCTAAACATGCCCAGCTCCCTTAGCCATTCCTCATAAGGCATCGTTTCCAGGCCTTTGACCATTTTGGTTGCCCTCCTCTGGACACGTTCCAGTTTGTCAGTGTCCTTCTTGAACTGTGGTGCCCAGAACTGGACACAGTACTCCAGGTGAGGTCTGACCAGAGCAGAATACAGTGGCACTATAACTTCCCTTGATCTAGATGCTATACTCCTATGGATGCAGCCCAGAATTGCATCGGCTTTTTTAGCTGCCGCGTCACACTGTTGGCTCATGTCAAGTTTGTGGTCAACCAAGACTCCTAGATCCTTTTCACATGTACTGCTCTCAAGCCAGGTGTCACCCATCTTGTATTTGTGCCTCTCATTTTTTTTGCCCAAGTGCAATACTTTACATTTCTCCCTGTTAAAATTCATCTTGTTTGTCAGATTCATGTGCTTTTTCATATAGCAGTCAGAAAACACAGGCAGTAAAATTAGGTTCCAAAGTGGTGAAAGCTTCTAAAATTTGTATAGAATAATTGTCAACTGCTCTAAGATCTTCAGATGAAGGGCAGTATACAAATTTAATTAATAATAAACATAAACGCAAGGATGACTTGCGTAAGCCACATGGTCTGAGCTTGGAGCAACCAGCCCAGACCTCCTTATTTGTAGGAGTTCACGTGGTGGAATGGAAGAACAAAGAGTTTGATAACCAGACCTAGCTAAGCCTGGCAGCAAAGCTTACTGTATGGTCTTAACCAGGATTTTTTCAACTGGAGCACGTGGGAACCGTGTTCCAGCACCTCTCAGGGGGCCCCAGAAGTGGGGGGAGAGACCTCACCAGCCTCAACAAAACTCCATTGCACCTCTGGCTCATGAGGAGACCCTCCCCAGAACCTGGAGCAGACATCCTCCAGAAAGGGTCTCCTTGCGAGCCAGAGGTGCAGCAGGGTTGTGCTGAGGCTCTTCAACCTCCTGGCCTCTTTCCCAGCTGGAACACATGAAGAAGCGTCCCTGCATGTCAGCTCTTCAAGCCGCCTTGACTCTCCTGCTTGTGTGCACGAGCTGGAAAAGCAGGGCTGCTTGCTGTACTGGCAGAGCTGAGACACAGGGAAGAAGACTCTTGGTGCCTCAGCAGAACAAGTCCCCATGCGCTTCTCTGAATTTTCCAATACTAGCCACGCAATGTGTACAAAAATATGTATACTAAGGTGAAGTGTGAATATATTTGTAAAAAAAAAAATAGTATACAAACATGCATTATATTCAGGAAAATTACCCTGCAAAAATAAGTATGTTAGGCAAAATTGCATACAAAAATCTGTATCTTGGCAGAAATTAGGAGGAAAAGGTGAATGAATATTAGGAGAAACCCAGACTAAAATGCTGATGAATTTTCATGAGGACTTTAAAAAAAGGCAAACTGGTGTCAAAATGTGGAGAACTGAACTTGCCAAAACAAGAAAGTCACATATTCACCCATTTCTTGACACAAAAACAAAATTCAAGAAACAAAGTGCAACATGCAAAAATTTAAAGCAACAAAATCCTACTTTTAAAAAAGAAAAAGAAAAAAAATAAGAACCATATACATCCATCTCTAAATGTCCCCTCCCAAAAATGTCAGAGAGGTCAGAAATAAACCCCTCAAGTAGTAGCTCCTCCTAATAAGGGTCCCAGTTGTGGGGGGAGGCAAGTGGAAACCTTGACCCTGGGTGGTTTAACAGAATCTTTTTCCCTTAGGAAACAAAATATATCAGTGCATGAGGGCTATGGAATGGTCCATCTTTTATTTTATTTTTTGTCCATCTGTGCCAACGGATTCATACACTGTATCTGTCATCTTAAAAATGTCAGCTATTGCTATTGTGGCTTATATTAACATTGGTTTTGCTTCCTCCTTCCTGGTTCATTGCCTTAACAAAGAAGACCTTCATGAGCAATCAGGCCAGTCAAGCCATATCAAGCAGGGAAACGGAGAAGCATCGTAACCTTTTCTCAAACAAAGATGACTTGTGGCAAAGACTTTAGCATATTCTGTGGGCCCATAGCAAACAGAGGGGAGTAGGCTGTCTCCTGCTTGCTGCTTGCACTTATAAACACTGGAATTGACCTTTTAATGCCTCTGACCCATGTCCCTAACTTCACTTGGTAAGCCTGATACATTTTATAAGCTCCAGCAGGGGATCCCAATAGTTTCCTTTCCTCCTCCTGACCTATGCTAATTTCTGTTGGAATTTTAAACTCTCTGACCAACCAAACACCATCTTATACTACAGGCAGGGAGCCGTGATATTGATTGGTCTTTGTTTACCTTTGAGCTTCTTAGTTGCCCTTTTGCAAAAGTATTCAAATGGCTTATAGAGTTAGTAATGAATGTAATAGAACTGTGCCATGTCCACCTTGGTACTCTCAGTGGCCACAGCATACGGTAATTATAAAAGACTATGGGTTGGTCACACTTAGGTCCCATTGAACCTCTTCACCTTGATTTCAGTAGGTTCTAACTGAATCTGGGTCCATCCCATGATGAGCACAGACGGCACACCGAGAATTATTGCAGGCTCAAAATTGCCCTGCCCCCGCCACTGGTTTACTTTCAGTGTGAGGAGGTGGACTAGATAGGCATATGGGAGGTAGAGATGGGTTTGTGCTAAGTGGCTAGATGAGATGGCACACCCAGCGCTTATTAAAAAATCAAAATGTGTCCATGGTAGTAGCTCTTCAGAGTTTTGGATGGGGGACAGACATTGCCAGCCCTTTAGTCCCATGAAGCAGTTGTGGTCATAAAAGTACTTTTCACCAGCTTTGGTTGATACTCCAGTTGTACTCCTATATGAGGCTTTTGCCATGTACCGTAATTCTTACCCCGGTGATTTCTCAATTTATTGTAATGTACTGTGCCTTTAAAAAAACAACGGGTCTGTACCAGAATGCAGCAACTGCTTCCTTGAGAACATTACATAAATCTGCCCCCCCCCCAAATATTTTGTTTCTGAAATGGTTTTGTCCTTAAATGGCCAAGACCAGGATATGTGAGGATATGACTTATCTCATATGACTCTGCTATTCCCCCCACCCCGAAAAATAAGATGTAATTCAGAGATGGTGCTCCCAACAACAGACACAAGATTGTAATATAGTGGCTTCAATTTGTGGAATTCCTTCCTGAGGAGATTTCAGTAGATGAATTCCACTGGTCCTTGAAGAAGGGTTGTTAACGCTGTTTTGTTGTGATTCTCCTTTTGAGTTTCATACCGCTGATTTTATGTTGCCTCCTGCTGGTTATATTGATGATTTTAGTCATAGGGTGGGTGCACACACTTGTGTGTTTATTATTTCAATCCGTTGTTAGACGGTTTGGCTGAAAAGCTGCTTATTTATTGAAATAATAATAATAATAATAATAAATAAATAAATAAATAAATAATAAATTAAAATAAAATAAAATAAAATAAATAATCAATTTATCCTTACATTGCTGCAGCTAAAACTGATCCATGGATTGCTAAAGTTTAACTGATTCCTGCTTTCCTCTTGTGTCTGCAGCCCAGTTCCCTAATTCAATCTGTGTGAATGCCATTTGCATGATCCTGTCAAAATCTGAAATCAATGGCGGGGCAATGTTCTTGGTGCTGTCCTGTTGGAGAAGTGAGATCTTCTCATGCTCAGAACAGGTCCTGCTCCCCCATAATTCCGCTGCATGTGGTTTATTGCAGGGAAAGTTGCCAAGCTCCTTTGCTGTGTAGTTTTAGCTGACTGATAAAGAAGCTCTTATTTATGCAGGCATTTTAAATTATTTTATTGATTCTGTCTGGTTTGTCTTCCAGCAATTTTTGATTGTTGCTATTTGTTCTTTTAATGTTTGTCTGATTGATTTTCATTTGCTTTCATTGTCTGATTGGTCGTGGCTTTCAGTATTTTATAGAAAGAATTTTATAGAAAGGCAGAATGGATGTGTTTTAAAATAAATATAAATTAATAATAAGAACAACAATAATTTATGCCTCGCTTCTACTCAGAGTGGCTTGCAACTAAATATATATGATAAAACCCAGCAAAACACAATATAATAATCAACTTACAATTCCTTTATTCAGCAGGATACTTCACTCAGTCCGGTGGTAATCAACAGCATATTATATCCAATTAAAGTTACATGTAATAATGTGCCTCTAATTGTTACGTATATTTTGGGGGGATTTGTAACCTATAGCCAGCTGCCTTTGCTACCATGGAAGGCAGTAGCAGAATAAAGTAAGATTTGAAAATAGACAGTCACACGAAGGGCAAGGGAACCTCAACTCATGTTATCTTCAAAATGCAGTTGAAGGTGTTTATCACCTCTCGGAATGGGGCTTTGAAAGATGAGTCATGTGGTGAATTTTAATATTCAGCTTCCCTTCATCCCTGTAACATCATGACAGCACCTTGCCCTGGAAACAAACTCAGAAGCTTTGTGTTAAAGGCTTCTTCTTACTCATAGCCAAATGTATGTATCGTTGCCAGATAAAATATGTTTTTAAACCAGATAAAACCAGATATTTTTGTCATTTATCTGTTTTTTTAAAAAACCTACTAATGCTCTGACCTTGATCCATTTGGTTAGGACACACAAATTGACACACATAAGTTTATATTAGAGATGATAGATAGATAGATGATAGATAGATAGATAGATAGATAGATAGATAGATAGATATAGATAGATGATGATAGATAGAGATAGATAGATAGATAGATAGATAGATAGATAGATAGATAGATAGATGATAGATAGATAGATGATAGATAGATAGAGATAGATGATAGATAGATAGATAGATAGATAGATGATAGATAGATAGAGATAGATAGATTAGATAGATAGATAGATAGATAGATGATAGATAGATAGATGATAGATGATAGATAGATAGATAGATAGATGATAGATAGATAGATGATATAGATAGATAGATAGATAGATAGATAGATAGATAGATAGATGATAGATAGATAGATGATAGATAGATAGATGATGATAGATAGATAGATGATAGATAGATAGATGATAGATAGACAGACAGATAGATAGATAGATAGATAGATAGATGATAGATATGGATAGCAATAGATAGGCAGACTGATTTCTTTTCCCTTAGGCAGGCTTCCTTTCTTATCCACTGCCTTTTAACTATACTTATACACATAATATATATAAAATCCCAGTTTCTGCCTGCAATCTTTTCAAGTTTTTTTAAGTTCTAAATTCAGCCCACAGAGTATTTTGTTAAAATCTTTCTGTCATAATAAAAGAAGCCTTCAGTGATTTTTGAAATAACACCTTCACTGGGGTCATGGATATTATGTATGTATGGAATATCTTATTTATGGCATACTTGTATACCCTCCCTTGTTATAGATACATTGGTGATTCATCGACCTATATGGAAATCTGTTTCACAGGTAGAAAATCTAACATAGCAGTGAAAGTTGTATTTTATGTTCGTTATCTTTCAGAAATATAACAACTTCCATTCATGTAGAAGCTTACAAAGGGTGGGTTTTTATCTAACTTTCAGGGTTTTGTGTGGGAGGGTACATTTGTATCTCACGTTTCTTCACTCACAGACTCAAGTTAATTTACATGGGATTACCAGACCATCATCCATTGAGGCACTGAATGGACTCAGATGTGCTTTAATGCATTATAATTTAGCTTTCACATGACATTAAAGACACTTCTGGAACTATAGTGGAATGTAGTGCAAGTTGAGTGCTCATTTTCCATGTTATTTGCTTCCAGGAAAAACAATGGTTTGCAGATAATGAGGGAATGAGTGCTAAACTTGCACCATAGTTCTGGAAGTAGCTTTCATATTGTGTGAAAGCTCAAATGTAATGTGGAAATGTTAATATGGAATAAAATGTCATGTGAATGCAGCCTACATCACATCCTTTCAAACCATGTTCTGGGATCTTTTAAGGTAGTTTTGGAGCCACCTGCAGATGACATGGAAGCAAGAACCATCACAGTATTGGTTTATTAAATTTCTGTCTTGCCTTTCCTAGCAAAGGAACCCAAGGCAGCAAACCTCAAAAAGAGGAAACAGTACAGTTAAGATAAATATTACAAATAAAGCTAAAATGAATATTTACAGTGAATTTAATGAATCAGCATGTGCTTCTGAACTGAAGAATTCATTCAACAGTCACACTGCCTCTGATTAGAAAACCAAGATTACTCTAGTTAAATGTAGCTGGATGAAAACTACCACCAAGTATGCTTCATGCATAACTGCTTGGTGTTTGAGCAATATTTACTGTAGAGTCATGAGTATTTTTCAGCATCTGGGTCAGGTTCCCATTTCAATGCCTTAGGCATGAATCCAAGCTATTTCCCCTGGTATAAATGGATTTATTCAATTTAATTAGCTAACCCAGTATAAATAAATTTAGAATCTGGTTTTCTATGTCCATCTGGCCACATGAAGTGAAGACCAATTATGCTAAAATGATATGCATGCATAACTGTAGATAAATATTGAAGCACACATGTTGCTTAGCATAGTTTTTCTTAGCATTTTGAGTATTTAAAGATAACTCCTTGTGTTGTCAAAGCAAATTAACTTATTCTTTGAAAATCAGCCTTCTTCTTTTTTTGTAGGTGCATCTTGCACATCCTCACACATTTCTTATTATTGATAGCTTGACACGTTTTTATCTCCATGAACAACAAAGACATGTATAATTCCATGCGATTGTCTTCTAAGAAATAGGGGGGGAAACTAATTTACAATACAAATATATTAGGGCTTTTTATGTAAAAAAGCATCACATGTGTTGATCAAAATGACTTACTTTACAATATTTGATGCTCAAAAGAGAACTAATTGTATTGCATGTTATAAATGTATATTATCTCCCATTCAAGCTGTGCTAAGGAGAAAAATTGACAGTAGACATCCTACTAGGTTATTAATACAGCATCAGCGTTATTCTAGCAGCCTTTATAGAATCCCACACTAGAAATTACTTTATTAAATTACAAACCTGAATGTAGATTAAAGATCTCCTACACATATATTTTGCATTTGGCTTCCCTGATATATTCACTAAAGCGACACAATCCCGCTGGAAGAAGAAACTGTTACTTATTTAATTCCAAATTCCACCTTAGCTAGGACAGTTACTGCAGAATGAGAGAATATATATATATATATATATATATATATATAACACGTACATACTTGCAAATGCTACATGATGAAAACATAATTGTCATGTATGCATACCCGATGTATGTGTGTATGCGTATGTATATGTATATTGGAATAAACTCTTCCTAATCAGTTGTGTGCTTTATAAAACAATGCAAGCGAAATGACAATGCTGTCATTTGTATATGCTACTTCAGTTCTGTAATGGAAATCTGTAATTTTTTTCCCCCTTGCCAACTCATTCCTGACAATGTTAATGATTCACTATAAAGCAGCTTCTGTGCTATGATTTGTGACATCCGTACTGGTTAGATGGGAGGACTAGGCAGGTTTCTAGGGAGTGTTTTGGATGCAGAAATGCCTTGAAGATAGCACTTTATTATATTTAGGACAAGTATGACATCCCACTTCAAGGAAAAGGCCCCTATACATATTGAGAAGGGATTTCTGTGGTTTAAGTGGGGAGGAGAAGGTTAGTTTAAAAGAATGCCTCTGTGTTTTTTGAGACGACATGAAGATAGGGGGGTAGAGAAATGGAGGCAGGAGGCAGAAGGATTATGGATAATGGAAGAATTTTGCCTGAGGGTATGTCCCTGCTTTGCCTATTCCTGTATAACTAGAATATTTATAATTCAAATACTTATCTTTAATAATTAAAAACCAACGAATATTAAAGACAAAAGGTAGAGAATATTACGTACACATGTGTAGGCATCATGCACTAAATCCCCACAATTTCAAAATATAGCAAGAGGTAGATTTAAAGGAGGTTTTAAAAAAAGTGAATGTATTAAAATTGTCTAGAAAATAGAATTTCTAATTCACTCTAGTTCTGCCAGAAGTGATACTCCCTTACTGCTTATTCCTGCACATCCAACTAGTCATGGAGAGAGCTACTAAAAATACACTGCTTGGTGATTTGACATCAGTGCATCAACAATTAAAAAGTGGAATGCAAATATTGTAGGTTTTTGGTTGCTGGGTTTTTGTTGTTGTTGTTGTTGTTTTAAGGTCTTGAAAGTTTTTTTGTCATGATTTATGAAAACAGTGGGTTTGGCAGATAAATTGGAAGGGAGGGCATCCTCCGAACGTGGTCTTTACATAGCTTAAGTAAACTGCTAGTTATAGTGGAATGTCACAGCCTACCACATTCAGTGCCAGCCTCTGATCTGCTTTCCATAGACAGCAAAGAAACAAAGAAAAACAGCCCTTACTGTGGATAGCGAAGAATGTTTGAAAAGAAAAAGAGACCTCAAATGTGCCCCCAGGAATTATAAAGCTGTCAGTTACAACCAGAAAACAATACAAAGGCTTCAACAAATAATTTATAAAGAGGAACTACAAAATATATTGAAACACACAGTAATAATAAGATTGTTCCTATCTCTGTCTTGGGTTTTTTTAAATAAAAATTTCCTTGCTTTTTGAAACAGTATAAATAAAGTTGGGAAATTAGGGCAAACCAATCAGCTACTATTACAAAACCTTGTTACAAAACCTTATATGCAGGTAGCTTAGTAGCCAAAAGATGGGTAAATCATAGGTCTGAGTGGAATTATTCAATCTGGGCGAGAGAGCTCAGTTATTGAAGCATGTGGCCTTTAAGAAAGTGAATTTATGGATGGTAGCTTAAACTGATGTTTGAAAATCAGAGGTGTTAATATTTACACCTTTATTCATTATGGCAAGGAAAAGATTAATGAAGAATTAAACATCCACATCTCTTTGCTCCTCCATCAAGCAAAGTAATCCCTAGTTGAACATTAACTCAACCTGACAATAATAGGGAGAAACTCCTCTCCCCTACATCTAGCATGCGAAAGAAATGCAGCCCCATCTGATTGCCAGATTAATATATTTATGCAAATGTAACTATTGCTAATGAATTAAGCCAGTGATTTTATTATTATTATTCAAGAGAGTTAAGTGTACATAGTCTGAAAATATGTCTTGAGGCAGAGGTAAACAATAGTATTAAGCAATGATGTTAATAATGAATATGCTGTGTAACACCTCTTCAGCTCCTTCAGGTTTGCAACAGTCCTGTGATTAGACCATGTTGCTAATGACTTGCCTCAAATATAACTGATCAGGTAAAAACCTACGTACGTATATGTTAAAGAATTACTATCTGAAGAGCAAAAGAGGCACAGCTCGGGCTGTAAGAGCTTCCACATCAAACGCTCTTCATTGTCATGAAAACCTCCCACATAAATGTTGCGAGTCTCCCATCATTATGAAGACTAGCAACCAAATATAGAAAATATGACCAAATATAGGTTCTCATTCTGAAATTCTATATGAATTTAATGGCAGGTTTAAATGCATAGATTCTCTCAAGCACAAGGGGAGACACAGCATGCCTCTCAAAGTAAGTTGCTGGTTCAATGGAATAGGGCTGATAGGTTCCAATTCTGCTTGCAGGCTTCCCAGGCATCTGGTTGGCCACTGTGGGACAATGGAGGTGGGACTAAATAGACTTTTGTTCTGATACAGCAGGGCTCTTTTTATGTGCTCTCTTAATTACTCTGCCCAGTCTCCTGTGCTGCCCATTATGCATGGAACCCTCACTCAGACTAAAACCCCTCACCAAAACCTACTTTTCATATGAAACACTGATCTTTAATTGAAATGAAGCCCAATAAGTACATTTGAGTACATTTCCCCACATCCACCCCTAGGTAAGCTTGCATCGGGTTATATCCAGTTAAGTTCAACTCAGAGTAAACCCATTATAATAAATGTTAGCCGTGTTCATTCATTTCCATGGCTGAGCATAACTACACTGGATACAACTCACCATCCTCTCCATATTTCCTTTCCTTCTCTCATTTTATTTGGAAGCACCTCAAGAAAAGGACCTGCCTACTTCTTAAAAATACCATATACCTAAATCATCAACTGTATAAGGTATCGATGAATTATAAACACACAGGCATATTCTGCTTCAATTGCCACAGTTGAAGCATCATTTGGAAATCACTGTATACATGAACATTGCAGTGGCATCTATCCGTGCAGTGACAGCCCTTGAGTTATGTTTTGCAACATGAAACCATGCCAACTGGGAAGGATTACATATGGGAAAGCAGTAGCCATCTTGCAAATGTGAAATCACGAGCATGGTGCAGGCTTCAAATTCGATATCAAATTATACATCTAATTTATTTTCTCCTCTGAAGTAAATAAAGAAACATAGTGCATGGTAGTATTTTCTTCCAGATTTAGGAATTCCACCTGAATGCATCCCATGGGGGTGAGAGACATTTACTGGAATACATGGCATGTTTCATCCAATTCTGGGAAGTGGCCAAGGGAAACATGGCTGTTCTAGGGTGCTTGGAGACGTCTGTACTGGCTGCAGCTTGATAGCAGAAATAGATGGACACGTTGTCCCCACAACATCTTCCAAGGTTCCCAAGATACCCCATGACTCTGAATCCATCACACGTGTGTAATAACATTTGGTGCTTCTGTTCCGTACTGTGCCACCCATGGTCTATGCAAGAGCACCAACTCCTATCATTATCCAGGTCTGGCAGGTTCTGAAGGCAATGGATGACTGTAGTAAAACACCAAGGTTTGTGTCCCAGGACAACCAGGAATTATTCAGAAATCCAGGATCTAATTCAGACATGGAATTTCTGTTTCCTGGTCTTCTGTCCCTAAGTCTTTCAACATGCATTTCCCTTTCAGCAGCAGTCAATGATGTAAAACAGGGAAAACACACATCATAATCAGAACAAACAATAAGTAAAACTAGATGCCACCAAGGGAGAAGAGGAAATTCAACTTATGGGTGCCATGTTCTTTATAACATGTCATTCTGCCTAGAAATGGGCACACATGCACATATATTTACATATATATTTCTGGCACAGAAATAGATCATTACATTTCTTATACGTGTGTGTGATCCTTTTTCATGTTTTCCGAATGTTTGAATCATAACAAAAAGGTTACAGAGGCTTTGTTAGTACTGATTTAATGTAATGAGAATCCAGAATTCACTGCGTACATTTATTTCACCTAACGCTTGCCTCAACATTCCTCAGTCACAATCTGGAAGGTACTGTATACCTTTTCTGGATATCACAAAGGTGAAATCTATTCTAAATGACAATTATTATTTTTCCCTTTAAAACTCATATGGAAGAAGTAGCTGTGTGCCAAATTACAGGACATGGTTTGAATCAAATCTCTCCACCTAGGGAGTCTTCCCACCTCTTTGGGTATTTGCATGTATCTTCTAAATCTATTTTAATGAGCTCTGTATAACCTAGCGCACATACCTCTTGAGCCTGATGAACGAGTAATTACTATTTTGATTCCCAGGAGAGGCCTTTGAAAACCCATCTTGTCACAGAAGTTATGGGCATAATATTTTAATTGTGGATAGGATTGTATTGAGATATTGCTCAGGTTGAATGTTTTCCCCAATATAGTGATGTTCTAAATGCCTCAGTCTATGAACTCATATTCCCCTCATATTTTACAGGTGCTGTAAAAACAAAGAGATGTTTGCTGCAAGGAAATTTGAGTTTCTTACGCAAAATGCAGGGAAACTTTTAACAATTCTTTCATTCATTGCCAATAAGTAACCACAGTGACACTGAGATCAGTACTCAACACTCCATTTCTAAACATCTACATGTTTATATACAAGGTGGTCTGTGGTTTAGTTCCTAGCTGCTACAGTCAATACATTTGTATGTTAGCAAGAACAGGCCAACCAGTTTTTTGTTTTGTTTTTAAGTTCTGACGTATCTTACTGCTTTTGAATTTGCCACAAGCATGGGAGAGGAGTCTTTTCAACCCTCTAAAAACCAGTACAACTCATTTGCTATATCCCAATGTGCCCAGAAACTGAAACAATCTTGCTAATTGCTGCACATACCTCATTATAAATGTCACGTCTGTGTAGCTTTTCCATACAGAACAGCAGTGGTCAGCAGCAATGACCGCCTCCTGCTTCACTGCAGCTTACCAGTGCTCCCAGTGCCACATCCACCTCACCACCACCTTGCCCCTCCCTCTCTCTGTCCTGATGAACAGCAGTGACACTGGCGGCAGGAGGTCAGGCAAACACCACTGCCCCACCAGCCGCTAGCACAGAGATCATCTATGCTTGCAGTATTATTACTCCATCCATCCAAATGATCTGGGCACCATTACTGCCCTAAGTCTTCTATATTCACCTGGGGGGATAGTAGAGTTTGTAAAAAACAAAACAAACAAAAAACACCTCCCTTCTCTTCCATGTAATGAAAAGTATTAGGCTAAACAAGCAGAACTCAATCCTGTTCTGTAACGGGCATGATTTGTTTCAGAATGCCTGGGTATGGGCTATCACAAAAATAATTAATCATTGTATTCACCCTATTCTACTCCTATTTGTTTGGCCCTAGGTTTCAGAATGCTTTGGCAAACTTTAGCTTCAGCAAACTTCAACAAACAGCAGAGCACTCATGATGGACCAAAGTAGATGACCCAAGACTTGAAAACTGCAACTCTGTGATATTTTATGCAAGCTGCTTGGAACTTTAGCTAAAACATGGGGGCACTTGTGAGAACTTGGCATCTTTGGGTGACAGGAACCTGATGATAAAGTTAAAGAATTAGATGATGATAGATGATGGATAGATAGATGATAGATAGATGATAGATTAGATGATAGATAGATAGATAGATAGATAGATAGATAGATAGATAGATAGATAGATAGATGATAGATAGAGATAGATTAGAGATAGATAGATGATAGATTAGATAGATAATAATAATAATAATAATAATAATAATAATAAATTTTATTTATATCCCGCCCTCCCCAGCCGAAGCCGGGCTCAGGGCGGCTAACAACAGTAAAACAGCACAAACAACACTTTAAAATCATTCATTATAAAATTAATTAATTCAAGCCACTGGCAACCATTGGGCCAGAGCTCTGCGAAGATTGCCAATGGAGGGAGTCAGGCTGTGCCCTGGCCAAAGGCCTGGTGGAACAGTTCTGTCTTGCAGGCCCTGCGGAAAGATGTTAAGTCCCGCAGGGCCCTGGTCTCTTGTGACAGATAGATAGATAGATAGATAGATGATAGATAGATAGATAGATAGATAGATGATAGATAGATAGATAGATAGATGATAGATAGATGATAGATAGATAGATAGATAGATAGATAGATAGATAGATAGGTAGATAGATAGATAGATGATAGATAGATAGATAGATGATAGATAGATAGATAGATAGATAGATAGATAGATAGATAGATGATATAGATAGATGATAGATAGATAGATAGATAGATATAGATAGATAGATAGATGATAGATAGATAGATAGATAGCTATAGATGATAGATAGATATGCTAAAGAACTGCTGAGAAAACAGAGGTCCCAGGTGCACTTTACCCTAATTAGACAATGGACACCCATAATCTACATCTTATGTTGGTTTGCCTACGTATATAGCAAATTTAATGTAAAAGACGGAAAATTCTGCTTTGTCCCCTGATCAGTATAAAAATGTAGAGAGAAACATTCCCCCATTCTTAACTTGTGCTTTCTGCCTGCTCTGGCTGGGTAACAATGAACTTGATTCCGAAATCCTAGATATGTGAGGAAATGTGGAAAATTAGGCTATGCTATGGGAATTATAAATTCTGTTAGATAACTATACGGCTGAAGACAAGAGACCAAAACTTAAGTCAGAGTAGGAAACAGCAAGTTTAAGATTCTCATTCAAATTCCACTTGGTTTATTGCTTTGTCAATGAAATTATAATACTATAATTGCTGATCTCATGCAATTTTAATCTATATTATTTTTCATTACAGTATTGTATTCCTTTATGTTGTTACGTTTTGCTTCAGCAGCCAGAATGACAACATCTTCCATATGAAGATACTATGCCCTGAATAGGTTGTAGGTTTTGTGTCTCCTCTAGATAGCCTGGTAGGTAATACTAGGGAGGAGTCCATGGTTGTGGTGCATGTTGGCACCAATAATATGGGCAAGCTTGTGCAAAGTTGGGGGCAGCCAGGTACATTTGCCCCAATCCTTGGAGTGCTAAGTCTCCCTGCTAGGCACCGGCTGCTTTTTTGTTTGAATTTATAACTTTATTCTAACAGAACTCCTTCCCCGGACCTCAGACAAGCTTTGCACAGGCCTTAATATGTAGTTGTGCGGTCCCTGACACACACAAAATAGGTACTTAGGTAGGAGGTTGACCTCTGAAACCGTTTGGCCCACGAACTTCCAGAAGAGTGTGTCTTGTTCGAAACAAAACATTTTGGTCTGCCCTGATGTACAGACTGTTGCGTAAAAAAAATTGTGATGAAAATTTTGCTAGGCAGAAAACATATTGTGCCCTTCAGGTAGCGTAGCTGATTCATAGCAGCCACCTTAGATTCAGAGACACTTGACAGATGGATGAATACAAATATCCCCCATGTATACCTGCACAGAAAGCTCTGCTAACGTAAAGGTCGCAAGGGAAAGAGGAATCCAGAACATCACATTGATGGTGGGTGCTCATGTTAGAATGAATCCGTAATGCATGATCAGCACACGGCAATGTCCCAAAACCATATTGACAAATCATATTGTCAAGCTATACATTACAATGAATGGTCTCAAGTAGAATGCTTGTATTTCTATGTGAAGGCTGACAATCCTAGATAAATTTTATGAAAGTCCTAAAATATACATTTCTTTGGGGCATTTGTTTTCTTTCAAACTTACCTCCTACACACAACTGTTGAGAGGGTAAGGCCCGGCATCAGCACCCAGTATAGCAGGGAATTTGCCAGGGGGCTTCATGTGCCCCAGCAGGATCCAACAGGACTCAACACATACACACAGAGCGCCCACTTCTGTCTTGGTAGCCAGCAGTGCCACCCCTGCAATCTCCACTCCCCTTCCAGGCTTGCCTATTAGTGGGCTTACTTGTTGGCTAAAGCACCACTGCCATGGGTTAACCCTGCTCATTAGTCGCCATGAGGGACAGGCAGCTGGCAGCTGCAGGAGCATCATCCTGCTGCGGGCCCTGAGTGGGGGTGAGGAGGGTACCAAAGGCCGCCTGTTCATGACTTTCCAAAATCTGGAGCCAGGCCTGGTTAAGACATACAGTGAGGGCCTCTGATATTTATTGTATGGTACGGGCAGGTTGATACGTGTGAAGACAGTCCTATTTAGGACTTTGAAGATCATCCTCAGAACTTCAGAATGGTACAATATATTTCTTATTCACATCTATATCTTTCCTTTCTTCCTCATGGAACCCAAGTGGCATGCATGTGGTTTCCAGGCAGTTGCCCAGCCAGGCACCAACCAGATCCAGACATTGCTGTGGGACAATATAGATGTAATGGGATTTGACTCCAGTACCTGGGCAGTCACCGCCCATCATTCATGTTAATCTCCTTCTTTTAACTCCTTTGCTTGCTTGCTTGCTTGCTTGCTTGCTTGCTTGCTTGCTTGCTTTATGTACCACCTTTCAATAAGTTCTGCAAATCCTCCATCCACAGCAAGTTATCAGTGCTCTTCTGAATGTGGGCCAATATGTTGAAACTGAATCCAGATAAGACGGAGGAATCTAGGTGATGGGCTCTCAGGTCTGCTCTAGATGGGGTTGCACTCCCTTGAAAATGCAGGTGAAACAATGCCTTGAAACAATGCCTTATGAGGATCGGCTAAGGGAGCTGGGCATGTTTAGCCTGGAGAAGAGGAGGTTAAGGGGTGATATGATAGCCATGTTCAAATATATAAAAGGATGTCACATAGAGGAGGGAGAAAGGTTGTTTTCTGCTGCTCCAGAGAAGCGGACACGGAGCAATGGATACAAACTACAAGAAAGAAGATTCCACCTAAACATTAGGAAGAACTTCCTGACAGTAAGAGCTGTTCGACAGTGGAATTTGCTGCCAAGGAGTGTGGTGGAGTCTCCTTCTTTGGAGGTCTTTAAGCAGAGGCTTGACAACCATATGTCAGGAGTGCTCTGATGGTGTTTCCTGCTTGGCAGGGGGTTGGACTCGATGACCCTTGTGGTCTCTTCCAACTCTATGATTCTATGATTCTAGGTGTGTAGCTCAGGTGCTCCTAGAACCAACTTTGTCATGTGAGTCCCAGGTAGTTTTTGTAGCTATGGCTGCCTTGTCTCAACCCCACCTATTTGCCAGCTGCAGCTTTTCCTGGACAGAGGTAGGCCTAGCTGGATTTAACCATGTTTTCGTCACTTCCAGATTGGACTGTTATAATACATGTACATGCAGCTGACCTTGAAAATAGTTCAGAGCTTGCAGTTGTTGGAAAATGTGGAGGCCTGGAAACTAATAAGCATGGCTGGTCAACCATATTTAACCCCTGTTTTGAAAGAACAGCACTGGCTTCCAATGATCTTCTGAGATTCAAGGTTTTCATGCTGATTTGAGGACCAAATAGCTGAGAAAACGTCTCATTTCATATTGTTATTAGCCACCCCTATCTCTGACAAGTGATAGCAAGAGATTCCCAGGGTCTTGGAACTTAACCAAGATTGTGTTTCCATTGGGAAATCAAGGCACAGCAGACACTAGCATCTTCTAACCACATATTCACACCTAAAGCCTTCAGTGGAGCAAGTGCAGAACATTACACTCCAAGGGTGTCTCTCATTGCTCTTCTCACGGCTTCACCAAGCTTTGGGTCATGGCCACTGGTCTCTTGGCGCAGCCTCTCCCAGCCAATACGCATGGAGTTCTGCCTACTTCCTGATCCTTCTTCCCAGAACCCCCTACTCCCAAACCTCTGTTGTAAAACAACAACCTCTCTTCCTGTAGTGACATCACTCACACATGTTACCCTGACAACCTCCCTCTATGCCTGCCAAAGCCTTCTGCCTGGTTGATGACTTCCACTTTGGGGCTATGGCTGGCCATCAGCGCCATTGTTTCTTCAACAACCCACCATCACCAGGCTGGCCTCACGGGGAAGTTAGCTGGTGTTATTCCCAACCCTTGCTAAATTCAGGGATTTATGGGTTTGCTCAAATTTATGACCCTGCAAATTTATTCAGGGATTCATGAGTTTGCTCAAATTCTGACCCTTCACTGAATGTAGAGATTATGGGGGTTCTGCCCCTCCAAAAATCATAACAATATGAACCTGCCCTTGCATAAATACTTGCAATCTCACAACCAAGTGAGGCCCACAATGTGGGGGTAAATGGAAGGATCTCCTTTGTGGTAGCCCCACACTTACAGAGTTACCTCCACACTGAGGTGTACTATGCATCAACATTGCAAGTGAAAGCACATCTCTTTGCCCAGGCAAAGAGGGCTGAAATTGTTGATTTAAAATATTGCCCTGTGGACTTTTATTAATGGCTTAGTTGTGGTTAATGTATTTGTGTCAAAATATTTTTAATTGGTGGCTTTAATGTTATGTGTATTTCCTGCTCTAGGACTGTCTGCTGAAGAACAGATTGTACTAAATGCTTGAAATAAATACATAATAAACAGTGCTACTATAAGGAACAAAGAGTGAATTTGGTGAAAAAGGTAGTTCGGACAAAGAGATTTGTATAATAAAAATGCTATGAAGTCTGCATGAGATGTAATGAAATAAGGAGTATTTAACTGCTTTCATGAAGTGCAGCCATTTCATACCTAAACATCTTCATAATATGCCTTTTATTGCTAAGCTTCCACAGGTGGAATGCACTGAAAATAAAACTTTCTGCACTTTCAAGCAAATTTCAGTTTGACCTTTTAAGATATTCCTTGAAAATTTTAACCACTTTTCCTCTCACAGAGCACTTCAAAAGATGTGTTAGTAATTGTACATGAGCAAGAATGAATGCGAAGAGCATTCAGGCAGCTAATATGAGTGCATTTGAAAAGGCTTTGTATTGTAAACCCAAAATAATTCTGGAATGACAACTACAGTTTCTTCTCCAGCCTAAGGAACCTCTTATAGTATGAAAAGAATAATTTCACAAGCCTGCCTTTGCCTGACAAAGATGTCTTGGCTCATTTTTATAGGATCCAGTCTAAGGAATATTTTTTTTAACCCCCTTGCTGTACTTACTGCAGAGCTTGTCTTTAGATTGTTAGCAGCAAAGGGTTCAGACTGTGTAAGCTTTAAGCTCTGTTTTCTCCAGTAGATGTCACTTGCAGTACATAATAATTTATGTAAAGAAATAAGTGAACATAGTGTTTGGTTCTTTTGCATTTGAAAGCCATAGTTAAAAAGCTGTATGGTGTCTTATACAGGCAGTAAATTTGGGCATTTGAATTCTGTAAATACCAAGAACTGAAGCAAAATTGTTTATTTTCAGTTTGATCTCAGGGAGATTATGACTAGATCTGCTTTAGTTAGAAAAACAAAACAGAAAACAAACAGACTCACTTGAAATATGGCATCTGGGCTAAAAGATACCTAATCAAAAACAAATTTGGAGAACCGATCCAACACAAGTATTCTATTTTGACCGATTTAAGAGCCATCCTATATACTAATAGCATACGCATTCAGTGAGTGTGAATCCTTATGTAGTATAAACAACACACATTGTGCATGGATGATCAGGTGGGGGGGCAAGCTTTGCAGATGTACCAAAAGTATTTACAAGAAAAACACTAAGGCTGCTGTCCTACACCTGAGAGTAAGCTCTATTAAGCTCAATGGGACTTCACTTCAAAGCAGACATGGGTTGCACTGTCAGGGCGGGGAACCCCTAAAACAAACCAATGTGGACTGAACGTGCTCAGTGGGCACAGAATGCTAACTATTGTGTATGAACCAGTTTTAATATTATATTTTAACATTGTTGAATCCAGCAAAATCTGGGACTTTATGGTGAAGGGTGGGTAAGAAATCTAATAAACTGCTGTTGTTCACATGGGGAGAAATGGATTGGCGATGTAATGGAGTATCCTGGGAGAGGGCATGACTTGCCAGCTGCAGGAGAAAATTGAGGGGTTTTGTTGTTGATTTTAATTACTCCTCTTTCTAAATGTACTTGACCAGCACTTGAGCTTGAAGCCAAAAAGGATGTACTATTTCCTTGGCACCTTCCCTTACAGGCAAGATTGAACAGTGGCACATTTCCTGTGGGTGGTAATGGCAAATCATAGGGCTATAAGTCTGTTGAAGAAATTGCTAAAAGAGGAAAACCCATCATTCTAAATTTATGGCAGTAAAAAAAAAAGTGTACGATCTGATTCAGCATTAAAGCATGCAACAAACTTTCTTGGGGCCAACATACGGGTTCTTCCTCCTGTAGCATTTGCTACATGCGCTTTGTAGTTTACAGAAGCTTAACTTCCGCCTTCCTGAACCTTGTAGGCTTCCTTTGAGGTGTTGGATTTGATTCTTCTAACACACACCCTCACTCTGCTCTACTGAAATTATAAAAAATATAATCATGCTGGGGGAAAAGAAGAGGCTGAGGCAGAGCCCGAGATGCATGAAATACTGCTGCTGGAACATTCTTCAGTAAAATCCTCTGTTTCTCCTTCCATAATCCACCACTAGCATGGCCCTTTGGTTCCGTGAGCTACTGCATGACCCCTCATTGCAGGGAGCCATACAATAGTTGGCTTGTTAGGGTGGAAAAGGTGAAATATCCTCTGCTGCCTCTTATTCCTTGGCAGGAAATTGGAATTGCCAGGGTATTTTTTTTATCGCAGGTCAGACTCCTTCGTTTTTAACAGCTGTGGGGAAATTCAGTGGACGAAGCTCTTTGAAATATGGCCATGCAGCGATGTGGAAATGAATTCGTCTGCTTAATTTCTATATGTTCCACAGCTGTTAAAAGTAGAGGTGTCTTGTGGACAGTGGGAGAGTTGGCAACCCCAACTGCTAACACTCAGCACTTGGTCTTTATTGGTAACCTGAGGGTTACCTTCTAATTTATGCAGTGCAAAGGTTTGTTGCGATTGTATATGAACTGCAGGCACCCACAGCCAGCCTTGAATCTCTGTTGCATGGACCTGCAGGCTACTAAAATTTGCAAATACTTCTTTGCGGCACACATACATGTTCTATGTGCGCAGGTAGCACATTTTACGTAGCTGTGTAAAAAAAATCATAGCTCTCAGTTCAGAAAAAATAAATGGTTGCATTAAGTTTCCTTTGAAGTCAGGATAAACCAGTGAATTATGACTAACTTGTCTCATTAATTTGTAGGATTTAGCAAACCTCTTTTGGATTAAGATAAAATTATGTGATACGGCCTCAAGGCATACTGCAAACTTTGTTAGGGCTACTACCATAGGATCCCTGTTAGTGCATCTTGCTAGAAACTGCTAAACTGTTCATATGCCACAGAAAGTATAACTGTGGCTGTCAGAATCAGGCCTAAATGCTTTGTAAATGATTAAACTTTTAAAATGAATTGTTAAGAAAAGAAAAAAAAACACGAACAGGTTTTCTTAATTACATATTAGGTCAGTTTCATTTATTATTATTTTTTAATAAAAATAATTATTTAAATCATTATTTTAATAATTTAAATTATTTATAGTTATTATTATTATTTAAATTATTGTTATTTAAGTACTAATGGTTGATGTGATGGAGCACTTCCTTTTCATGCATGTGAAGCAATATTAGCATTTTTGCCATTATGGAGTTGTAGGTTTGTTTCCCTTTTTTGGTAATTATGAGAGTAAACAGTCTTGACCTTCGAAGTAGGATATGCATTGCCACCGCCTTGTGCTTTAACATCTGCGGTTAGAACAAGAAATGAGAATATCCTTCTTTTCCCATTTTTCCCAGCTCCAAATTTCATTCTGCATCAGAAACCTAGCTTATATAGCCATATTTGTATTGGAAGAAGGTGCACAGGCCACTTTTTTTAATTCTCAAAGAAGAAGAAATTGACTTGCAACTTGGTGTGCTTTAAAAAAAATATCAAGGAACTGGACTCTCATTGGTCTGGATCCTAAGTGCCCTTTTATTAATAGCAGGGCCTTTGACCTAGTGGAGGCTCCCACCTAGTGGACCTAGTGAAGGCAAGGAACCTCCAGGTCAGCCATTCTCAACCTGTGGGTCCCCAAATGTTGTTGGACTACAACTCCCATCATCCCTGAGCTCTGACCTTGCTAGCTAGGGATGATGGGAGTTGTAGTCCAACAACATCTGGGGACCCACAGGCTGAGAACCACTGCTCCAGGTGCTACTCCTGTCATCCCTGACCATTGGCCATGCGGACTTGGGCTGATGGGAGCTGGAATCCTAGAAGATCAGGAGGTCTACAGGTTTCCAACCTCTGCACTGACATTAAGAGGCGAAGTAATTTTCACTCCTTTCTCCCTGCAGCTCCTCATGCTTCATCCCACAAAGTTCTAGGAGGTCCTCCAAGCCTCCAAAGTTATGCAGGAGCTCAGGGCTGCAGGAGCTAGTAGAGGAGGGGGGAATTGCCTCTCTTCCATTAGCAAGCACCATTCTGTCAGCAGAATTATTAGAATTTAACCCCATATGTTTTAGAGCTAAGGAACTCCCCATATAAGCTTGGAAATAACAAATATATATATACAGTGGTACCTCGGGTTAAGAACTTAATTCGTTCTGGAGGTCTGTTCTTAACCTGAAACTGTTCTTAACATGACGCACCACTTTAGCTAATGGGGCCTCCCGCTGCCCCTGCGCCACCATCGCACAATTTCTGTTCTCATTCTGAAGCAAAGTTCTTAACCCGAGGTACTATTTCTGGGTTAGCAGAGTCTGTAACCTGAAGCGTCTGTAACCTGAGGTACCACTGTATTTGAAAGGTTCAGAAGTTTAGTTATCATGAGTAAGATTTTGAAGCTCATGGGCCATAATTGATCTCAGATTTAGCATACATAATCCAAGTCTTCATTTGACTGTGACCTTTAAAAATGATTTGCCCACTTATTTGTTTTTATTACTTGCTTTCTGAATTTTATGTTTACAGTCTACCATAATATATGAAGCTATTTAGTTGGTTTTAATATGATTTGTGCTAAAATGCAGGTGTAATGACATACAGATCTATAGAGATTTTTTGTAGTTTAATATAATAAAATAGGGGGGAAATGGCAACAAGAAACCTCTGAATGGCTTCAGTGACCTCAGTTTTTATCACTTTTGTGGGGGGAAATAGTTTATTCCTCTAAAAGCTGCAATCATGTCTAGATCATGCAGTTCCATGTTGTGCTAAAATTAATATACTAAGCAATTAATCTGACATTTCTATAAAATGCTATCAAGTGCCTCAGTGTTGCTGAAAGTCTGGCAACAAAGGAAATATCACAGTGACCTATTTTCACTGTTAGCGCAATTGTTTTTTCAGAGTTCCGCTCTCTAGGAGGAAGAAAATTCTTTGGAGTCACACTGGAATGCCATAGCAATGGGGTGTACTATATCTTTTTTTAAAAAAAAAAAAAAAAAACCTTAATAGACTGGGGAAATACTCTTATTTCTTTCACGTTTCCGCAAGCTTTTATAAAGTTGCCATCAATTCCTAGTTAAAAGAAGCAATAACATTCTTGTTCACAAGACCAACTGTGACAAGAGGCGCCAATCTTCTGCTTTCGCTCTCACTTCCCAACCCAGTGAAATGGTTTAATCTGGAGAATTACAGCAAGATGTGAGGAAAAAGTGAATCTGGCAATACTTCACTTGAGGGATTATAATGAAAATAAGAATACAGTGGTTACTTCAGTGTGCCAAATGGTGTGTGTGTGTTTGTGTATGTGTGTACTAACAGTGACCTTGATCTTACAGGTCTCTTTAAACTGCAGAAGTATATATGGTGACTTGTATCACTGCTGTGGAAAGGAGACTGACCAGTGGAAAATGACAGAGCAGGCTTTGGTCTATTTTCAAGGTAAGCCTTTCCACTTTTCCGATTATAAGAACCTCTGCTACACATCTGATTTAAAAAAAGGGCACACAGTCGATGCCATTTTCCTTCTGCGCCGCAGTGGACTTTTGCCTTACATGTGCAGAATTTGGTTACAGGAGTTGGCGGGACATGTCTACGTCGAGTCTTACATTTTCTCCAGGTAAGTGTAATCTGATATTACTCCAGTAGGAAATGCGTTCCCTCAATTTCATCGGCATGCTGTAATTATTGTCAACTATATTCTTTCACACCACTTTCCCCCTTCCCAGACTTCATGCTAGAAACAGGTACCCTGTGAATGATAAACCTTGACTTGGAGAACAAGCCCCTTCCGCCACCTTGTCAGGTTAGAGCTAGATATATAAATCCATTCATGCATGTGCCCCCGATATTAAATAATGTTTCATCAACCATTTGTTGTGAAAATCAATTCCTTCCCTGAAGATGTGAGTGAAATCTCTCACGCTTATTTTTCTCTTTTTAAAAAGCAGCCTTTTGTTTGGTCATAGTCCAGAATCGACAAACAGGAGTTGTTTTCCGTAAAAAATAAATAAAAAATCTGTTTGGAATTTTAACATGGAGCACAGAAGTATCTTTTGGTGTTATGGAAGCGCAGGAGACATTTCAGCTTCTGACAGGCCCATCTTGGGGATTGGTGAAGAGGACACAAGGTTATCCTTTTCCAAAGTTATTTGACATCCGGGTTTACCCTTCTGCAATGTTTTGACATGGGTTAATTGTCAACCTCACCCATGTAGGTGGATACTATTAAGCACAGTGTTACATGAAGTCACATGATTCTCTTGTTTAAAGAACCAAGTACCACTTCCAATTTACTTTGGTTTTGGTGTCAATGTTTAGGAATATTTTATTTGACTTAGTAGAAAGACTTTATTACTCCAACAACAACAAAAAAGCCAAACAAAAGAACAAGAAAACAATCCTGGACACCAAGCAACTGAGGGGGGGAAAGGCATCACATTACAATTTCTCGTTTTTAGTAATAGTAATAATATTAAAATCTAAAATGTAAGCCTGCTCTTGTACATTAGAGTCCTGTTTTCAGCAGTACTCTCTTCTAATTCTGTGGGCTCATCGGTATTTTAAACTACGGTATTTGAAATGTCCAGTGCGATTCACAAAATAATACACAAGTGTCAATACTTTATTCCTCCTGAAAAGCAAGCCAATATGAAATAGCTTTGATTTAAATGGGAGACTTGGCTGCCTTTCAAGGTATCTTCCTGTACTCAAGCAGCCTGCACCAAATACTGGCAACCCACTGGACTGTCATACTCTAGAAAATATTGCATAGATCATCTTCAAGAGACATACTTTCATGACAGTCCCTTGATTAGCATGCGGACCACGTAGCTGAAGTTATCTTAAAGGAATTGCACGTTTTTATTTTTGCATTTTACTGTACGGTTGTGGAACTCAGTGCAGTCCACTATGGGTGCAGCAGTCTCACAAAAAGAGAGGTCCCTGCAGAGTAAAATAAAGCCCCGTTTTCCTGCCTTGGTAGAGCAAAGAGTTGAATGTACACATAGGAAATAAATACAGACCCCCATTCCCTGCAATGTCTGTGAATATGTGCTGAAGATGGGAGGGTGAATCCTCCTATGCAGTGGACTGGATTAAACCTCTGGCGTATTATTGAAAATTGGTTTGTAAAGGTGGGGAAGTTTTAGTGTTACAAGCAAAGGCAATACAAGATTTGGGTAGTCAACTTTGAAGTTTTTACTGAAATTTTAAAGAAAACAACCTGATCAGATGGCAGGTTTCCAACAGCAGACTGAAGTGGAAAGAATACAAAAGATATTGATGCTGCTTTATTTACCACATATACAATATTTTATTTTTCTCTTGTGACACAGAAATTGTAACCACAATTTACAAGTGTATGCCCACTCAAATTGCTATTGATTTTGGTGATGTGTTCCCCTGATATTATCTTGCCTTAACCTCATTCATAAAAACTGTTTTGAATTATTTCAGTCTGTCAATTATTTTGACTGCTAAATAGTCAACTCAAATTTGCACTTACCTTTTTTGCACTTGTTCTTATTGGCAGAAAGTCTGTATATTTGCCTCTGTTTGCAGATTAAACAACAAATGCACATGGTAAACTAACCCTAACCCTATTGGCTCCATTTGCTCTCTTTTTTCAGCCAATAGATGCATCAGGACTCTGCCTGCTAGATTACATATATTTTTGATCTTAAACACATTTGCATGCACATGTGGATTCCAGCAGAAGTTATTTCACCTAAGTGTTGTTAAGATTTATATCCTGATGAGAATCCTTTCCAAAATTTACCATGAATAGGTTAACCCGCATAATACAAAATGATGATGCTGATAATCTGTAATTGAAGAGACAGCTAATTTATACCTCCTGCTGTTTCAAAACAGTCCAGTGGGACACAGAATGTCAAAGTCTACTTTAACTGCGAGCTTGGGGAACTGTTGTGGTTTAGATTAGATGTTTTGTGACCCAAACAAATTGATTTCTGTGCTGTCTTACCAAACTAGTATGGTACTTTTTTACTACGTTTTTATCCTGCTTTTCAGGAGCTGCTCAAAGCTGCTCACATCAATAAAAACAAAAGAAGGAGAGAGGGGGTGTGAGGCCCTGCCATTAGCCTTACAGACGGAAAAAGACAAGATACACAAGTGAGGGGGAGGGGGGTTGAGATAGAGAATGCAGATCTGTTCTTCAAAACAATGTGGTGAGCCTTATGTCCAGTTCAAACCAGGTTGATCTTCCTTGTTGGTGTTTTTGACTATTGTTCCTTCATTTAATGGATGGGGCCAGAGTGTCTTTTCCCTTTGCTTCTATTCTAGAGCATCCTTTCAGGCGAGGAGAGGGCATGTGAGACTCCTGAAGCTACTTCTCCTTTAGCAGATGGATGGAGGCAATGTGGTCCTTCCCTTTGCTGTGACGTTTTTCCTGGGAGACAGAGGAACCAGCTTCCCAGTGGCCCTTAGTCCCCTGGCCAATGGCAGAGTGTGCTCACATCTTTCAATTCCGCCGTGTGTGTGTGTGTGTGTGTGTCCTTCTGCAAGTTCAAAAAAAAGCTGGCTGAGCTAGAACCTTTTCTTTATCATGTCATAGCTCTCCACCCTAACTTAGCTTTTGAAAAAGATATACCATGGAGAAGCATGGGAAAAAATTAATTCCACCCCATCTCCAGTCTGACATGCAACCGTTTCTTTACTGTGTCAAGATTCTGCTGCAAGGGTAGATACACTATGCCTCAGGCTCTGTTCATGGCTCACATCATTAAACCAAATCACTTTTTGGCCTGATTATCCTATTATTTCTGCCATCTCGTATATATCTTTATTATCATTCCTATATCTATAACCTATGATGGCCAAGGGGGGTGGGGACCTACAATATGTTTCAAAAAGGAGAAACCATTTGATTTCAGCATCTACCTACCTACCATTTGATTTCAGCATCTACCTACCTACCTACAAAATGCATGTGGAGGGGTTTTAGGAGGGGTTTATTTCCCAACAAGTTCCCAAGAGTGCAAAAAATGCATATATATATATATATATATGGGGAGGGGTGGTGATAAAAAAAAAATGTATTCTATACATTCCCAAGTATTGATTGGGAATTTTGCTTTGGCAAAGTTATCTGAGTTTCCCCAATGTGGGTATATAACATACTCTGTGCTCAAAGCTTGAATGTATATGGTAGATCCCATGTCATTATGAACAGTTTTCTTGTTCTAGAAGTGAAAGAGTTCATTGTCTTCCCAAAGTTTGCAACCCATCCAATATCAGGAGAGGATTGATTTGTTTCCATTTACCTGCTGCAGCAAGGCAAAGTGTGTGTGTGCGTGTTTGCGAAAGAGAGAGAAAGTATCAGAATAATCTGTCTCTTAGCAAACATGCAAAGAACATAAATGATAACACAGAATATACAATAAATAAGCAGCTAAAACATAATAATGAACACTTTCTACATGAAATTCTACATGAATATTTTTCATGGAGCTTGTAGGTCAAGACAGTGGCCAAAACAATTAGGCTGTACAATACCTCGGTTACCAGAATTTGCTGTGGTATCCACACACTATTTTAATGCTAACTAATCCATTGTGGGTATGATACAGCTGAAGACAAACATTCTAAAGTTCCATTAATTTTGGTGAGTTAAACATGTGTTTTCAGTGGAAGAGATGGAGTCAAAAATGCTTAATTTGTCTGAGATTTGTGAACCGAAAGGCTACTTTCAGGAAGGCTAATCAATAAATTCCCAGAGGTTCAGGAGCAGCAACTCATGAGAGGGTCTCCTTGGTGATGACCCCAAGAACATGGAACACCTTCTCAACAGAGTTGCATCTGGCACCATATATTTACAGCTGTTGTTGAAGACACCTCTTGAACTTGACCTTTGACAAATTAAGAATTGTTTTTGGTGTCCTCCCTGCAATGTATTGCAAAGATTATTGATTTTGTTGTGAGGTGAGGTTTTTTAAAAAAAACTGTTTTAATTGTGCTTTTATCTGCCGTGGGAAGTTAAATGTAATTCTGAACTTTTGTTGTTGTTTTTTTAAGGAATAAGTCCCGTTGAACTCTGTGGGGCTTCTTAGTAGGCATGTATAGGGTGGCACCTAAAATCCCATTCAGGTGTGGGCTTAAATCTCCCTTTGGAATTAATGGGATTAAAAAATACTGAATATTAAGTATTTCTATAAATATAGATATATTTATGTGTGGTTCAGCAAACTTTACACTTTAGCCAAGATCATGCTGCTCAACAGCTCAGCTGCTGTGAATCAAAAGGTTAGATTTAAATTCCTCAATCACCCAAGGAACAGTACTATCCAGTATGACACAAGCCTAGATATGTTGTCTTATGATTGCCATATAGCCTATAGGTGAGAATATAGGACACACTCTTGTTTTTGTTTCCACACTGCTTATGCCCATGTATTCTTCTCTAGGCACTTCGATCAGAGCAATGATAAACAATAAAATTAGCATGGTAATTATTGCAAATGCATTGATAGATATCATAAGAAGTTTGCATATTCATTTTATATCAAATGTGTTACCATGATTTCATACATAATGATGAAAGAGCTTATTACCATTTATATAGCACTTAGCCATACAACGTGTGTAACAGTTTTCGGCTGTAGACTTCATATGCTAACATCAGTGGGAGTTTTTTTGCAGAGTTCAGTGTAAGATTTCATCCCACATTTTGTTTGCCCTATTTCGTCTGGCACTATTTAAAAAGAAATAACCATGTTCCAGTAGACCCAAGTGGTAAGGTCTTTCCTGGACTGTATCACTTTATCTTATGGGTGTGTAGAAGGTGGGTTGCATGTATGAATCCTAGCCCACCCCCCAAGAAATAGAATCTTCCCCAAAGATAGAAGTCTTACTGATGTGCTACTTTTCTCCTGACTAAAACTTGACTAAGGCTGCAATCATACACACACTGAACTAAGAATAACCCCCATTTAAAATTGTATACATACAGTAAGAGGACTTACCAGGGATTGAATGCCAGTATAAGCATCTGGCATCTTCAGAATCCAATATGAGTGGCATCGTTCTCTGTGGGCTAGTAGATAGATAAACTGTTAAGATTTGACACCAGAGCCAAGGATTCACTGGGAGTTCTCAGACAAGTCACAGTCTCCCTTTCTGTAAAACAGGAATTTTTACGGTCTCCTTGACAGGGTTTTGTAAGGAACCACATTGTAGAATTGTCTGGTATTAATTATCTAAACCTACCTTTGCAGAAGCTCATTGTTCTCCAGGTTTTGTTTTGTATCTTCTGTGCAGTCCCATTCAATATAGGATATAATATTGGAAATAAGTTTCCCATTAAATATGTCCCTGGCATTTAGATGAAAGAGAAGGAAATGTTGAGTGTGAAGAAAAGTTGATTGTCATATAATCTCTTCTCTCAGGCCACGGGTCTAAGGCACTTAGGAAAGCCCCAATCAACGTGCTAGCTCTGCTCAGTAGACATCTGGCCAGGTGTCTCTTAGAATGGCGCTGTCTTGCTTCTTCAGTGGCTCTGATAATACACGTGATACACACAAGGCTGCTGTAGTACTGCTGAAATCTCCCTGAAGTCAATGTGATTTAAACAGGTTTACAGCCTGCAGGATTGCATCTGAAGAGATTACACCTTGATTTTGTACACATTACATGGAAGTAATTCTCACTTAAATCAATAGGAAGGCATTTCCAGGCAGCTCTCAGGACGGCTGGGCTAGGCTGCATTCCGAGTCCACATATGGGGATGCAAGCCCCACTGAAATCAGTGCAGCAGACTTCGGAGAAAATACGTTTGGGGGCAGACACACACCCACACCCAGAGAGAGAGAGAGATGTCTGCCTTCCCCATTTCCCAGAGAGCTGGCTATGATGTGGCACTGTAACATTATTTAAACACCTTAGAAAATGGCTTACATTTGACTTAGCTTCTTGATCCCAGATTTCTATAGAGGAATCTGAAACGATTTTTTTCTAAGCCCATCAAAAGTTGTTGCGCTCTCCCTCCTGCCATAGCATCCCTGAACTGCTCTTCTGTAATATGTGGCGGGGAAAGTCTCAGGTCGAAACTTTGATGGAAGAATCACACTACCGGGCTGGGCTGTGGCGGGGGGGGGGGGGGAGAGCGGAGGGACCCCTGAATAACTTAACTGCGGAGGACAACGAAGCATATGTTTATAGGTAGTGAAGAAAGAAGAATCCCCGAATCTGTATTAATTATCCTACAGAGGTAACAGGGTTGCAACGATTCTCAGTTCTGACTAACACCAGCAGATAGCAGCAAATGTGAGAGCTCCCAGACATTCTTGAGAGCTGCTGCTGGCTTGTTTTGTTTGCAAAAAAAAGAGTAAATGTGGTTGGGAGGGATGGGGGGGGGGGTCTCGCTTCCTACCCACCCGCTTCGCTGCTCGCTAGCGTTAGATAGGGTCGTGTTTCTCCCGTTCCTCCTTAACGGGAGTGGAGGAAACTTTTACCAGGACGGGCAAAAACTACCTCGTGAGAGAGAGAGAGAGGAGACCCCGCAGCCCGGCTGGCGAAAGGGAAAAGTTCACGGCAGGGTTTCCCCGCCTCCCCCGCGCGCGTGTTTATCTGAGGACACAGTCCTGCCATCCGGAGTCATTAGGAAGGTGGGGCGCCGCGACGAGGCAGTAAAGCACCTTTGCCTTGCCGGGGGGGAGGAGGGACTTTGTACTTTAATCGCAGAGTAAATAAAGAAGGGAAAGGGCAGAGAGAGAGAGAGAGACCTGCCCAAGTGAGCGGATGGTCTCGTTGCGCCTGTTCCTAGAAAGAAGGAAAGGAAGGTTGGAAGAGTGTGAAATCGCTTGCTTTTGAAAGTTCGATAGAGATCTTGGCCCCAAAACCCAAAATCTCTTCTAGTCAGTGTAACCTGTGAGGACCAAATAAAAAATGTTTCTTCTCACGGGCTTTGTTTACTGAAAGAGAGGAAACAGACCGTGTGTGTGTGTGTTGGGGGGGGGGTTGTTTTATAAAAAAACAAAACAATAACGCAGTGCATCCTTCTCCTGGACAATATTGTGCCCAGGTACAAAACACGGGAGTTAAGGCGCTAGTCCTCTAGGCGCCAGCCTCCTGCGCAGATGCACGAGGCACAATTCGCCTCTGTTGTTCCGAGAAGGCAAGCTTTGCTTTCCTGAAACGAGGTGCCCGTCCGTGGAGTTTGTCAGGGATCATAAAGTGTGCATCGATTATTCAAAGAGCCATCGATTATCCCAGAATGCTTACTGCAGCAATGGGAAAGGTTAAAAAGGAAACTGACCTCCTGCCTACGTGACACAAAGTCATTAGGTAAATGAGGTATTCATACAGGTTAGAATCAAGGTCAGGCGGATTTTATTGGGGGAGATTAAACGCAGCCTTGAGCTTCGGAGTGCGGGGAAGAAGGCGGGGGGTCAGAAAATCGGATCCTAAATCCCAACAAAAGCAAACAAGTCTGCCCCCACTTCCAGGTTTCATTTGGAAGGGGTTGGAATTTGCTTGTTTTTGTTCTGCCTCCCAAATACACACAAAAGTAATATCTGCCGGTGTTGAGCAGCCTTCAGCGAGGGACTTCGGTGAGCTGATGCGACCCTCCGGATTTGCTCCTTTGGGGCGGGGGCTTCTGGTCAGCCCTCTTCTCCCCCCATCCCATTATCATGTCGGGTTTTTCTTTTTTTAAGAATTAAAGATGCGGGCGATGATGTCGAGGAACACCCCGGCGCGCCCCCTGCCTCACTCTCTCCTCCCCTCCCATCGATAGGAATCCGTCAGATTAAGGAGAAAGGAGTGAGGAGAGAGATATGTATTTATGCACATATTTATCCCCTCTAATTAGAGAAATTAATCCTCTTATGGCTAAAAGGTAAAGTCGGAGGCATCCCTTTGATGTTTAATAGCGTCATTTGTGGCCAACATTCCAGCTGATTAAGGCGTAATTGTTGTTAAATGCTTTCCGAGCGCGCGAGGGAAGGAGGCGCCGGGCTCGGAAAGGAACGAAATTCGGGCGCCGAGGGGACGAGGCTCGACGGATAGGCGCTCCGGACCCTCACCTTTCTCCAGCTCCTTAACAGTGGCCTTTGGGCTTATTGCTCCATGCTAAGGCAGTGGGGCTCTTTGGTCATCCTGTCCCTTTTTCGTGGGGAAGTTTGCATCAACCCACACCGTCTGCTGGGTGCGTCCCGTCGCACTTTTTTTTATAGGGACCGAGGAATCTTCTCCTTGCCTCCAGCAGGGGAGACACGCCGGCCGCTGGCAGCAGCAAGACGCCCCTCGGCGCATAGGGCGTCTTGGTCGCGCGTACGGTGGGTTCCTGGAAGCCACCACGCACCGCGGAAACCCTCTCATGGAGGGGGGGTCACAAGTCCAAGTCAACAAAGTCCCCCATGGGGCCAGAGCCTTCGCGCCCCCATCCACTCGCCTTACTTCTCAATTTACAGGCGGGAGAGAGTTGGAGGTCCCTTTCCAAAACATATCACAGGCTTGTTGGGATGGAGAGGAATCTTAGATTAATAATAATAATAATAATAATAATAATAATAATAATAAATGCTGTCCTCGCTAGTGCAAGCATCCAGCCAGGTGAGTCTGGAGGAAACTGCGGGGCATCCGCAGAGCAACCTGGGCTTAAGGGATGCGGATGGGGGGGGTGAGTCCAGGTGTTTGTTTGTTTTTACACATTTTCGCCTCGCGAAGCGGCTCTGCAAGAAAATGCGAGAGAGAAGTTAACCAAGAATTTGTGGCTACTGTTCTTTTCAAACTTTGTGAGCGGGATCTTTTACGCGTCCTAGAAATCCAGGGGTTTCCTAAGGATGGCCCCGATTTGCCTCTGGCCCTCCAAAATCCAACAATGTATGTTTACTCGCCTTGGTCCTGTCCTGCTCGTTTCAAAGGAGAGGACTGAGGAGCTCATTTGACCATCGCGAGGGGCATTTAAATCCATAAACACAGAGATCAAAAGGCAGTTGGTTATTCTTTTTATGCCCTTGCGGCTACTGGGACCGAAGTATCTGTGCGCCTTTCTCGCGTCCAGGCTTCATACAGGTGCGCCTGTTTGGACCGACCCGCCGGGCTTATTCGCCCCAATCTCTTCTTCCTCCGAAACAAGCCTGTTATTTCAAAATCGGTTCGGATCTTTATCCGGAATCGAAATTCGGAAGAGACCGAATAAGTGACTAGGAGCGTAGCCCGAAGTGCAGACTCAATTAAGCGCAGCCACTTCGAATTAAGGCGCGTTCCGCTTGCTGACTTCGGCGGGGTCTGACGGAACGATCCTAAACCTGTTTACTGAGGAGTAAATCCGGCTCTCTTCCGCTGAGCTTACTCCTTAGGGGAGCGAGAGTAGGCAAGAAAGCGAGAAGTGGCAGGGATCATACCAGTTGAAACGGGGGCTGAATCGGGATGGGCTTTATTTAATCAGGTCGGAAAGGCAAGGGCGACACGGCGGATCCCTTTTGCAAGTTAGGCGAGGCGACCCAGGAAGGGAAAGAGGCGGAGGGGGGCTTGATGTAATTGTGCGGGATCTCTACTTCTGCTTCAGCAAAGGAGCCCTGAATCCTTTGATTAAACTGACAGTCCCCCCCCCGCCCGCTTTCTTTCTAGAGATGGGGAAAGGCGTGTGGGAGTTGGTTTGGGGTGGGGGTGGGAAGAGGAAAACTGGAGGGGGGTTTTATGCAAATGAGCAGCTCCGAAATGTATTACAAATCCACTGTAATAAACCTGACAGTTTTGACAGTATTGACAACATAAATATATGTTGGAACGCTGCACTTTCAGACACTTAAACCGATGAAGCAATAAAAAGATTCGACTACAATATTTCAAATAATCGACATTGATGTTTTGATACATCATTTTTATACCTCCGATCGATACCCCCCACCCCCACCCCCAACCGCTCTGTGACCGGTCAATTTTAAGTAAAAACCCACCGCAATTATTTACGCTATTGCCAATGACCACCTAATAACTGTTTTCAATTAATTACAGCGGGGCTCAGCACAGGGAGAGCTCGCTGGCTCTATGCAATGTGTGCCACAAGGCCCCTCTTCTCCTACGGAGAGAAAATCACCAATATTGCATTCTCTTTGTAAGGGGCAGCGACGGTGTGATTTTTTAAAAAAGAAAGGTGCATCAAGGCTGCCCGATTTCTGGGGAGAAAATCGAAAGAGTTTAAGACGCTGCCCAATACAGAAAGCCTCGCTCCAGAAATCGCACCGTGTCCTTTTGACAGCTTCCGTGGTGCCCAGGAAAACGCACCCAATATATCGCCCTTGTTGACTTTTCTTTCTCAAAGTTGTAACGGGTGGCTCCTTCCAGGCAGCCCCAGAAATGGAGCTTCCTTGAAGTGCCAGAGAGAGTTTGCATGGTCTGGGTGTGTCCAGATTGGAAGGGACTGTCCGGAATTTAAGCACAGCGGAATCCACAACTCGGCCAGAAGCCGGTTTGAGCCACTTAAGGGTTTTGGTACAAAAGGCTCTGAACGCCTGAGCATCTCGGTTTTTAGCTCGGGTGGCGGGCAAGAAAAAATGATGACCGTTGGGGTCTGTGCTGTCTAGAATCCGCTTAAAAACAGGGCAGGTTTTCCATTCCATTTTGTTTGTTTGTTACATTTGGTAGAATTAAATTGGGAAAGTGGGGATATCAAATGCCATCCCTAACCTAGTGAAGTACCAGGCGCGTCCTCCTGCGTTGCCTGCTTGTGTGTTTTCTGCCCGACAGGCAAGGAGGCGGCTTGATTCTGCAACAGAAGGGTTCCCCATCTCTGCCCTTTCCTTGCTCGCTACCTACAAAACAAAGGGCCGGCTTCCTATTTGCATTCCGTCTTAGGATGCTAGTGCGTAAAGACGGGGCTATGGAGAAGGTGGGATGTGTTGGGGCGCGCGCTGCAAAAGACCTGGCAAGAATCGGCCCCATTGAAACAGGCCGATTTCGAGAGAGCCAACGTGCTTAGGGATCGGTGCTTGACCGCAGGCGCTTCCTATCTCGAAAAAAAATTCGACGGCGAGTTTGGGATTATTAAGAGCGAAAGGCAGAGCGCGCGCGCAAAGAACCTGAAAGGAACGGGCGAAAGTGCCTTCTTGATCTCCGAACTTTCTGCGATTAGGGAACTCCTGCTTCGGGACCAGAGACAGCATCCCTTTCCGAAGAAGGGCTTTCAGTTCTGCGGCCAGATCTCTTTTAACTACACAGTACAAAGAAGCGCGGGAGAAAGCGATCTTCAGGGGCCGGTTGGAAGCGGCAGATTCTGGGAGTGTTGGAGTCCCGCCAGATAGCGCTAGAGGGCTGTTTATTGCCTCGCTTCTTCAGTTCAGCGGGATCTTTACAGAATAAACAGGAGAGATAAAGAAATAAAGGGGGGGGAGACCCACTCCACAAGTGCCATTTTAATTCCTAGAGGTGTTTGGGGAGCATAATAGAGGCTTGCAAGTGAATAAAGAAACTGGAGTTCATGTTGATTTTGAGCAGAAAAAGGGAGGGAGGGAAGGAGGGTGCGGAAAGTTTAACAGGTAACTTACATGAATAATCCTCCTAATTCAACTTTCAAAATTGCAAGCATATAGCGATAGAGGTCAAGAAAAGTTCACCCTGCTGGGCTAGCATTTACTTGGGGTGGGGGGTAGAGAGGATGTTTGAAAAGTTTTCAAACAGGTTGCTGAGAGAGGAAAGAAAACTAAAGAAGGGATAGCACGAAACGGCCTTTGGAAATAGGGGAGTGAATAAAGAACTGGGTGAACAAGAATCAAGACCAGAATCAAGGAACACTTCCATCAGTCCCGGGGAATATTTGGCCCTGTGTTTATATGGTGGCGCATTCGCCCAGACTGAGTAGTTCTGATTGTGCGTGTGCGTGTAATAAGTAGGAAGAAAGATCGCTACTGGTCAAAATATTTTACAGAAATCTGAGCGAAATGACCATGCCCGATCCATAGCCCAGTTTAGCTAAAACGCACGAATTCCCACCAAAGACAAAGCATTTAAACCGGCGGAGGTTTCTCAGCGGTTTTCTGCAGCCACCCACTTTGGATTAAACTGGTGGATTGGAGTAAAACAGCAGGGTTTGGGGTTTTTTAAAAAGGATTTGGAGAGTTAAAAATAAATTGCGCCTGTTTAAAAAAAAAGTCGTGCCAGCTTTCTGAATAGTAATGATTGTGGTGAGGATACTTCCAGTATAAAGAGAAAATAGAAGTGAGGAACTGTTTTGAAGAGTTCTCCATCTCCCTGCTTTCATCAGTAAATCTGATCCATTCTTTGTCATTGGTTCTCGAAGCAGAATTTAGATCAAAATATTTAAGAATCATCCAGAATTTTCCTATATTAAAAATGGAGCTGTTTCTCTCCCCCCCCCATTCAATTTGCATAACCAAAAACAAAAATACTTCATTTCAGCAAACAAACACTGAATAAAGTTGCAAACAAGATTATGGCTGAAGTTATTTGTCCCTCCAGCGAGGCGCCGGTCCTTCTAACAGATGTAGAAAAGCTAAGAGGATTTGAACCACGCGAATTTAATAAAACCAGATTAGCTACATGCACTTTCCACACTGTTAGAGACCCCCAAGTTAATGGCACCAGAGAGTATCTATTAGAATATATAAATAGCAGGGGGGAGGAGGATTTTTGGACGGTGGTCAATAGCAACGTTCTGCATCGGTATCTCACCCAGCCGCCATAAAAAAACCCTTATCCTCTGTATAGCTCAGAGTGTAAATCTGAAATAATAATTTTGTACACACACATTCTCTCTCTCTCTCACACACACACGTAGACTAAGATATTACCTGTTGTGCAATTCCGCTCTGTCAAAAAGAGAGGAGTAATTTTTAAAAAATAAAATCTAAAAAGACACTCAAATTGTAAAGATGCCACCCTTCCAAAAGCCTGGTTGCTGAAAACAGATTCTTGAAGTTTTAGAGGGTTTTCTTTCCCGTTCCGAGAGACAAAGGAAGCGGTTTGGAAGTTTGGAGTGAATAGGGTTTCAGCATCCATATTTGTTCTGGCGCACTTGTAAAATGCGATTTGGAGAGGATCTTTAGCCTACTGATTGTCTCTGTATTGTTTTTCTTGAAACGGATCTTTTGCCCTTAATGAATCCCCACACAGCTGGACAGCTCCTTCGCGGACACTGAGAACCCTAACCCCCAACTGACCCCAATTTGACACCACAAGATGAAATTTTACCGCCTGTTAAAACCATTTCCAGCCTGGGCCAAAAGGGGGGAGGGAAGGAAGGGGGAAGCGGATTCTTGACGGAGATGCATTTCCACGCCGGACACCTAATTTCTTTTTTGGACTTTGGGCCGGTTCTGGAAAAGAGGAAAGCCCCACTTGCAGCTTGCAAGAGGACAAGGCTTGGAAATATCACTGAAGTCCACTGTGGCTGCCGTCCTAAGCACACTTATATGAGAGTCAATCCCACTGACAACAGAGGGCCTTCCTTCTGAGTAAATACGTTGAGGACTGTACAATGTATTATTAATTATTATTATTATTATTATTATTATTATTATTATTATATCAGCCCAAATGTAACCCGTCTCACATATCTCACATGCGTCCAAATTCCGATAACCAACTTCAGGCTCTAAATCAAGAACAGTGCTACTCTCAATTAGCTACCCGGGAAATGTGCGTTTTACCGATTTGGAGATGGGGTTAGCTTTTCACCGACCCAAGGAGGGTATGAAACTGGCCACATTGTTGTTATTACTTTGTATTCTCTCAGGTAACTTCAAAACCCTGCCTGCACATCAATAGAAGAAAAAGACAGTCCAAGGGGCGGGGGGGGGGGGGGGATGGAGAAACAGAAATTAAAAAGTAGCATTCGAGACTGCAAATGTCCTTGTTTATTTTCCAGATTTGTTATTTTTGTTAATGGGATATTTAGGTGTTCGGTTGTTTTATTCAGATGCTCGATCTCTTTCGAAAGATATTCAACTCAAAAGTGCCATGCAAATCAGCGTTACAGAAGCCTAGCAGTCAAGTGGTTGGAACAGAAATCAAACGCACCAACTTTCCTTCCAATGAGCCCAAGTATATGAAAGTCTTTCATGCAACTGGATTATTATTTTTTACAAACTATCCTACACACACACACACACACACACACACACACCCTAAAGATTTCTAAACTAAGGCTTTCTCTATCCCCTGCAAGGTCAATTCTTGCTGCCCTCCCTAGAATACAAGTTTAAAATGTGTCCTGGAAGGCGGGATTGTGTTGGCTGTGTTACAACAAAGCGATTCCCAAGGAATTTAGGAAAGTGACATTTTCGGAAGAAGGAGGGAAAAAGCCTCCGTAAGCACCATTCATCGAGGAGTAGATCTCTTTTAAAGCAATCCGTTGGAAGAGTCCAGCTGCAAAAGTAGGAAAGGATTTGCATAACCTACTGCTCTGTAGGTCTCCGGGCACCCAAAGGATTAACCAAGTATTCATTACCATGAATATCTTGAACTGCGTTACCGATTTATAAGACAGAGTAGAAAATACTGCACCACGACAAAAACCTTCCCTCCGCCACCCCCCGCCCGAAAGACGCCTTTCGCCAAAGGAACCGACTTAAGCGCCGCTTGAAAGAGATCTGCATACGGAGGGCGGTTTTACTCACCTTTCAGTAAAGTCCCGGGCAAGTCAGCCACAGAGGAGAGCGCTTGCTCTTCAGGACGGCTTTAATCTTGGAAGAGGTCCTCTAGAGGGGAGAAAGGAAGAGGGGAGGGAAGAAACGGGGGGGGGGAGAGAGAAGGGGGAGAAAAAGCAGCGTCCTGGATCTGGCTCCGCAGCTTCAGAGGGTGTTGGAAGAGAGCGCGCAAGTCTGGCTTAAAGTCTCGCCGATCCTTTCCTCGCCTCGCTCGCCTCTGGAGCGGCGCGTTCAGCCTCTCCCGCTTTGCCAGGCTGAGCGCTCTCGGAAAGCGAAGCCATGCCCAGTGGCGTTTGTCAGCCTCTCTCTCCACGCTATCTTTCTTTATATGTGAGGGCTGATTTCCCGCAGACATCATTGTTATGATGGCTCATTTAATCAAACTGTTTAATTGCTCCGGTAATCACTATCATCATCACAGGTACTCAATCATTCATCATTTTGGAGGGCTTTATTGACCTCTGGAGCACATTCCCATCGCCCATTAAAATCTGGCCAAATTTCTAGAGCCAACCCCACCCCCACTTGGGTGATTTTTTCCCCTCCCTTTCCTCCCCAACTTTCCTTCACTGTGACCCTGGTACGAAGAACCGAATCTCCCTCCGACTCTCCCTCTTCCCAGTTTAAGCAGTGGTGTCATTGTTTTTTGGGGGGGGGAGTTGTTCTCGCCCCCCCCTTTCAATGCTATGTATGTGCGAGGCCACATTCACAAGTAGATACATTGATAAACCCCACTATTAACAGTATTGTCTGGTTTAGATTTTATGTTCAGGGAGCATGAAAGAGAGAGAGAGGGGAGGGGGGAGTACAAAACTGCAGCAATCAATAGTTTGACCATTGCTCCTCCCCTAAACTTCAAGCATTCCCCATGATTGATGATCTCGGGTAGCTTTGGTAATTGACTGCTCTGAGGTAAGGCATGTTTTAGCTCCAGCAAAGTGATTGGAGGAAGCTGCACAAACACATACACACTAACGTGATAGGTAGCGTGTGTATGTATGTATGTGTGTGTGAGAAAGAGAGAGAGAAGGAGCGAGGGAGAAAGGCGAAGAAAGTGTGTTGTGTGTATTTTCAAAAGTTCATTTGATCCTTGGGAACGGAAGAAGGGGGCACCATTTCACTCGATTTGCTGAATAACTTTGCTGTAATTAACATAGCCGTAAAAAAAGACATTACCAGGGCAATACCTTAAGCACAGGTTCCACAAAACACAGGTAAAATTCTACATGTTCACAATAACAGGACGGATTGGTCCATTTAAAACAGCAGCAACAACAACACCCCAGTGCATTCAAATCTACACCACTATTTTAAGATAGTGATTTTGCCTTCCAGTCTCCTGGCAGCCTCAGAGCAAAACCTAAAAAGATTTCCCTCTCTCATCCACCCCCCCCCCCTTCCAAAGACATCACACAGCGTGGCTGATGGAAGCGATCACTTAATGAAGAACGATGCCAAATGGGGTTGGTCTATCTTCTGCTCCTGGAAAAGTAATTTCGACAACAACAGCTAAAAGGTAGTGGTTTCACACAGAAAAGGAAACACGCACACAGAGATCTCTTTGAATACAAGATTCTGGCATGGACGGAGGACTTTGTTTAAAGCAGGCTAGTTTCCGCTGGCAGATCAACTTTGCATGCTCTCTCTCGCTCTCTCCCCCCCCCCCTTTAAACCTTTGCAACTGCCTGAGTTCCTTCGGCTTGCATAGTGGCCATTGAATCGCTGCTAGAAGTAACCTCAAAAGAGAGAGACTGGGGGGGGGGACACAATGCGAAGCGCTGGCTAAAGAGTGCAGTTAGGCAGATAAGGGTATTGAGTGGTAAAATAATCTAATAATAAAAAAGCATGCCAGTGCTAGGCTTGTATGGCACTTCCCCACCCCCCCACCCCATTTCTGGCTTTTTGCAGTTCCCCCACCACGCGCACGCACGAAGCCAGGCAGCCTTTCTTTCTCTCCCTCTCTTCCTTCTCCTGTGCCTCCTTCTTTATCCCACACTCTCCCTTTCCTATCTGAAAAGGCACGTTGATTTGCTATGGGTATGATTTGCAGGGTGGCTTTCTCCCCCCCCTCCCCGGGTGGCGTGGAAGCAGCCCTGATTGCATACTCTGCATATCACAGGCTTTAAGCGCTCGCTCGCTCGCTCGCTGGTTCTGTGCTCGCTCTCTTCTCCTCTCCTCTCCCTCTCCCCTCTCCCTTGTATGTGTCTCTGTTGTAGGACTGGCTATGGCCACCACTACTTCCGGGTTCCGTCATTTCATTCTCCCGCCGATCAGCGCTGCAAAACTGAGCCTCTTCTATAAGCCAGCCAGCAGCCAACCTGCCAACACTTACTGACACTCACTCATCTCAGAGGGAGAGGTGAAGAGGGAGACAAAATACCTACCGGGGAAAAAAAAAAGAACGGAGGAAGTCCACGTTTTGCAAACTATTCCATTTTTCTTCGCATCCTACCCCACCCTCCCCCTCCCGGTAGTTAAAAAAAAAGGGGGAGAGAGGGAGAAAAGAATCTATAGCTCTCCTGCAAGACAAACCCCAAACGCGGAGTTACTGAGAGAAGAACCCGAGGTTAAAAAGATTCCTCTTTTCTTCTTCATCATCATCAGCCATCATTCATTCACTACCTTGACATTCCATGGCTTTGATTGACAGCTGGAGTGGCAAAAAGCCATGAGACACGACAGTTTGGTTACATGTGGGTTGCTGACGGGCCGATCGTAACCTTCAGTTGGGGGGTTGACGATTTTTAATTTTTTTTAATTATTATTATTTTTTACGCAAAGGAAGAAAAAAAAGGAAAGAGACAGAGAAAGGGGAAACGGAGAAGCAGCGCGCGGGAAAAAAGAAGATCACAAACTCGACGGGGTTCTTTGCCTACTTTTTATTGTTATTGCTGTTGTCTTTTATGATTATTTAAGCGTGCTGGAGAAGTCTATAAGTGGGTCGAAAGGACAAGGGGGAAAAGGGATTCTTCTTCTTCTTCACCACTCAATCACTTTTTGTTGTTGTTGCTGGACTGGGATATTAAATATAGGACACCTCCAGGAGTTTATCGGAGCGCAGACTGATGGCGCAAAGGGTAGGTTTAAATCTCCAACACTTACCTTACGTGTATAAATCCTCTCTTAAGAGGGCCTGTCGGATTTGCTCGCCTCCGTCGCTGCTGCTCATGGCGGCCACTATTTAAAAAACAACAAAACAAATAGCAGCAAAAATTATTCACCGGTTTTGTGTGTGTGCGCGTGTGCGGGAGTGTGTGTGTGTGTCTATCTCTCTCTCTCCCTCTCTCCCTCTGTGTGAATGTGCGTGCGTGCGTGTGTGTGTGTCTGTCTGCAATTGTTCCACGCTTCTTTCCTCTCTAGCTTTTCCCCCAGCAGCGCGATTTCCCTGCTCCTCTCTAGCTGCTCAGTGGCGCGGGGTTCACAGGGGGGAAGGCTTGCCTGCTGCTGCTGCTGCTGCTGCCGCCGCCGCCGCCGCTGCTGTTGCTGTGGCTGTTGCTGCCGCCGCCGCTGCCTAGGAAATTCAGCTACATTTGCTGCTTGGTTTGTCTCTGGTTTTGACAAGGACAAGGGGGAATTGCTGCTAAATAATGTTTCTGGTAACTTTCAGATTATTTGCTCTCCCACCCCCCCACCCCACTCCTCCCTCGCGCTCTTCCTTTCCCTTCCCAGCCCTGCTTCCCACCGCCGCTCCGAAGTATTAATCTGTTTACTTGTGGGTTGTTTTGTTTATTCGTGCTCCGCTCTCTTCTGACTCGGCGAACATTTTTCGCTTCTCCCTCTCCACGCTTCCAGTTTCCTCCTTTATTTTGCCTTCGGTAGATTTCTCCTCGCCATCAGCAAAAACACACACTCTGTCTCTCTTTCTCGCACACACACATACTCCCGGTCCCTTCATTCCCTTCCCCCAGCTCTATAAACTGCACTTTTTATTTTGATTTCAGTCTGTACAGCTTTCTCTCTCTCCACCCTCCCCTCTCTCTGTTGTGGCTGGTCCTGGTTTGTAGTTTTGCTCTGTTTTGTCTGAGTCTGGGTGCTTTACTCTCTTCTGACTTTTGTTGTTGTTGTGTTTTTTTTATTTTATTTCTCTCTCCCTCTTTTTTTGCTCTTTTTCTCCTTTCCTCAAACCCTCTTTTCTCCCCCTGGTTTTCTTTCTTTCTTTCTCTTTCTTTCTTTCTTTCTTTCTTTCTTCTTTCTTTCTTTCTTCTGGCCCATTTTCTTTTTGACAGTACGATGAGCTGCCTCATTACGGCGGGATGGACGGAGTAGGGGTACCTGCTTCCATGTACGGAGACCCTCACGCCCCCAGGCCGATCCCCCCAGTCCACCACTTGAACCACGGGCCGCCACTCCATGCCAGCCAGCATTATGGAGCCCACGCCCCGCACCCCAATGTCATGCCGGCCAGCATGGGATCGGCTGTCAACGACGCCCTGAAGCGGGACAAGGATGCGATCTACGGGTAGGTACGAGGCAGGGCGAGCCGGGCGCCATGGCCCGGGTCCTTTGCAGCTTCTGTGCGGAGGGGGTGCGCGCGCGGAGGGCTCGGGGATCTTCTTTCAGAGCAAAGACGATCGTAGCAAAGAGTTCCGAGCGGGTAGCCCTGCTGCTTCCAGGCGAGAGGGAAATGGCAGGGGAAGGTTTCGAGCAGCGTTTTCAAACAGGCTGCCCTTCCCTGTGTTGCTGCGCTTCTTTTAAGTGATCAGAGCAATTTAGGTCGGTTTAGTAAGGAATGCCGTGATCCCCTATATGGGAGAGTGCACTACAGTGCAGAAATCCACCGATATTTCGGATGGACCCATAAGGTTAACTGAAACTGTATTCCCTTTTTCAGTTAAAGCAGCCTTGATCAGGCTTCCCTAACCGGAGAGTAAGCCTATGTTATAGTTCCGCAGGCACATTTTACACAGATGTAAGTTCCATGGGGGTTGTTTTGTTTATTATTTAGGGGCTGAGCTGTAAATATAGAGCCGACTCAAAAATAAGACGGTGGGGGTAGCCCTTGAAAACACCCCCAACGCGGACAAAAATAAATTGAGAAAAGAGGTGGGAGTTGCTGACATCCACAGGAGAACAACTAAGCATTGTAGTTGGGAGAATGGAAGTAACTCTCATCAGTCCAGATCTGTTTGGCTTATTATTACATTGCTCTAAAATAGGATGTAGTGTCATCACCATCCGAGGAGAGATAAAGAAGGAAAAACTAGAGAAAAACACATTTTCTGCTTATACACAAATGCCATACTTTCGCTTTCCCCTACTTCAATGTCTGCTAGGGCAATTGGGGTGTCTGTGTTAGTATTTATTATATATATATTTCTGTTCAGCTCGTTTATGGCTGGGCAGTTGGTATTTTTATCAGGATGCCCTTCTTCAGCCTGGAGAAACTTTGCTGGCATCCTCTTCCCCCCTCTTCCCTTCCCTTCAGCAAAAACGCACGTTTTCTGGCTGCTGTTAGATTTCACCGAGATATTAAGCAGTTTAAACAGTTTGCGTAAGAATAAAGTTTCCCCTTTTAGCTTGGGGGCAGGAGCGCCCACCCCACCCCTCCTTTAGTTATTGTGGAAACCACGAAAACTTGGCAGCTGAGCTACTTACTACTCGCCTTCTCGGTGCTTATTGTATTGGTTTGTGAGGGCCCGATTTTGGCGCTTTTTTTTTTTTTAATTTAAAGTTTGCATGTGTGTATGTATGTTGTTTTCCTCTCTGGCCTTGGCCTCGCTTTCCAGTGCTGCTTCCCCCCTCCCCCGCCCCATTTTTTTTTCCTTTATGGAAAGGCTGAGGCGTTGTGAGAAAGCGTGGACGTGTTTTGCTTTTTATTTTCGACAGGAAAAAAAAATACTTGTTGATCAGACTTTTTTTTTTCTCTCCCCCACCCTCTCTCTCCTCCTCCTCCTCTCAACATCTCCTTTAACCCCCACCCCACCCCCCTTTTTTTCTTTTGTGTGTCACTGCCCGGCAGGCACCCGTTGTTCCCCCTCTTAGCTCTGGTCTTTGAGAAGTGCGAGCTGGCGACCTGTACCCCGCGAGAGCCTGGGGTGGCCGGCGGAGACGTCTGCTCCTCAGACTCCTTCAACGAGGACATCGCCGTCTTCGCCAAACAGGTCGAACGTTTTTTAACCCGCCTTTTCTGCACTCCCCACCCCACCCCGCGCAACACCCCCCCCCAGGCAAAAGCAACACCTCGCACAAAACACCTCTTCTCCCCCCCCCACCCCAAAACGCAACAACACAACTTTTTCCATGTCTCATTCCAAGTTGTGAGGGAGAGAAACGAAGCGTGTGAGAGTGCTTACATAACGTGGTTGTGTTTGTGAGGAAAGATTCCTCGCCAAAAGCTGGCCCAAATCATATCTTCACCCGCACCCCCCTCTCTTCTCCCCGTCTCCCCTTTCTTTCTTTCTCTCTCTCTCTCTCTCCTCTCTCTCTCTTTCCCTCTCTCTTCAGTGGACACTGGGAGACATTCATTGGTCACTCTTAGCTTAACAGGAAAGGGGCATTGTTAAATGCGGGTGGGGGGTTAAAAACTCTGCGAAGGGTTTTAAGTCTTTCTGAAACCTCTCAGTTAAACAGGGTGGGTGGGTGGGGTGGGTTTGGGGGCAGAAACTGCACAGAGTGGCCTTCAGTTTGCGGCGCTCTCTTTTATTTCACATATTTATATCCTTTCCCCCTCCAGTTTGGACCTTTGGTGGTGGTGTTTGGGGCAGGGGTAGTGTTAAAAGGAGTGTGTATGTTAAAGACAGTTGAAATATGCACTGATTTCCCCCCCTCCCCTTACTTCTACTTCATGTAGGTTCGGGCGGAAAAGCCACTTTTTTCTTCAAATCCAGAGTTGGACAATTTGGTAAGGTTCAGTTCACCCCCCAACCCCATGTTGACTTTTCTTGCCCCTTCCTCCAAGAAACCCCAGCTCGCCCTTTTTTAATTATTATTTTTTTAAAGGTATAATTGCTAAGTAGGCTGTATGTGTGTGTGTGTGAGAGAGAGAGAGAGAAGCAGACAAGACAGAGAGAGAAAGAAAGAAAGATGCTTATAGAAAGTGACACTAAGGAACCGGGAAAGAGCGAACCATCCTTATCCAGGGGCTTCAAAGAGCTCCAGTTCTTAAACATGGCAAGAGGACAACAAACACTTGAGTCCCCAATGCATTGCAAAGCTGGGTTTAAGCCCCGGGAAGCAAAAGGGAAGGAAACGGTGGCAACACGATTCTTTTGCTAATGTGGGCTATTTCAATATTAAAAGTGCTAGAAATCCGCTTGCAAAAGAGGTGAAGGCAAACCATTCATCTGGAGCATTTCACCTTTTCTTCTTTTAAAAAAGCCGGTGGTGTGGCGAGTGGCTGTTTAGCTGCTTGGTTGCTTTGCGGACTTTCAGAAACCACTGGGGGAAGGACACCTCTGTAAACCACTAATAGCTGCTTCTCTTTAAATGTGTGTGAGAGAGAGAGTAAGGTTTTTGTTTTTTTTTAAAGTGCTTTAGGTTAAAGTTGATCAAAATTGCCCGAGCGTGTCCAATGAGCTAAAATCCTGGATAATGAGGGTGCGCCCTGACCATCAGCGGCTCCCTGCTTGGGTTTTTCCTTCTCCCAAATGACAACTTCTCTGCTCCCAATTTTCTTTCAGATGATCCAAGCAATACAAGTCTTAAGGTTTCACCTTTTGGAATTAGAAAAGGTAAGAGCATGGGGGTGCTACCTCCTTTTTTATTTTCTAACACCCGCCCATCCCTGCATCTTAAAGGTTGTCTTTCGGGAAATGTCAGCTGGACACTGTAACTAGTACTACAAAGCACCGGGTGACACTCAACAAAACAGGCACTCCCCCCCCCCCCTTTCTGGAACTTCTCTATTATTTCCAGTTCCAATCACCCTTTCAACTAGCCCCTCCTTTCCCAATCGATTGTATCTCCCCTCTCTGTCTTCCAGCCCTCTGCAATTTTCTTCAACCAGGGATAGTATTTTAAAATTAAGTATCTTCTCATTCAGTGCAGACCTGATCCTCCCATTATCTCTGAGCAAAACATTAAGATTACAAAGAGAGTCACAGTGCCTATGGAAAGGCTAAGGTGCTACAAGGAAATGATTTTGTGATAAAGATCTCTCCTAGTTCCTATAGGAGGTTTCAAAATGTTCACTGCTCTGTCCCAATCCTTTCTGCCACTCTTCCCTGCTGAACTGCCTATGCTTCTAGATTTTATTTACGTTTGTCCAGATTTCAGTGCTTTTGATATTATCCTAAATCAGATTTTCTTCTGTCTATAGAGTAGGCTCTCCCCCTTCCTAACTTGTTGCTCAGGCAAGTCTCAGGGGAATAATATGTGCTGTAACAATTTCTCTATTGTTTCCTTGCCTTCAACTATTATGCCCCTTAATTAGAGTTATTCTTGGAATAGATTTCTTTCACAACTGGGGGAAAAACCCTCTCCAGTTGCAATCTGATATTTTTCCTCCCACACTCAATTATTATTTTTTAATTTTCTTTTTCTTTCCCTTTATTTAAATATATCCAGGTCCATGAGTTGTGTGATAATTTCTGCCATCGGTACATTAGCTGTTTGAAAGGCAAAATGCCCATAGATCTAGTTATTGATGAAAGAGATGGCAGCTCCAAATCTGATCATGAAGAGCTCTCAGGATCATCCACAAACTTAGCAGACCATGTAAGTCTTTTTGATAATTTGTAAAGGTTATAACACAGTAAATCTGTGGATTGTTGTTGTTATTACCACCACCATCCCCACTATTTTGTAATTATCTGCTTTAAATCATGCTTCATTTTCAGTAGGATATTTTAAAGTTGCTTTTTCTTCAGTTTTTGGGGGTGGGAGAGGGGCCCTTTTCATTCAGTTACCGAAAGGTTAACTTATGGCTTGCAGAGTTCATGATCTGAGTAAACGGAAGAGTTGGCAAACTGTCGAATTGGTAGATGCAGCCTTTTCTGCTTTGCAAGACCTATGATCAATGTCACAGAAAAGGAGTAGTAAATAGAAACTTAGTAAAAAGTTGTTGATTTCTGCACTCTGTCTCTAAATGTCAAGTGTTGAGACTTATTGGCAATTATACATTGCATTAAAACAAAGTTATGGTTTCCAGTGCTTTTTCTATGATACAACTTATTATTAGAATGTGGACTTATTGCCAAGTGCCTGGAGCATCTTCATAATAAATTGCAATAACTTTGATGAGCCAATGCACTGCAGAGGCTGGAGAGAATTAAGATTGAGTAACTAGCTACAGGTTAGTGGTTAGTTTTATCACTTCAGTAGCTGGTGAATAAGTTAATGTTTTGGTGGAATGTTCACAAGTGTAGTTGAATGTCTGGCAGTGGTTTTTCTGCATGTGTTTGCCAATTTACTTCAGAGAAGAACTTGGGAAAATTTACCATAAGTATCTACATTGTTAAGCTTTTAAACTTGGGGAAGAAGAAAATACAGTGAAGAAACCAGTTGGGGGGAGTTACTTAGGCTTTGGCAATGAGCTCATGAAACAAACAACACAGACCATGTTAGGAACAATATTTTAACTGTGGGGTATTAAAAGGGGATTCATATGCTATGTATAGGCATCTAGAGGTAATCTTTAATATGCCAAGAAAAGTAGATATACATGTGAAGAAGCAGTTTTCTGTTTGATTATTTTCCTTTTTGAAAGTATGTTGTCAGGTAGTTAAATATTTGCTTTTGTTGTGTATTACCTTTGTTCAGAAGAGCAGAAGTAGTTGTAAAAAGAAAAGAAAAAACACCCTAGGTTTATATACGTTGTAAACCATTTATTTAATTTTTAAATACTATGATTCTATCGTTCCATTGTCAATTTCCCCTTCTTTTGATATATGGTAACTTCAGGGACAAATTTTCATGATATTTACTATTTTATAATTATCACTCTTAAGCTACACACACACACACACGTACGAGTAGAAACTACTGAAAGTTTCCTTGTTGTTTTATGATGTCATTTGCTGCTAATAAGGTCCATGAAGCATGACAGAACTTTGACAAATATTTCTTGTATGCAATTCCAAACCTTAAAGTAGTGTGCATGTGAGTTTGTGGGGCCCTTAGAAAAGGTTCTGAAATGATAGGCATCCTGAAGGATAAGCATCCACTATATAAAGCAGTGCAAAAACATTGCATGTGTTCCCAGAATAGTTTCATTATAAGAATTTGTTTCATGTGGAAGTGTAGAAATGGAGCATGCTGATGTTTATATTGAGGAGATTAGATAAACTAGCCTGTTTAGGGCCCTGGCAGATGGTGAATGCTCAAGCCAATTTGAAGTGCTCCATTATAATATTTAAATTCACCTACAGTGATAGGATGAGGTTTCAGGGGGGCTAGCATTTTATAATTTTATAACTGCCTTAATGGAAAATAACCTCTTTTCCTTTTTGATCTGAAACAACAAACTCAAAAAGTGACAATATATTTATCTTACACCCATTAGAGTTTGCCACTTCACTGGGTATTACAATTTAAAGCCTTTTATTTCCTGGAGATTTGAGCCATAACATTTTTACCTTAGCCCCCTGCTATTTGTCTTGAAAGAAAGCAATAATTTGTGCAACAAGAACACCAACTGGGAAATGAAGAGTTGTATCATGTAGTTGCATTTAGGGAATAGTGTCTTATTAGACATGTGAGTTAACATTGTCATCCAACATAAAACTTTAAACTAATATTATATAGTTGTAGATGCAGATTGTATGTATCTGTATACAGATATCTATCTTTGTAGGAAGTTTCATGTAGCTGGTTTGTTTTATTACAATGCTCTAAAAAGCAGTTTGTAATAATGGTGCCTTTTGTAATTTTAATATTTTGCTGGAAATGATTCATTTGTGAATGCCTACCTGCAAATTAGAATGGTTAGCATGAAAACTTCTCCAGTTTGATACTGTAGGTTTGTTCCCCCCTCCCATTTGCTTTGATATGCATATTTAAAATACAGCCCCAGGCTAAATCTCATTTGGTGAAAGTTGGTGCAGGGGTGATGATGAACCACTTCAGAAGGACACAGACAGCATGTTGTTTCCTCTGTTTTATATCTTGGCCCACTGTTCTGATCCACGGATCCTTCTCATGGTTTTATATGCATTTGAAATACTGACAATATTTCAATTGATTGAATATGAATAATGACAGCTTTAAAAAGAAGTGTAATTTAATTTGTTCTGTGCCAGGGCTTCTCTTGTGGATATGACAGTTTGTGACAGATACTTGACACCCCCAAATCTCTATACCTCTATTCAGTGTGCTTGTGTATGTTTATGGGTATAGGTCTACAGCAGTGGCAGCAGTATATTAGATACTAATGGGGCTCATGATTTTATATCACTACCCAGCTTAAGAATATAGCTGAAGGATACTGAAGAAATGAGAGACTAGCTAATATTTACAGAAGGGCTCTTGAATACGTGATATTCAAATACTGTATATTTTCTTTATGGGACCCCACTGCTGTGATATTTATCTAACTTAACTTGGTAGGAGAAACAGTTTGGTCTCTACAAAAGCAATACGTTTTCTAGGAAAGCCAGATATCCCTGCTACGGTTGATGGCAACAAAATGCAAATACTGAATTATATTTTATTGTTCTGTTAACTTTTATATAGCACAGTAAGGGTAAGTTGGCATATAACTTTGTATATCAACTAGGATAATGATAGCCACTGAAAAGCTGCAACTGTTGTTTGTTATATACTATGCTGCATTTAGTAAATATAACAGCCCATAATTAGCATTTGAATTTTTAACACCCTCATATACTTTTATTGCTCTAAGGTATTAGCTGTAGATGGGTAGAAGGTAATTACAACCATGCCCTGACTGAACCAGACTAACTAAAAACCTACTCTAGCTACAGTTCAACTTGTGGTTCTTAGGAAAGACAATTTATCACAGTTTCATGTGTACATATATAGCCTAATATGTATTACTGACGCTCCAGTTTTCATTCGGGTTAACCATAGCTCATATTTTAAAATAATGGCAGTAAAATGTTTACTACTATAGGTATTTCAAGAGCAACTAACAGTTTGTTTAACCTATACAGTTGAATGTTTACGCAGAATCATTTTCTATAGAAATCCCACTGATTCCAAGGAGCCTTGCGTGCATGTAACTACTCAAAGGATTGCAGCTTCTTTTGGCATTTCTGAATTAATGGTTTTGAGAAAAGACATACCAATCTTTCCCCTTGCTTGTATATCATTTCAAGCTGAGTTCTTTCTTCACAGAGGCCAAAGCTGACTCTCCTGTCAAGAACATGGATGAGTTGGGCCTCATGTTGTAGGATAAACATCAAAACAGAGTTTGGGAAATATTAATGTGCATAATTTGCACAAGCATTTTTCTATATAACAATACTTCATATTTATGTAAGTGCTCAACACTGTTTATAACCATTATCTCAATAATTCTTACAATAGATCTGTAAGGAAAGTTATATTATCCCCATGTTACATATAGATGACTGAGGCTGAGAGATTGGCTTCCTATAAGACCACCCTATAAACTCTTCTGTAGTTGAGAATGAGTTCACATGTTACATTTTCTTAAATATATAAGATTTTTTAAGTTTAAACCTAAAATTGTAAATTGTTAATACAATGAATAGTTATTTAAAACTACATAGAAGCAGAGCCAGAACGATGTGCAGCTCTTGTTGAATGTGTTCCTGCTGGGTTTGCTGCTTTGTAACATGTGAAATTGCTTAATATATTGACTGTACGTTTATGTGTACTTAAAAAAATTATCATCACCATTTACAACAAATTGATTCCATATGTGTAAGAGAAAATATCTGTTTTCATATGTACTTGAGTTTTCTTTTCTGGACTTTGAAATGTTGCACCGTTTTCTAACATCATGCAAAGCATGATTGTGGTAGAATGAATAAATTACATAGGGCAACATTCTTTTTTCCTGGTTGCTCAGATTTATCCTTAGCTCTTTTATTAACCAAGAAGTGAACATCAACTTACCCTAAAAGGCTATTGCCAGGAATGCAAGATCAGGGCATAAAGGCTTTTTTGTAAGATTTAGGATTGAGACCCATGTTACTACCGGCATGTATGGATTCTGCTCTCTATGGCAGGCAGTTTGTGTGAAGCAGGTATCCCATGGTTGCAGCGATATTTACCGTACCATTACAAACCCTTGAGTAAAGGGAGGGATTACGTGAAATGTAGTATCAATTTCAGTAGGGCTGCTTAAGAGTAGGTGGTTCCAGGAGTGTGACTATATTATTTTCTAGTGGTCATACTGTGTATAATATAAAAAAGGAAAGTAATCTGCCCTCACAGCAATAGTAATAGTATGTCGCTAAATTCCATAGTTTGTGGTTTGAGGCTTGCAAAGCTACAGGCTTTAGCGTATATGATACCAAGATTTTAACCCTACTGAGGAATAACATATTTGATAAGCTGACACCTTCTCTGGTGATTTTTGTGTAAATGTCACTCAATCATTTCTGTTTTGCTAACATCCACTGCATGCATTATATTTGACATAATAATGCTGTTCCATTTTGGTTCTAATGAAATCATTGCAAAGTTAGTCACTTTCTTAAATGTGCCCGGATTTCCCCTATGGAGACTCAATTGCCACGCTAGGTAAGGTGTTGTCAATTTTAACTAAAGTCAGGCAAACACTTATATATGATTGTTTGATTTCTCCTTTTGCTTAGGTCTTTCATGGGGTGGGGGAGGGCATCACCTTATGGAGTTGGATCTGGCTCTCTAGTACTACAAGTACTATTTATTTATTTACTTATTTGTTTGTCCTAAGATTTATTACCTGCCCTTCACCATAAGGTCTTAGGATGGGTTACTGCAATATAATGTGCAGTTATAAAAACCGACAAAACCGTTACAATTGTAAAAGCAAGAAAACAATTCCAAATAGAACAGAGCAATACAAATGCAGCAGAAGAGGTGTCCCACAAATGTATGAGGATAATTATATGGTAAAACTGTATGGTAATGATCTGTGAGGTAAAAAAAATAGCACCTAAAAGAAATTGTTGGAAAGAGGCAGCTTTTGTAAATAACCTACCTTTAAAGCCTCATTTTTGTACCCGCAGGTGGTCTATAGATTAGATTAAAAGTTTAGTTGAAATATAAAATGCACAAGAGATTTATATACCTTTTAGGTACATCCTTTTAGGATAGATATGTTAAAAAAGACAGTTTAAGGCAGGTAATGTTTTTAAAAAGCTTATGAAAACTGTCACCACTGGGAGAAATATACAGTAAGATTTACGCAGAATGCTTCAAAATTAATAAAAATATTTAAAAACACATTGGATTGGGGTGAGGGTGCGGATGTAAAAACAATTACCCCTTTTCACTAAAAGCCATATTTTTGTATTATTTGTGCAATTCTGTGCACAGCGTTGATCATTTGTATTTATCCATGGAATATAATTTTAGGAACACAGACATTTTAAAACTGTGGGGTTTTTTATTAGTTTGTTTTATATTAGATAAAAGCAAACTTCAGTGCTACAGAATAGAAGTAAATCTCACGGGGGGGGGGCTTACTCCTATGTAAGTGTGCATAGAATTGCAACGTTTGTGTGTGTGTGTGAGTGTGATATGTGTGTGCATGTATGCATATATGTACACATACCTATTTTATATACTATTACATATACTATTTTACAGATTTAGCCAGTTTAGAGCTTCATGCTCCATACTGAAACTTCTTTATGTGTGTTGCCAATCACCCCAGCTAGCTCTCAAATTTCTTACATTTAGCTATTTTTCTGTAGCCTGGAAATAGGTTATGTTTCCACCTTGTACAGTATTTTGTGTCTTGTAATATGTTAGCGTATAGGTCCAAATCATGAGAGCCACAGTAACTGGTGTAGCTTATCTGATTGCCATAGTACTACTTGGGTGACTTAAGATCTCATCTTCTTTATGCCTATGCCACAGATGTGATGAAATGACTTGAAGTGAAATGAGATGGATTTGGTCTATAGCCACTGTGCTATGCCAGATTTTCCATATGTGAAACCGATTTATAAGAACTACCTTCAATCCTGTGCACAAAATATATTATACATCTTCTTAATGGGAATCCAGAGGTGGAAGTTCCTTTCCCTGTATTATGAAATGGAATGTTTTATTTATTTGCTGTGTATAGGGAGTGCCTGTTTCTGGATTCTGTATATATTTGAAACACTCATCAAAATCAGTGGATTATATCTTCTTCATTTTATTCACCTGTGTGTGTCACTGAAGTGCATAGATTTGTTATTGCACATATTATGGTGAAATAGAAGCAACTTCATCATGGTAAATTGAGTTGTACCACTATAAAAGCAGTATGAGATCAGAATCAGTCCCAGAGGAGGCCCTTGCATAATTAAGGTGATTTTGCCCAGTTTGGGATGCATAAGGAATGTACAGTTAACCCATCTGTATCTGTGTAAGCTGACATTTACACAGAAGTTTGAGGCTTGTTAAATCAGTGTGCTTGGCACTGCACAAGAGGAGTGACCCATATATAGGCATATAAACAGGGTTTGGAAAGTAATTCTATTTCTTTTTTTAAAAAAAGGAAGAAGCCAGATCTAGTAGTAGTTAAAATGCTTAATATGTCCACTGGATTTGTAACAACGGCAAAATAGTAACACAACAGATTTGCCTCAAATTCCTAGAGACTTTTGTGCTTTCCATGCTCTTCTCTAGATTTAGCAAAATTCAATGATAGTGCTAAATCAATTTTTTTTAACTTTCAAGGGAAAAAACACTGGCAAAATTGTGTTTCTGTGGAAGGCTGTGTGCATAAATGAGAAACGTTGGATAGCTGCAGAGTGATCTCCTGTGGCCCTGCTAGTACAAGCCTTCCCCATATTGTCTCCTGCTTTTATATTAATTACAACTTGCATTATCAGCTGTGAGTCTGTAGCCCAGCAAATAGAAAATACTGCCCCTGGAGACCTAGCTTCTTGTATCTATTTTCCATCTCCTATTGTGCGCCACTCAGTATTCACTGCTTTTCTCCTGGTAACACTGCTCTTTAACGCAATTAGGTAAGAGCAAGAGGAGCGCCATCTTTGACTCCCAATTATTAAAACTACTGGGAATAGATACATGTACACTCTGCCTTCAATGGTACATGGTGCTTTAGTTGACAATCAGATACACACAAACTGTAAAATATATGAAGATACTCTACGTGTTAATAATGTTTGTGATGTTAAGGAATCAGCTGTTGTTGTCTGCGTGTAATTCATGCATTTATTTATTTTCCTAGCCAGCACCATTTATAGCATGAGTGCTCATTTAATAGCAAATATATAATAACATCAAACGTTTTTTTAAAAAAACCAAAAACTACCATATGTGCCTGTAATAAACTTTAGCTTTAGGCAACAGCCACAATAAAAAGTATGCCAGTATTTCAAGAAGATACTTAGAGCTGAAGTCATATTTTTTGTGGGTTGAAGTCAATGAAAGTTAACTTTTTCCCAGTGGATTTGCGTATAATGAAATGGTCTTCCAAATGGGTCAGCATGAATTTACATTGAGGGCTTGCCAAGCTTGTGATATCTCTGATTGTCTGCCTATGCTCTTCTCCAGCCCAAATTAGTCCGCGGTGAAGTGATGCATGCATGTTGATACCATGATGGATTTTCATGTTGAGTATAACTTTCTCTGGTGAATGAAAAACTGGTTTCAATCATAGAATCATAGAATTGTGGAGTTGGAAGGGACCCTAAGAATCAGCTAGCCCAGGCACCCCCAAACTTGACCCTCGGCCCTCTTTTGGGACTACAACTCCCATCATCTCTAGCTAACAGGACCAGTGGTCAGGGATGATGGGAACTGTAGTCCCAAAACAGCTGGAGGGCTGAGTTTGGGAGTGCCTGATCTAGTCCAACCCCTTGCAATGCAGGAATCTTAACTAAAGCATCCATAATAGATGGCCATTCAAGCTCTGCTTATAAACCTCCAATGACGGGGCATCAACCACCTTCTGACGGAGTCTGTTCCACTGTCAAATGTAACTGGAAGACACCACAGGCTAACTGAAAAATGTAGTGCATTGGTCTCAAATATGAGGCGACATATTTTGAGTAATTTTCCAAAAGTGGGTTCAACCCAAACATTCAGTGTCATGAAATGGGTGCGCAGTGCACCATCCATAACACTGTGCAGTATTTGAAAGCAGAGGGCTTTGGGAAGGAGGCGAGAGGCTTTATGTCAATGCTCTAATTTACCAAGAAAGTTTAGGGGACTAGCCTAGTTCTCCTAGTCTACTGACCACACGCCACTGGTTGAAAGTCAACTGAAAAAGTAAACCAAAAATTACAACATGCAAAAAATGTCAGCAAAAATTTGGTTCTTATCGTCAGGGCAGTATTTCCCAGTTTTTGGACATCTAATGAATATCGCTATGTTTGTTTTGATGCAAACTTAGATTTCAGGGCTGATATGAGCTCATGACAGAGCACAAGATAGGAGGTAGTCTTTTAAGTACATGGGTACTAATTTTCACAATAAAGTTGGAAAGATATTTTGTTTCTACAAAACCCCTGTAACATAAATAAAAAATTTTCTCCAAAAACTAAAGAAGACATAAATGACAACTTATTTAGCTGCGCTTTATCTAGTTTGTCTGTGGATATACCATAACTGGTATACACAACACACCAACTGGAAACTCCCATTGACTTGAATGACCTGTGAATTAGATTCTAATATATGTAATCAATTAAGCTGATTATATTAATCATGAGTTGTACTCTTAAATTTTTCATTTGGTTGTCGTTTTGGTTACAGTTCTCATGAATGACTATACGATGGGCATTGAGCCAGAGATATAAAATTGTACACAATGGGGGGAAAGTAGCTGAAATACAGATTGAGACATTTTATCCTATAAAATAAATACAACATGGTGCCATTTACTCAACATTTATATGTGTGGGTGGCAGCATTTAGAGTTTCAGAAAGTAGTTGCTCTCCCTTCTTATTCCTCTGCCAATTTTGATTGCATCTTAGGGAATATCTTTGGCTATTATTTTTATCTTCTGAGAAAATGGTGCCAGATTATAATCCTCAAGAATACTGTAATACAAGCAATACATCTTATTTAAGCAGTTGTAAAGCATCTTAGATCTGACAACTGAGATGAAGTGTAGCGCAGGTTGGTAAAGAGACCAAATGTTTTCAGCTTCAGGAAGTCTCACTAAAAGTGATCCATTCCAAACCATTTATGATTTAGAAATACAGAGACTGGTCAGGCTTTTAAAGTTCTGTATGACAGGTTTTGGTTGACGTTTGCCTTAAAATGTAGCTGAAATGCTACTAGTTAACCCCTGAATTTTTAATCTGTGAACTAAAGGGTTTTAACAGCAGCCAGTTTAAAAGGGCCTGCAGTGCATAGAATTAACATAACTAGCTATACACTCTGAAAAGTTTAGCCTAGGTGAACATGTTGCAATTATTAGATTTTATAGAAGTAGGTTCCAACATGATGTTGGAGGACAAAGCTCATGCCATGCTATTGTTTCTTTCCCTTTTCATGTATTTCTTCTAGCTCTTTATCTGATTACCATCCGGCAAACAGCTGACGCTAAGAGGCTGCAGAGGGCTGAAGTGCTCCTGTCTGCTGTTTGCCTTCAGCTTGAAGCTATTTGAGTGGTTTCCTAACTCAGAGATAAAAAGAGAAGCTCATAGGCACAATCCTTTTAATCGAGACTGCGCAGAAACTTGCATGATCATGGCATTTTGTTTCCATATTCATTTCTCTGAACTCTCATCCTCAGTGCTGACTTGAAATATATAGTTTTTAAGAATCTTTCAACTTTTCCTTTTGTTTTGTATCAGCTCAGTCTTCCAGCACGATGGTATTATTTTCTGTATATTCTTGGGAGGAAAATAATTAATCTCCTGTAGTTTTAGCTGAAGTACTTATCTTAGCACCTAATATACTGTTATTGCTTTATTGAGATTTTCTGTCATGCTGAAATTGCTTCAGCACAGAAGAGGGGGGGGGGACATGTGGGCTGCTTTGACTGTTGTGTTTCAAATGTTGTATTCTCAGCCCAATCTAATTTGATTTTGTAGATAGTCCAACTAAGCAAGCGAGAGGTTTGTGTGATTATTGTTGGTAGCCTGCTAATGTTTTTAATGGTAATACTGTATTGTGTTTTTGATATTCAGTTGGGAGCCGCCCAGAGTGGCTGGGGAAACCCAGCCAGATGGGCGGGCTATAAATAATAATAATAATTTATTATTTTTATTTATTATTATTAGCCTTTATTCATTTTCTATTGTTCAGCCATTGCTCGGTGGAAGACAGTAGGACTTTTTGCATTTGATTGCTGTGAATTTGTGGATAATGCCTATTCACTTTAGCTTGGGTTTCATTGTAAAATGTTATTGTGCAGACTTACTAAATATTGTTGCAAGGCAAGTGGGTACTCAAAGTATGTTTGTTAATGATAACTTGAGATGCTGCCTACACATAACCCAAGGCTAGCTCTGAAATTTGTCCCTGCCAGTAAAGCATTTTGAATTCCCTTCCATTAAAGGGAAGAAACTGGTTAATTATGTAATATATTGGGCAGATTGTCCACCTATATTTTTACATTGTGGGGATAGGCATTTGTTCACTATATTTTTATTGCGGGGGATATGCCATCCCAGGCACCAAAACATTGACAATTTGGCCATTCTCTATACTTACTAGATTTTAATGGATTTACAATTGATAGACACTGGCTGGTGTAATGAGGCTTCATAGTGTGTGTGTGTGTGTGTGTGTGTGTGTTTAGGGTATCTATCTATCTATCTATCTATCTACAAATTGTCATCATGTGTTAATTTTGTTGGAACAGCTCGGTGTTTGTGCTATTTTCCTGAGTAGAAATTATTTTACAGAAATGTTTCTTGTTAGGATGTGTTTAATTTAAGTTGTCATATATAGGTGACAAGTAATGCAGGTCCAGCCCCAAGTCTGATCTATTGCATGTGTTCTTACTCTCCTTTTCTGTGAGAGGAAATTCCATCTCTTGCCTGCCTTCATGTGGTGCTGATAAAGCTTTTCCTGTACAGTAGAATTCCTGTTTTCCTTTAAGCAACAGCAGGGTATTGGGAATGATCAGGAAAGGGGAGGAGGACCAGGAGGAGAATACACTTAGCAAAGTAGCTCTTAGCTGTAACTTTCAGTTTTCTTCACTTACCCTTTATAAAATAGCAGCTCTTCTCTCCAGGAAAACCAATACTCAGTATATTTAAAATGACGAGGAGTTATGACTAAACAACTAAGGCAGAAGGTTCACTTAGTCAAGTTTTGCCAGATCTCCTATAATATTAAATCACACATTCTCCTTTATTTTATTTCATGGAAAAAGAATGCTATTAGAAAGACAGATACATCTAATTGCCTAGAGGTTATTCGGGACAGTCTTAGACATCTAGAAAGCATTTTAATATACAACCTCTTTTAAAAAGCTAAAATTATCTCACACTTCCTACATGTTGTGGTTGTGGTTGTTGGCATCTGTCTCAAGAGGTAATGGAGTGTGCCTCTGGGGGTGAAGTAAAACCACTGTGTTAGCAGCACCGAAGTGACCTCCCCAGGGTGCAAGCCTGGGCAGTGTATATGGAGGTCCTGTGCTGCCCAGACAAGGCCCCCCTCTTGGCCTCACTGATGTGGTCTAAAGGAAAGCGGAGCCTGGCTGCAGGAGTTCCCAAAAGGAGGAATACATGTAGCCATACCTATAATCATTCCTGTTTGATTACTAGAACCAAGGTTGCAATCCTATACCTGGGAGTAAATCTCAATAAGGTTTAGTTTTGAATAGACATCTGTAGGATTGCATTGCACATAAATTAAAATCAAGGGATTAAGGTGCCACTGAAAGTTTATCAAAGTATTTTTCTGAAGCATTTTTAAGAATTAAAAATAGACTGCTACTGAATATGTATTTTAAAAAATCAAACTTTGAGCCTATTTTAAAGGGGAAATTAAGCTACTATTCAAAGCACACTTTGCAGCAAAATTCATTTAAACCAATGTGCTTGAACATGCATTGAACTGGTACATTAGTATGTCCTCTGCATCTAAACAGTAACTGCATTTTGGGAGTGTTTACAAGTGCTAATGTGCCCACTTTTTTCTGCCTCCCTCTCTCCTTCCCCTTCCTCAATTTGCTATTGGAATGATAACTGTGGAAAAAACAACATTTTGACATCAGAATCCTTCCTCTTGGAGAGACCACGATGATGCAACCTCAACGCACTCAGCAGGCACACCAGGGCCTTCCAGTGGGGGCCATGCTTCCCAGAGTGGAGACAACAGCAGTGAGCAAGGTAAAAGGTCAAGCTTTTTTTCCCTGTGCAAAGTAGGCATGACTAAAATAACTTCAGTGTCTTTTATTATATCAGTGCATCTGCCTTAGTGTAAACACAAGAGTGGCAGGCTTGCAGTGTAATCAGCTGTAACTTAGGGAGACATTTATTTCCTTTTTGCAACCTACTTAGCTGTATTTTATTATTATTTCAAAGCTAAATATCTAATCTTCAAACAAGCTTTGCAATAACAATTGATTAGTTCTGCCAATTCCTTTACAAATTTGGTTATCTACAGTTTATTTTTGTGTGGTGTAAGTAAATATCATGGCAGACATGCACCCCAGCTGTGATGGAGCAATTCGTACTGGTCTCTAAACAGAAAATTTAATTTGTACTGTCAGCTAAAAGGAGGCTTCAATAGCTAGTTGAAATGCATTTAAGCCACAAAAGAAACAAACATAAATTCTTAACTTGCTAAAAAGCAAAATCACATGTAATCATTGCCGGGCTCCAATCCGTATCACAATTTCTTCCAGAGTAGTCACATTAAAGTTAATAGTTAAACTTCTGCAGTGAGTGGCTTGTGGATTGCCATCTATAGCACTGCATTAAAAAAATCTGATTGAAATAAATGGAAAGGGGTTTGGTTTCAGCATTAGAATTCAGACAAAAAAGTAGTTGTGTCCAGTTGTACACTATATTTACAACCTAGAATTAAAAATGTTAGCTTGAAGCAAATTTTACTAAAATCAATTGTATGCTACTCCCTGATCAGTAGAATTTAATTTCAAGGAAGCACAATTAAGATAGGGCTGTTAATCCCATTGAATCCAGTGCCACTCATTCTGCATAACTGGGTATTCCTCCCCCCCAAAAAAAAATGTTCATTAAACTTCAGACTGAGACCTGAGGAGTAACTGCTTTCGATGCAAACATTTTAAAATGTTTTCCACAGCCTTCCAGTTTTGATATACATTTATATTATATTACAAACAGTTTTTATCATTACTGTCTCGTTTTAAAGTGCTGTAGATTTTCTTAAATCAAGAATAATAGGGAAGACGGTTGCACTGGTCTATGAAGACCAAAACCTCAGAGGTTTGGAGATGAGGCATGGTTGTCCCTTATATGAGTACAACTGTGTTTGCATTAATCCTTTATTCAAAAGATTCAGATTTCAGATGCTTTTACTGGAGGTAATATAGGTAGTTCATGACTGGTTGTAAGGGACAAGCTCATACATATTTGTGATTGATTTATGCATATTTTTCTAATGGCAGCAAACTCCATGATTATTACATAAGAGTAATAGTTCTGCTGGCTTCTTTAGGAATAAATGCTCCTTCGGTACAACTACGACATGTTCTGTGCTTATTTACCTCTCTGTTGAAGAGCTGGGGCACAATTGTGGGAAAGTTCACAGAGATTAACTACACATAGGGTGGGAGTTCCATGGATGGAACGCGTAACATCTTTTTTGGTACAAAGAGCACTGCAGGAAGTAGCATGACCCTGTGTCCTACTTCAAGGGCTGTCCAGTCTAATATAAAGAACCACAGGAAGGGAAATGTTAGCACCTGGACAACAGACTGAGCAGGCACAAAGCTGACCTGGTCACAGTCTTCCCCACCATGATTAGATGCATGTATTTCTATTAAATTGTAGAAGTTATTTCTAAGTTTGCATGTGAACATATATATTAGCATATATATCTAAATTTTATTCAAAGCGGCATCCTCTTTTTTTGATTCTGCATTTCCTCTTTTTTGACGATGCATAAATGAGTTAGAATCAATGCATATAGGTGAAGTAAACTGGAGGGCATCAGGTTGACAAAGACTTTTGTATAAACAGGTTCCTATCTTCCTGAAACTCCCAACTTTTGTGCCGTTTCTCCCTAGGTATGGTTGAAAATAGATTCTTAGAGCTGTTACACACATTTTGGATGGTGTCCAGTGCACTTGTTCTGTTACTGTAAGTCCTTGTGCTTGCACAACAGAACGTTCCCTACTCCCCTACTCCTTTTCGCACATGTACCCCACCCCTTTCCCAAATCCAGACGGCTGGGAGAAGCACCAGAACAGATTTGGGGAGCATGGGGTACACGGGGAGAGGAGAGGGAGGTGGCATTCTGTTGCATAGCCATAATATTTCTTTATTTTTTAAGCTATGTGGGTAAGATTTTTGTTTTTTAAGAATGTGTGCGTAAAAATATAATATGTGAACATGACAAAGAAATGTTAGCACACTTATTTGTTGTTAAAGTGTACTTATAAGAGAGCTAAGTCTGGTGCAGCTGACTTCTGAGTGTTTATTCAGTGACAAAACATGAGCTTGCTGCTATATAATTGCTGTGTAGGCACCCTGGCATGAATTATCATCCCGCTGTTTTCATGAAGACTTAAAAGTGCAGTTTTTGTGTCATAGACTTGTACCCTGTGTAGTAGTGTAGTAGTAGTAGTAGTAGTAGTAGTAGTAATGCTATTATTTGTATGCTGCCCATCAGGCTGGGTTGCCCCAACCACTCTGGGCAGCTCCCAACAGAATATTAAAAACATCAAACATTAAAAACTTCCCCAAATGGGGCTTCCTTCAGATGTCTTCTAAAAGTCAAATACTGTAGTTGCTTATTTCCTTGACTTCTGATGGGAGGGCATTCCACAGGGCGGGTACGACTGTCGGAAAGGCCCTCTGCCTGTTTCCCTGTAACCTCACTTCTTGCAGTGAGGGAACCGCCAGAAGGACCTCGGAGCTGAACCATGGAGGTAGAGAAACTCCTTCAGGTATACAGGGCCAAAGCTGTTTAGGGCTTTAAAGGTCGGAACCAACACTTTGAATTGTGCAATTGTGCTCAGGAATGTACTGGGAGCCAATGTAGATCCTTTAACACAGCCTTTTTCATCCTTGGGTGCCCAGATGTTTTTGGCCTACAACTCCCATCATCCCTGACCACTGGTCCTGTGAGCTAGGGATCATGGGTGTTGTAGGCCAAAAACATCTGGGGACCCAAGGTTGAGAACCACTGCTTTAACACCAGTGTTATATGATATAGTGTGGGATTCCTGGGCAGAGCCCTTTTTGACCCCTTAGGGGACCAAGGAGCTGTTTTACTTTATCGGGGGGGCGGGGAGAGCTATCACACCCTGCTGCCCCTTGGCTATGCCCATGCCTCTACCTAAATACTAGTACTGAGCCCCCATACATTTTCTTTCAGGAAATATGGAAGCTGGTGGGCTGGAACGCTGCATATTATTTTGGCATTCTTCTCAATCATCCATTGTGCTACACTCTGAACCCAGGTCCCATATTTTATTTCACAACAAGGGGTTGCTGGTAGGGAAAGTGGGATATAAACACAATGAACTGGTCCAAAGAACTTTGTTTTCCAGTTTGCATGGATAGAGGGGCTTCTGAACCCTCTCCTTCCAACAGGGCTCCTACATAGCTCCAAAATCTGTACCAGAAACTCAGTTCAGCCTCACAAAAAACCTTCCTGCCATGGAGTGGGAAATAAAAAGCTTATGGGCTGTGGGCAAGTGCTTAAATTAATCACAAAGGGCTCTTCTGATCCCAGTTCATGTATGATATTTATTTCTAGTTGCTTCATTATTATTTCATACTTTCATGGAGTTTGTAATGTAGCAAGATTAAGTGCCTGAACAAGTTCCTGTCCTGGTTACTGAAAGTCTTCTCAGACCTGCAACCAGAAAAGTAAAAAATGTAACCTTCCTTTTTAATAATTAGATGGTGGTGAACAAAATGAATAACATAAAGTCATATTCTGAAACAATAAAAATAGCCAATTCTGTGATCACTAATAACTAAAACTGTCATTCACAAATGCATGCCTTGTGCAAGGGTTACAAAGTCAACATGATTTTAATTCTGGTGTAGTGCACACCCAGCCTATGTATCTTCATAGCCGTAGTGATGTGGATCCCTTCAAGTCTTAGTCATGAATATATATCCTTCCACAGAAAGGCACATACATTAATTCCATGATGTGTTATGGTACATAGGGACCAGGAAACTGTAAAGATGGGAAATATATACTGCTCAGAAGTAGATTGGAGGATTTGATGTCGTCTCTTTAAAGTAATAATAATAATAAGTAATAATAATAATTTTATTATTTATACCCCGTGCATCTGGTTGGATTTCCCTAACGACTCTGGGCAACTGTCACAGGCCTCAGAGGTTAGACTCATAGACAACTCAACAATATTTACATTATGTTCACAAACCGATTCTTTAGCCAATCCGTGTGCTCTTACTTGCCCAGTAAATCACCTTCACTGCTGCTTCATTTAGTAGACCAATATTTTCTATATGTCTGACACACATTGTTCTGAAAAGCTGGTTTCCCAAGTGTGTACTCCCATTCTGGCGAACAGTTGGCACCCCATAAGTTGGCACTTACACTGTGCTGGTCACAATCTCCTTCCCTTCTCAGGAAATGCCAGCAAGAGAATGAAAACTCTGAAAGAACCCTTCTGTTGTGTTTGCCTTTATCATTTCCTTTGGAGGGGGCAGTATCTGAAAAACCCGCAGGAAATAGTCCCCTAAGCAACTGAAGTGAATCTTTTGAGACAATATGGGAGTCTGGGGAAGTTGATACTTCTAGGCTATACTTTCAAATCCTCCCTTCCATCCCTGAACCCTTGTCAGCCCAACTTTAGGCTGTGTTGTGAAGGGAGATGTATTGAAGTTGTTTCTGTCTAGGATTGTGATTTCCTTGAACACAATCTTGTAGGCATGCAAGAACTACTTGCCCTTACTGTTTCCCTGCTCATCTGTTTAACATGGAAATTAAAGAACTGGGTTTCTTCATTCTTAGCTCTGTGTATATTTTGTGTTTTTCCATCAGCAGCGTACTCCTCTCATGCTACCATCTGCTTCCCTAACCTTGTTCCATAGTAGCAAGTTTTCCATAGCTGCTGGTCCCTTAAGGATGCCACTACGCCAGTAAAAATTTCCCTGAGATGGAGGCATATGTAAAATTCCATTAGCATCCCACTGATGAACATGTGTAAGTAGTCCACATCTTTGTCTCTCAGTCTCTTTCTCTCATCCCAGCATTACTTTTTCCCACTTCAGATGACACATACGATTTGCACACTAGTTTTGGAAAGGCTTGCCAGCATGTGTAAAAAGAATTCTGACTGCTGTTGCATTGCAAAGATGTTAATTTTCAGGCACTGTTTTCCAGCTTCAGTGTGTGTGTGTCTTAAAGCTGCAATCACAGAAGAAGAATATCTGAATATTTTCTTCCTCCCTTACAAACCCACACACCCACATCCCTGGATGCTTTCACTTCATCTCTTTCACTGTAGGCTCTAGGTTATTTTCTTTCTTTCACTTCATCTCAATCCTTATATACGAGCAGAGCTTTTTTTCAGCCAGAACTCACCGGCACTTCTCAGGTGGGCGCCATTGCCATTATAAGAAAACAAGCGGGACATTCATGGTGAGTTCTGTCACCTCCTTTTCTGGAAAAATATCACTGTATACGAGCTTAGCAAGATAAAAAACAAACAAAAACATTGTTGTATTCCCCTTATAACAACTTAATGGAATGTGAGGAAGAGAAGTCAGTAACATTTATGTTATTTCCTCCGTGGGTCAGCTAATGGAAGATAAAAGTGGAGGAAATTTGAAAGGGTTAGTCCTCCTACATTTCTTCTTCAGCACTGTTGTGGGCATACTTGGCCTTAGATCATTTTGTAACAAAGGTGGCTGCCTAAATTATTGTTTTTTCTAGAACATTCTAAGAAGAAGAAGAACGAGATTTTACAGAAGGGCTAGCACCATGATAGCATTAAAAAGGACTGATGAAGTAAAAAAAGAAAAGAAAAAAGTTATGAGTGAGTTGCAACTCTGGCATTGAAAGAGTTAAACCCTTTGGGCAGTGTTCAGTGAAAGATAATCCTAATTATATTAGCTGGGCTCAGTGTTGTTTTTAGCATGTCATCTTGGTTGTACAAGAGAAAACCAAACTGTACTGTATCTTGTACTAGTCTTGATTATTAGACTGCTCCAAAGCAATTGCTACCTTAATTGTGGCTGAGATTCACTGAAGCAAATTGTGTCAGAAAATATTCAGTCAAAGAGGAAAAAGTAGATATTCTTGGTATTCTTTTGCTGTTGTTTGTATGAATGTACGTATGTATTTAAAGCCAGGGAGGGTTAACTAACTCTATTAATAGAAATGAAACACTAAAACATTTTACAAAGAAAGAGAAAAAAGGGAAAGAAGCCGATTTAATGGTGTAATGAGGCCATCTTCCAGAGACTTGTTTTGTGTAAGGCTTGCTTTGACCTTTCACTTTGCTCAGGAGCCCAACGCTTCATTTTTCACATTCTTGCAATTACGTTAACGCTTCAAGCATTTCTGACTCCAAGTCAGCTAGCAACACTAGGCATAACTCAACACTGTGAGTTTTTCCTCCTCTCTGTAGATTCATTAACAGGTCACAGGGGTCCCAACTGAAATTTAAAACTGACTGGTTCTGTTGGGTTAGCTGAGTTATGGCAAGAGAGATAGCAGAAAAGGGTCCGAGAGGTGGGGAGGAGAGAAAGAAGACTCTGGGGTTTTGCCAGAAAGTATATATGTAAAACCCTAATCAGCGCGTTAGAAGTATGTGCAGTTTTATCATCCAGCCATTTGTCTGGAAGAAAGGATCTGTGTGTCTTCTGGAGTGCTACATTTTCCTTCTTCTATATAAAATAAAGTAAAAAACCACTGACAAATCACTGCTTTAAACCGCTAACAGCTTGTGATGTTCTATACAATAGCAACAGATATACTTTTCATTGACTTTTCAATCTTTTATTATCTCTTTATAGGGTATTTCAGATAGTGAATTTGATATTATACTTTTCATGTATAATCCTACAAACATTTTAACATTTTAAACCATGTGGCCTACACAAAACCACCAAGGAATACTTGTCTTATACTTAATGAGACATGGGTTTTATGAATGGCCTATCATGCTCGTTTTATACCCAGAAGGCCTGATCCCAAGAGATATTTGGCTCTTAAAAGGCTTAACAAACTCTCTCTTTAACATCCATCTAAATGTAGCTAGTTATTCTCATTGGGTTCTGCAACAGAAGGCATTGGCCTTAAAGCAACGCACACAGAGCTGGTACATATTGGCAAAGCAGGGAATTCACCTGATTCTGCAGTGGAAAGTCACATGCAAAAGTTGGTTTATGTATGGCCAATATGGACATCTGAGCATCGATTACTGTGCCATTTGAGTGCAACTGAAATTGCTAGATTACTTTTGATGCATAGAGGAAACCCTAGCACACTTTTACTCTCCAGTAGTTGCCTGCAACTATAAATAGGCAAATGCCAATTTTTCTATAAATTTCCAGAAAGGTAGCCAGGTTAGTCTCTTATAGCAAAAACAATGACGTGTATTGTGGAATTTATTATGGCATAAGTATGATGTGGGACAGGTAGATATCCAAAGCGAGGATTATAAGTGAACAGAGGAAGAAAAAAGGAGAAACTAGCCACACAAATCAAAGTAGTAATCAGTTACCATGAGGACTAGCAACAGAGACACTTCACCCATTATATGCATTTGAATCTCTTATGTACCTTGGATGTATCAAAAGCTGCAGTTCCGTTTTGCAATGTACATCTGTGTGCACAATGGAACTTCCTCTCCCTCTCTTGTCCCTTGCAACCCCCTAAAGGTAAAGGGACCCCTGACCATTAGGGCCAGTCATGGCCGACTCTAGGGTTGCGCCGCTCATCTCGCTTTATTGGCCGAGGGAGCCGGCTTACAGCTTCCGGGTCATGTGGCCAGCATGACTAAGCCGCTTCTGGCGAACCAGAGCAGCGCATGGAAATGCCGTTTACCTTCCCGCTGGAGCGGTACCTATTTATCTACTTGCACTTTGACATGCTTTCGAACTGTTAGGTTGGTAGGGGCAGGAGCAGGAGCAGGGGCCGAGCAACGGGAGCTCACCCCGTTGCGGGGATTCGAACTGCCGATGTTTTGATCGGCAAGTCTTAGGCTCTGTGGTTTAACCCACAGCGCCACACGCGTCCCTTGCAACCCCTACACACCCTCAAAATCTGGAACAAATTTTGGGGGTGCACACAGGGAGGCGAGGAGGGGGGAATTCTGTTGCACAAGCATAAAATTATTTACACAGCACTGGATACAACGCCAGGAACCTTGGAGAATTATGAGATTCACTCTCATGATTTTCCTTATCCATTGAAATGTCCCTAACACCTGTCCCATTGTCTTAGGCTTAGGAGCATGAACTTAATAAACCTTAAAGCAGAAGCAAACTTGATCTGAAATTTAAAGCAGCTAAATTCCGATCACCCTGAATAAGGCTACATGTGATATTAAGGAGAGGTTAGTGTGTGAAAGGGTTATAACCACACATTTGTATCAGTGAATATCTAAAACCACCTTTGAAATACTTTTTTTGATAGTGTAATGTAGTTTTCTGTGTGAAAAATTCATTAATTTTTCCAGGGCAAAGTCAGCAGAGATATTCACTGAAATCACACATGCTTATCCTATGCTACATATTTGAGCTAATTCATATTGAAAAAAGTTGAGTTGTGTTATTAATTAATTTTTAAAATGGAATTGGCATTAAATTTTTTTAGTAGAATTTTTCTTTTCTTGATCATGCAAGCAGCATTAACACAGTGGGCATATAATGAGAATTGTTCAAATCTGGTGCGGGAGTGAATACTGATACTGGGGGGGGGGGCGGGGGGGCAAACAACAGACACCTTAAAATTTTAGGGATTTTTTATATTCACTTTTTAAAAGATCGGATACTTAACATTGTTGTGCAAATTGGGCACATGTGCAGCCCTAACATATATGTTCAAGCTTTTTTACTTTCCCATTCAAAACAGCTAGAGTTTTCTTGATGGAAAATGGAAATTTTGTTGAATGAAAGTAGAGGGCAAAAAGTTGATGCATTTTTATTTAACATATCTACCGCTCCATTTTAGCGAAACCTCAAAGCAGTTTACTGAGTCAAAATGACTTAAGAATAAATGTTTGGTGGTAGCTACATGAATTCTAATTATATTTTCCCATTAACAATATGCAATATAATTTCAAAGAGTTCTACAAGTTTTCATTCTACTTAAATCGGCAGGTGTGATCGTGCTGATCACTTGTTGGCCATGCTGTGTGGGTATGTATGTAGGAGACAGGGAATCAGGTTTGGATACAGTTCTTTTCCCTCACAGAACAGATGATAGTCCTCTCAAAGCCGATACTGCTGCCACCATATTAGTGGATGCATGTATGGAGCTCAGCCAGCAACTGGCACTGGGTGCCTTGCCCTAGGTGCTTCATCAACACAGAAGCCTTTTGTGGGCGCACACCTCAGCCAGCAAGGAGATCCACTTCAGAAAACCCCCTTCTGCGCGCAGAACGCTTTTGCTACACCAGGCCAAATGTCTTATTTTTCAGCAGGATTAAGATGCAGCAGTTAAGCAGGTTTTGTAAATTCGTTTTCCCTTTTAAAGTTTTTAGATCTTTGCTTATCAATGATGTGCATGAATAATCTCTGTTAGCATGGTGGATGGGAGCTATTTTAAGAGAAAGGCCTCCCCATGTTTTAAAGCACACACAAAAACATGCACTTCCCTCCTGTTGCTGTCATTGAGATGTTGACAAATTGAAGAATATTGATGAAACCTTTGGTTTAAGCATTACTTGCCAAGCTTGTTTTATTATTATTATTATTATTATTCTAGTTTTAACAATAGTGTGGGTTCAGCAGCAATGAATAAAAAAGGACAGGGATGACTTTGTTTCAATATTTTTGATGTGCCAATATGAAATAAATTGTCTTAAGCAAATGGAATATGCTGTTTTAATCATTAGTTATGCATGAGAGAAAAATTGATGTTGACATCTTTGCTGTAAAATCATTGTAATGGGGCTTCCCTTGCAATTCATTTTTGTAAAATTCATTTTGTACATTTTGCAGCAATTGAACCATCTCTGCACTGTGAATAGGCAGAATTCCCAGAAATACTGAGACAGTTGGCCCAGTAACTGCTGAGCTCACACTACACACACTGCATGCGTATTAACCATTAAACTGCCAGATCAAACTGAGCTAAAGAAGCTAACAGTTTATTATCCACCCATCTTCCTTTGCTTTTTACCCTCCTATATTGAAAAAAATACCTGCTGGATTATTATTTTTAAATAATATTTTTGTAACTGTATTATGTCCCTTTCTATTAACCACACCAGTCAGTGGGGCTACAATTTCATAGTAAATCTCTTTTATTTATTGTACAGTTTTCTAGTCATTATACTGGTGAAAACTGCAGATTCTCATCTTTTATTGAATTTAAAGCTTAGAGGTGAGTGAGCTCTTAAAATATTATAATACATTTTAAGACTTACATCTTACTCCATTAGTTTCCACCCACCCTTGCAAATGATGGGTTCTTTAAAATAATATAAAATATATTTTGAAAATCATTTCAAGTTATTATTTTATAGTGACTATGTGTTCTAAATATGTTGTGTTCTAATGCAGCCTATGAAATCTCTCTATGAAATGGAATGTTTTCATAGTAGTGGGAGTTTTGCTTAAAAAAACACACACAACCCCCGCCCCTCTAAATACGATATGACAGATGCCATCTGGAATAATCTTTTGCAAGTTGCTTTTAAACTTTGTATTTTTCCTACAGCTAAGTTCATCCTGAACTGGTCGCTTACTGTTAGTATAAAGGACACAAAGAACTTTCTTTCCCCCTGGCTTCTCCACATGGCTTCTCAAAGGAAATAATTGAACAATATTAGCAAAGAGAGGGCAATTAGTAGGATCTTTGGCGTTATCACATGCATTTTTGTTTTTAAATACAAGGCCCATCTTCTGACATGTTTAATCTGCCCCATGTGTCCAAAACTATTTGACACTTTTGCACTTGTCTAATTACAGTAATATATATACCAGTTAGAATAGGAATGCCTCCATAATTCAGTATTCTGAAACTTTACATGGAGGTGTAGTAATGCTTTTCTGAATTGCTAGAGTGTGACTAATATCTTCTTATATATATTGAATTATTTGAAAAGTCTAGTGTTGGTATCTCTGGATTTTTTAAAACTTAGCCTGAGTAAAGGGATGTCTCCTGATGCCTGTTAGAGTTTAATTTAGAGTAGTAATTAAACTTGAATACTGCCTCATAAACAAAAGATAAACAATAAACCAGCCACGTTCCCTGCTGTTTCATAGCTTTCTTTCCCAGATGTTTCAGCCTGATAATTTTTACACAGTGAACTACCTAGTATGTAGTGTTGTGGATAGAGGTCAAAGACTAGGTCTTTATAATGGACTATTTTTTAACCTTAAACCCCCCCTCCAATGCAAGGGTAGTCTTCATTTTGATTTTAATATTACAAAGTTAGCAAGTTTGAATACTCATTTACCATATTTACGAAGGCTATGCAGATTTTTAAAATCTTAAATTATGCTGACAGAATCATCAAACTCTTATAGTTATAGCTTTCCTCCCTAATAAAATTCATTGTTAATAAATTGTGAAATGTTCTATTGAGAGACATACATAGAGACAGAAGTTTTTTTTTTAATTATGTTGATCCTAGGCAACTAAAGAAGTGTTGACAATGGAACACCCCCCCCCCCCAAAAAAAAGACCCTTCCCTCAGGCTCCTTGGGCTCTGTCCACTTTTTGGACTGCTCCACTGTCAACCATGATTTTCTAATTGCCAGGTATTAGTAGTAGGACGTTCAAATGCAGAAGCCATGTTATTTTCACTGGGTGGGGTAATTACTGAAAGCTGAGAATAGCTGCACTAAAGACAGAGGGATACTTTCATGATCCCATTAGCATAAGAGTGGGTAAATTATTCATGCCAAGTGAGGATTCTATGGGGAAAAGTATAGTTAATGCACATAGTTTTTAAATGTATCCCTTTCTGCTCCGAGACTAAATTCTTGTTGGATTCAGTTCTCAGACATTTACGGGAAAGCTCTAGTGGCATGTTAGACGCAGTTCATCTCTCTCTGTTTGCAGCGCTCTCAATAGAGACCATCTGGCAAAGATCCAAAAGGTGATTAAACAAAATGATCAGCTCTTGTTGCTGTGTTACATGTCCAATACTCTGGATTAAAAAACATGACCCACGACAGTCAGCTCACGTCATTCTTTTTCTTTTCTCTTCTTTTCTTTACTATTCTATCTCCCTTCTCTCTCTCTCTCTCTCTCTCTCTCTCTCTCTCTCTCTCTCTCTCTCCCCCCCCCCCCTTTTCTGACTAAGAATTCAGATGGTCCACAAATGCCTATGCCATCTTTGGGTCCTTATGGCCTATAATCATGAACAGGATGTTCAAATGTCTGTTTCTGTAGCTTGGTCCGTTCCAGCAGTATAGACACAGTTCATTTTAATTGGGTCAGTCTAAAGTTCTTAACGACAGTGATAGAATTACTAATGTTCATTCTCATAACAGTAAACATTTGAAACATATGCTTTCTGACATAAGAAAAGGTGAGATTTGAAAACAGGCTGATGCAATTGGTTCCATTTCTTGAGACTTAAGCATATCCTAGCATGACACTGTCATCTGCTTTAAAAAAACAGATCCTCACAACCAAGCAAAATAAGAAAAAAACAAACTCTGTTTTAACACCACAATCAATGATGAATTTACAGTGCCATTCAAAAAACTACTCCCTTATCATAAACAAGCTGATAATCACACTGAATCTAACTCCCAATTAGCTCTTCCTTCACTCACAGAGATCAGTGCGTGTCCTCCTTAAGCCATGATTTGTTGCTATTGAGTTAGACATACCTTATGTCATATTCAAAAATTTAAGGATTTCCACCAGATATTACCAGAAATTCCAGTCAATCAGCAAGGTAATTTCCAAAGCACTCATTTAGATGACTGAGTTAAGGTAAAAATGCTGTAAATCAGGACATATGTATATTATCATTAGGGGCTGCACCAAATGCCAAAGCTGCAGCATAAATTAATCAGGGAACAGACACTGTTGGAAACTAATGAAATATTGAAATGAAATAGACATCACACAAGTGAAAGATCTTAAGATCTTGTTTCAATAAAGAAATTCATAGGAACCCTCAACAGCAACTTACTCCTCTTCTCAATTTAAACACTTGGACTGGTGTTTGACTAAGTCATGCTCAGAGTAGACCCATTGAAATAAATGGATTTAAGTTAGTCATTACTAACTTATTCACAGATTTAACATCTACGTATAAAAAGGAAATGTGTACACATACTTTATTGTACTGCTGAAGTAATACTGTCTGCTTTGACTTTAGCCACGAGAGCATTTATTTTCAGAAATCAATTAAGAGATTATAAGGGGGAAACAACAAGTGGATAAAGAGAATATTAGCAACATATTCTGACCTTTCAGTTTTTTCTCAGTTCATGACGGCTGTTATTTCCTCTTATCAGGTGAAAACAGTAGAGGAATGACACATAGATGTGTCTAAAATTATCAGGAAGATTAATCGAGATGTCCCTAATATGATGTGGTAGATGAAAGCAACCTGTATAGCTGTGGGACCAATATAAGCCTTGGAGGTCTTGTGGCTATTATAGGGCAACTTACGTTCCATTATCATGCTGCTATTTAATTGGCTATGTAATACTTGACAGCTCTGTGGAGTAGGAAAAACAGCACGGTAGTGATGCAGATTGTAATAGAAGAATTTTGTTGTTCCTATCATTCTATGCATTACCTTACTTCTATCGGATAAAATTAAACAAATCTGTTCTGCAAAAGGTAGCTGTGTTGGCCCACAAAGAAAAAAGAATCAAAATCCATGTTAAGACAATATATTTTTAGGCCAACCAAAATGTCACAAAATAGTGCACAAGCTGTCACATTCTCCAGAATGAGGGGAGGGGAAGATTGACTGAATCTGTATCTGGTCTCAATCTTAAGATTCAAATGAATCTCTGTTAGGTGCTATGCAGTTATGAGGTTGCAAACACTGCTAAAAGCAACCTAAAATCTGCATAGCACCTAAAAGATTCAGATTCCATCTTAAGTGTGACCAGATACATAGCACCTAATGGAGCCTCATTTGAATGTCTGTTTTTAAACAGAACCTTGAGATGATCTCACCTCTGTCTTCTAGCAGTCAGCTTTGATCCATAGTAAGGCTTGAGTGAAAACCTATTTATTAAGAGTAAGAGTAGGTGGGTAAGTGGGTACACTTTTGCAAGGGGTGCTTTTTAAAAATCCATAGGTGGACATGGAGGAACGACCTGTTGGTCTATCCTGTACCATGTCCTGCCCCTGATAAAGTGTGTCCCCTTCCAATTCCACCCTGGGCAAAACAGCATCCCCATTTCAGAGGGAGTTGATTTTTGAAAACCATTTGCATTTCTTTTCGTGTCTGAATTGCTTTATACATTGTTTATATTATCCACACAGTGTCCAAATGCAGCTCACCCCCCTACAAAACTTGTTAATGCTTCACAGTTTATTTCATGAATCACATTATGCTAGAGACATTTGCATAGGGCCTTCAATTTATGCTCCATACAGATGGGTTGCACCTCCTGAATGCAGTGGCATTCCAAATAGCTGCTTTTTATCATTCCGAAAGCTGCTTTAGAAAACCAAAGTATAGCTTTAAAGGTAAAATCCAGAGAACCCTACTAATAACATGTTCAGAAGTGTTTTTACATGAAAATATGGGTATTGGGATTCTGGGCATTCTGAGTGATGCAGACAACCAACTATGGTTATGGTAGGTTTTCTACCATGTGGTTACTTTGTCACCATTATAAAGGGAACATAATTTTCTTTCTGCCGCACATTATTATGTGTGGTAGAAGTTGAGTTCTTTTTACATGTGGGAAAGCTTCTCCACATTTCTCATGTTGAATGGTCATCCATAGAACTAATCAGAGATTAATGACATTGTGTGGGAATAAAACAGCTGTAGAGCTGTAGAGTTCTGTGGATGGAATTTTCTTCTAATGTCTTTCCTACTTTTTCTGATTTCACAATTTCAAGTGCTGTTTATACACTTAGAAATATTTAACTGCTTGGGGGTTATGGCCAATTAATTTCTACTCAGAGTAGACCCACTGAAATGAATGAACCTAAATTAGCCATGCCCAGTAACTTCAGCCAAACTATTCTGAGAAGGGCTAGCATTGGACGTTTTCTGAAGACGCTTATAAATCAGGCATAGGCAAACTTGGCCCTCCAGATGTTTTGGGACTACATCATCCCTCAACTCCCATCATCCCTGACCACTGGTCCTGTTAGCTAGGGATTATGGGAGTTGTAGTCCCAAAACATCTGGAGGGCCGAGTTTGCCTATGCCTGTTATAAAGTGTTTTGGTGCATTTGAGGTTGCCCCACAAAAGGAACTGAGATATTTCTTAAAGTAACGCTTGCTTTTTCGTTTGTTGTGAAGGACTGGTTATTTATTTTATTTTCTTTATTAAATTTATATTCTACCCTTCACTGCAAGATCTCAGGGTGGTACAAGATAAAAACGCAAATAAATAATTAAAACAAAAACAACGAAACAATTACCCCTCTTCCCACAGACTCCTTTAAAAGGCTGTAGAATATTAATCAGCCAAAGGCCTGGTTGAAGAGGAACGTTTTCGCCTGGCGCCTAAAGGTCTATAATGAAGGCGCCAGCTGAACCTCCCTGGGGAGAGCATTCCACAAATGGGGAGCAACTGCAGAAAAGGCCCGTTCTCATGTTTCCACCCTCCGGACCTTATGTAGAGGAGGCACACAAGGGCCTCAGATGATGGTTTATATAAGGAGAGGCGGTCCTTGAGGTACTGCGATCCTGAGCCATTTAAAGCTTTCTAGGTACAAACCAGCTCTTTGAATTGAGCATAGAAGCTAATTGGCAGCCAGTGCAGTCAGGCTAGGATCAGTGTGATATGCTCAAACCATCTTGCCCCAGTGAGCAACCTGGATGCCAAATTCTAGATTCCCCCTTAGGGTTTCTATACCAATTAATGTTATTAGGTAAAATGAATTAATGCATGGATGTTCTACAACTCCCCCCCCCCCCCATTTTCATTGGATGGGCACATTGGGGAAGGACCACAGTGAAGTGGCAGCAAATCTGCTTTGCATGCAAAAGTTCCCAGGTTCAGTATGTGGGATCTACAGGTATGGATGGAAAAGATTCCTGTCTTAACCTCTGAAAGTTGCTGCCAGTCAGTGTAGACTAGGAATAGCCAACATGGTGCTCTCTAGATATTGCTGGACTACAGCTCCCATCAGCCTCAAGTAGCATGGCTAAGGATCAGGGATAACAGGAGATGTAGTCCAACAACATCAGGAGATCACTAATACTGAGCTAAATGGACCACTGGTCTGTTGAGTGGCTTTGTTCAGATGTAATACTAAAACATAATTTAGAGTTATGAGAATGAGCCTAAAGCAGATCCCACTTATCCTCGAGTGTGACCACAAGGTCAAGATTGGAAGATTTTGCTTCCATTTCTAATTAACTCCAGTTTAGTATTACATTTGAACCCGAAACTGCTGTTAATCTATTGAGGCAAACCAACTTCATAAAGTATGCTTTGACATGCACTCAGCGAACCACAGTTTCTCCAGGTTCAAGCATAATGCTAAATTGAAATTAGTCACGAATAAAAACAAAAACTGTCGATCTCATCTGTGCTTGAGTTGAAGAGGGAGGACTGCTTGAGTCTGAGGCTTGTGCATGTTGTAATAAACCATAGATTTGTGTTATGTCTAAACAACACCCACGTGTCAGCTTCCTATTTACCTAGCAATTAATACTGCAGTGATGCATGGAGGGATAGGTGGAGTGAATGTTTCACTCCATAGTAATAAAGGAAGTCAGTAACTAGGAGTGGAGCAATAGCATCCCTGAAATACTACAAAATTCACCACGGTCACCTGCATTTCTATAGATTAGCACACATTTAAGAAAACCCACTCATCCAAGAGAGGTAGATTAGGGTGACAGTGTGAGTGAGTGGCCAAGTGTTACCCAGTCAGCTTTATGGCTAAGTGGGAATTCGAACCCACAGCTTGCCATTCCAGTACAGTAAACCACATTGAGCAACGGCTATATTGCAAGTTGCACTGTTGTATTGGAAAAGTGCTCATGTGACACATGAATAGGTTCAGTAATTCCACTGACACGATGCTGGTTTTTTATGTGAGAGTATTTACGTCACCAAAGCCACTTTATACAACATTGGGATAAATACCAACAGTTCAAACAAGGCTTAATTACTACTTATCTTAGTCTATCAGTTGTATTAACCTCAGTAGCTCTAAAATAGTTACTAGCATCCAATAATTGGTATTGCATCCCCAAGTGCTCTCAGTCCAGTGCATAACTCTGTTAATCGAAAGTGCTTGGATTTAAACTTACATTCAACTAAATCAATTTAATTGGGTTGTGGATTGGGATGCCCACATGAGCATTTACACAATGATTTTAAGTTTTGACTGTTTTTAAAAGCTCACAAGTGTTATTATCTTACCACATATGATATTTAGGTATATATGTTTTCCCAACTAAGATAAAATACTGCTTTCTATCAAATATCACCATTATAATTCCCATTCCACAATGCATGTTGTAGCCTATTGTCTATATATTTATATGCAGCCAAAGCCAATTTTGAACAGTCTTTCAAATTATTTACCATATAGGGATAAATGAAAAATCAAATTAAAGCACAGAATGAATATAGTTGCCAGAGTAACAGTAGCAAAAGTGGCACCTAATTTTTATGTATTGCTACTGATTTAAAATTTGAATCAAAAACAAATGTTTCTCATAGTGCAATGAGAGATTTGTACTCATATCTCATTCTCCACATTTGCTGACTTAACATTGGAACCTGTATATTAACATTAATATTGGAACCTGTATACAGTCATACCTCGGGTTGAAGTAGCCTCAGGATAAGTATTTTCGGGTTGTGCCCTGCGGTGACCCGGAAGTAACGGAGTGCGTTACTTCCGGGTTTCGCCGCTTGCGCATGCGCAGATGGTCAAAATGACGTCATGCTCATGCGCGGAAATGGCGAATCGCGACCCGCACACATGCAGACGCGCCAGCGCGGGTTGCATTCGCTTCTGGATGCGAACAGGGCTCCGTAATGGATCCGATTCACATCCAGAGGTACCACTGTATTCATTCTGCAGAATTCAGCTATATACATGCTAAAACATTATTTTAAAACATTATTTTAATCAATATATAAGTATTTTTTATAATTTAATAAACAAAAACATTTGAAACCTGTTGATGTCAGTGGAACTAAAATAAAACACACAATGGTTATCATCAGGGCCTTTTTTGCAGCCAGAACTCGCCAGAACTCAGTTCCGGCACCATTCAGGTGGATGCCATTGCCATTATAAAAGAACAAGGGAGGTGTTCATGGTGAGTTCTGGCACCGCTTTTTTCTAGAAAAATAACACTGGCTATCATAATTATATTATTTGCATTGTTTGTTCAAAATGGTCCTTTCCCAGGAAAAAAGTGTGGCTAGTGCAAATTGCCGTAAAATAGTGCACTGTAGCTGTTAGAACATCATTTTCAAAAAGCTAAATATATGGCTTTAATTAATTGGTTGATTTCAGATAAATTTACATGTTGCTAAAACTTTACTATAGATTGTAAAGAATTGTTGAGGATATTGAGGGAGATAGGATTCTTTTTCTTTTTGAAGCTAGCACTAATTTTGTAACATTTTCTTTTAAATTTGCTGTTGCAGTAACACACCATACTCAAAATGGTTTCAAAATATAAACAAATGTGCTTTCTAATCTCCTCCCAAACCATTAATATATGGCCTCACTGTTGGAAGCTGTAGTTAATTAATACTATTGATTAAAATCTATTAAACCTTGCAGCCTTAGTAATAATTTTTGACTTTTCAATCAGCATTTATGAAGTCAGTACTGAAAGATGACATACATCTTGGCACCAGCACAAGAGCAAACTTTGCACAAGAATAAAACACTGTTGAATACTGTTTTTAGTGTATTATGCACAACAGTATTTCATTTGCTGTTATGCATGCATGGTTTTGTATAACAAATATTTTCTCCTGAACAAACATGTTTGATATATGCAATTCAAGGGAAATCCCATCCCGCATTGATGTTTGAATTCCCTTTTGTGTATCAAAGCATCCAAGGGCAGTTATACTTTGCTGGATGTTGTTAGAAACCTCTTTCTCTCCTTTTCCTGTAGGATTTCTTTGGACTCAGGGCTATAGGGTTTAGTGACCTTGCACTTGAGTAGTTCTGTCTTTTAGACTCTGACATTGATTTTTCTCAGCTTGGCATGTGCAGATCTTGTATGCCTCTTTCTCTGTTGTTTAAGAGTCTGCGATGAGCACATGGACAGCGGTGGCTCAGGTTATGGCTATTTGCCTATAGAAGTCTTCCCCAAACTGGTGCCCTCTAGATGCTTCAAACTACAACTCGACTGAGCTGCAGCAAACACAGGAATTGTAACCCAAAACATCTGAAGGGCACCAGACTGGGGGTGGCTAACGCAGGGGATCTTTTGCATCTTCTCTTTCCACCTGCAGGTAAAATAGAAAAGTGGAGCTTTTTCAGTTTATTACTTGCCCGGCGTGTATTTATTATTGTGTACTGGCTTTAAATCACGTAATCTGTTTAGGAAAGTTTTTAATGACTGATGTTTTAATGTATTTTTAACCTTCTGTTGGAAGCTGCCCAGAGTGGCTGGGGAAACCCAGCTAGATGGGCGGGGTAGAAATAATAAATTATTATTATTATTACTATTATTATTACTATTATTATTTTATTATCTGACCCAAATTTATAACTGTAGACCTCTGTTCAACTCTTAATGTTAGAGAAACCATCTGATCTAGGACCTGCAATCCTACTCCCTGTCTACCTCATAGTAACTCATAGTCATGGACTTGTTCTCTAAGCTTCTCCAGGGCTTCAGTTGCTTAATGGAAGACTTCTTAAATTGGAAGACTTCTAATATTAGATCATATTAAACATACCTCTCTTACATAAAGATTCACTGGAAATTAGCTGAGCAGAATCATACTTGGATTTTTATTGTGGAATGAAGCCCTTTAAATTATTTGTGTGTATGGTTTAGAAACTCGAACAAGCATTCAATCCACAGCTTCATAGCATTGAGTCAGAGCCTAAAATTTCCCATAAATATTATAAACAAGGTACATTCAGTTTATAAGTCCAATTTATTTCTCTTTGCCCAATATACCATTTTATGGTCTCCTTTATGGAAGCTATCGGAAACTTTTTGAAATCCATAGCTTTCTGAACTGAACGAATTTTGCATCAGTTTCTTGAATTGGTGTAAGAACAGAGTTTAGGTTTCTTTTACTCTGTAATTACTTGTTCTGGTTCTTTCTTTCTGGAGCAAATATCCCAAAATTACACATACTTTTTAGTGGTATTGTGCTATAGTCGAGTGAACCACAAGCTTCTTAAATAAGGGTATTTGTACTTAGCAGGCTAAAGGTTAGCCATTTCAATAGAACAAGTGCAAAAATTTAGTGGGCTTTGGTTTATACGATATGTTGACCTTTTCTCACTTACTTTTTCATTTCATGTTTCTATATCAAAGGCTAAAGTCTATTTTGCATAAAAAGTACTTTGTTCAAAAATCATGTAAAATTTAATAAATGTGGCTTTTATTGTGTCAGTTCATTGCCTTGAGAAAATCATTAATGCCCCATGACTTCTTTACAATCTAAAGGTAAAGGTACCACCTTTTACTATTTCTTTATTGCCACTTTTATTTTTATTTCTTGGCATTAAACTGGGATCTGAACTATGGTTTGGCACTCATTAAGAATGTTTTAACGTAATAATTTGCGTTTTCTAGAGAACAAATATTGTTTTCAATAAATGGAAAGTAGATTGAAGATTTGGAGTTTGAAAGTCAGGAACACTTTTTAATTAATTAGGCCTTTAACTAGCATACTCTTTGAAAACTACATTTGTTATAGATTACTTATGGGAGCTAAAGACTGGCATTATCTGAAGGGTCCACTTTAGTTGAAGTAGAGCCAAAAATGGGCAGAAGACAAGATTTGGCTTCTGATTTTGTTCCAGCATTGATGCAAAGCCATGTTTTGTGGTCATATTCTGGTATTGTGGCACTGTCTGATCCCATTAAACTGCTGTATTTGCACAGCATCACATAGGATTTAGCCATAAAGTATGTACAGTTTTAAGAGAACCTCCTGATTCTGTTTAAGTAAATTATATAATGCTAATTATACTATACTAATTATTCTATTAACTCAAGAAGGGAAACTATGTTATGCATGGTGGGTTCAGTATGCCTAATATTCCCCATGTACAAGTTCAGTGGTAATCAATGAGCAGTATTTGGTAGATTGTGTCAAATATCAACATTTAAAAATTATGGGTTGAATCTAATGGATGTTGCTCCACTGAGAAGATAGTCATCAGTAGAATGGGGATGAAAACAATTTTCAGAGATTCCTCCTCTTCCCTCTATCCCTACTAATCTATTTCAGAGCACATTTGGGGTGGGGTATGGAGAAATAATGGCCTCCTGATGGGTGTGTTCCATGAGCCAAGTGTTACTCACTAGATTTCATCCTATACATTTTTATATCTTTAGGTATGAATCAAAATCGGCATGAGCATTTTTAATGTTGCTGAAATCAGAGAACAGTCATACCAAAGTTAGTCACATTTAAATCTCATTTATTTCAGTAGGATATAGTTGAGCACATACAGTGGTGCCTCGTGTTACAGACTCCGCTAACCCAGAAATAGTACCTTGGGTTAAGAACTTTGCTTCAGGATGAGAACAGAAATCATGTGGCAGCACCGCAGCGGCAGTGGGAGGCCCCATTAGCTAAAGTGGTACCTCAGGTTAAGAACAGTTTCAGGTTAAGAACGGACCTCCAGAATGAATTAAATTCTTAACCCAATGTACCACTGTACTTAATTAATTCTGCCACTAAAATCAGTGGGAATTAAAAATATTCAGCATGGAGGATTGAACATGGATTTTCAAATGAAAGTCAAGATTTTTGTGCAGAATATTTGAAATTACTTATTGATAACCTTGGCACGATCAATGCTCAGCGTCCATGGTCAGAGGCAGTATGCTTTGAATTCCCATTTCTGGAAACTGCAGAAATGGAGGGTGTTATTGTGTTCAAGTCCAGTTTCCAGTGTTCTAAAAGGCATAAGAGCATAAGAAAAGCCTGCTGCATTTAGTCTGGCACCCTCTTCTCATAGTGGCCACCCAGGTGGCTGTGGGAAACCTGCACATAGGACTAGAGCACAATAGCACTCTCCCCTCCTGTGGTATCCAGCAACTGGTATTCAGAAACACTACTTCCTCCAACCACAAGCCATTTTGCAGTTGCACTTAGGCCTCCAGTGACAACACTGAATCTGGGACTCCTCTCAGACCACATACCTTTTCCTTCAGTGGCATGCAGGTCCATCCACAATAGACAGGCTACCCAGTTCCTGGATGCAGGAAGTACCAACCCATAGTACCTCCATCTTTGCAGGATGCCAGATTAAGGTGGGTTCACTTTTCCCAAGGATGTCTGAAGCAGAATGAACACCTTGTCTGCAAAATGCCTATTTGCAACTGAGCAGCACTTGTTAGAAACCTCTGGAATCCTGGGCAGACATCCTCAAGTGTCTTGTCCAACAACTGAAATTGATTTCAAATAGTCTAACCAAACAGTATTATACGCACCTCCTGCAGATCTGTACTAACAGTGACTTCGTTCACTGTAAATTCAAGGGATTTTACTTTCATAGTGCCTTCCCTTGCCCAAGACCATAGTCTTGTAGACGCATGTGCTCATAGTCAAAGAATAGCCCCTTTCCCCTAACTGCACTGTGAGATAGCAAGTGGTTTTGAGAAAAATTGCTTGGAACACACAGTGAAATAATATTTTCAGATTTTTCTGACACCCTTGACAGCTAATCCTGTCCTGGGATAAGATAGCAGGAGTTTCATCAATATTTTTGTCATGTTTAGTTGCATGTTATGGTGATGGTGATGATGTGATCATCTCTATGCCTGACAACACCAGCCTCTTACATGTGTGATTTTCAGATACTTTGCTCCAGATCTGGATCTAGAAATTATTTCTGTCCTTTGATAACCTCTCTCTAGTTTTTCATAACTGAAGATAAATGCCATTTTTATGCAGCACCTTGTTTTCAACTCATCCCCTGTGTTTGAAGAAGGCATAAACATATGTTACAGGGCTGTAGATACTAAATTGCCAAGCCTGGCACCAAATAACCTGCTGGAACTAAATGCCAGTGCAGAACATGTGCTTAATTTAACAGTCCATAACTGTGTTTTAGAACACTGACATACCTACCCAAAGGAAATCTCATAAAATGTAGGTCTTTAAAGTTCAGAGATTAAACCAATGAAACTACAGATGGCTTTTAGAATGTGCATGTTCATTCATTCATATTAATCCAAGAGAGGTAAAAATGTATGAAATATGAAATGTAAAATCACAGATAATCTTTTTCCTGGTAAGTGTACTTTGGTGAGTAGTTTTTAAAAATGAAAGGAAAAAATAACATTTGCAAAAGAAAACATGCTGCATTTTACATGAATGGTATAGCATATCTGAAATTATAAGCAACCTTCCTGAGAGTATTTATGTGAGCCTTTTACATTATATCTTATGGCTCCTTCCAATTCTATTAAGGTGCGCAATTAGAATACTGTTTATCCAGTTATCTTTCTTCATGTATATTCTGCCCGTTTCTGTTTTATATCGCAACACTTAACTAAAAGAGAACTTCAGTGGATATCTTCTAGGGGGAAATGCTAATATAAGAACTTCTTCAAACTCCCTTGCAAAGGGATGGTAGCTGTGCAAAATAATGGAAACTCCTGTTCATTTCAGTGGTGTTAGGAAAGAACAATGCTAGATTGTCCCCTGTATGTGGTAGCTCTTAGATGTCTTTTCAGCAATACAGAAAGCTCACATAAAATCAAAAGAACATAATAAAGTATCGTCTAGTGTCATATTTATAGGTGCTTGGGCTAGATGACCCTCAGGATCCCTTCAAACTCTACAGTTCTATGATTCAATTATGTTAACTCAGACATCATAATGGATAACTTAGCAACAGAAAGCTATCATGTGTTACTGTGGTAAGTTAGCAAAATTTTATTTATATTCCACTTTTTTTGTCCAAAGGTCCTCACAGTGGCATACAAAGGTTAAAATACCATACATAACAAAACACAAGTCAATCACATTGAATCAAAACAACTGGCACAGCACTTTGTACACGCTCTCCTTTGTACATGATGTCTTGTTACATATTTTGAGGGGTTGGGGAAGGAAAGTGATTAATTCTTCCTAATCTTCTCTGTATCGTTCCAATTTTAGTGTATATACTGCCGAAGCGAGCACGAAAGTGATTAATTCTTAAAGCTTAATTCCTCTGTTTTCCTAACAACATTTGGGTTGGGAAGGGTTTTACTAAAGTTTTCCCCATGCTTGTTCATACCTTGTTTTGATAACAGAATGCCTTTGAAAACAAGTTAGGTTCCACCTGCCTTACAAGGACATTGTTTGTAAATGTAAAGTTTTATGTACCTCAATGGAGAATAGTGCATTGTTAAGAGCAACTGCAAGTATCACATGATACAACCTTTTGACAACCGAGTGTCTGCTGCAGACATCTGTGATGATGACTTTTTGACCTAAGAAAGAATGCTCTGAAGGTGGGGGAATGCAGCTATCAGGCCTGTTCTAGGCAGTACTGAATAAGCTCACAGAGGCTCAGGCACTTTCCTAATTTACTTTTCCATTTCAGCACAAACTTGTTATGCCAGAAGTAAACAGCATCATAAAGCCTAAGTGAAAAAAGTTCTGATTGAGACCACTGTAAATCAGGAAATAAAAGAAGCCAGGGTGATACTGACAGGAAACCAATATCTGTGAGATCAGAACCAAGCCTCAACGTTTACATCTGGCATGGGAATTTTCCCCCAGCTAGGACTGCATTCCCTGTGAAAACCCTTAGTGGGGGGCGGGGGCATACAAGGAGAAATAGGGCCAAGGCCAAACATGGAGCCCCCCTATTCTCTATCTATCTCACACACCTACTTTCCATTTCATTTCCTCCCTATTTTTCTCTATCTTTATTTCTGCCCCATCCACTCCTAGCTTTCCCACCCCCACAATTAGGCTTTTTTTTTTAAAAAAACAAACAACTACCATTGGCACCAATGGAAGCTTAAATAAAATCTAAGTGAGGTGTGTGCAGCATGGTGGGAAGGAGAATTCTAGCAGGCTGGGGAAATTCCTCATTATAAAGAGAATTCTAATCTAGTTCGGCCATAAAAATCCTGTGCAGGAAGGTTGGGAATGGAGCTAGTGGAGAAAGGGATGTTGGAGATGGAGTGGCATGCAAGACCTCACACCTGCTTCACACTCCATCCCATGTGTGTTCTTTGAACACCTTAAAAGAGCAACAGAAATACCTCACCATGTCTGTCTGTTGCAGGAAAAACCCTTATGCAAACTGATGCCTGAGCAGGGCTCTTCTTTTTGTTTTATGTGTTGGGTTGTGAACCATTGCTCTAAAAGCACTATTGTAGCACTGATCTTTGCAAAAAGAAAAGCAATAACAATTACTTACGTATCCTGTACTCTGAAAAATGTTATCATCCTTCCTGTTCACTAGCATTGGCCCTGTGAGATCCTTTAAACATGCCAGCATGTTGGCAGTGCCTCTTATTGTAAAATGTTATAATGTTTATTCAAAGGCAACCTCTGGCTGCCTGTTGGTCAACGTGCATTGATTGCCCTTTCATTGTCATGGGTGTTGTGATTACTGTTTGCAAGCATTCATGACACTTTTTTTTAAACAAGTGATATTATTGAAATCTATAACTTCTGAAAAGACAGTCACAAATATTCCACTCTGAAAGGTGGAGTAGTCTTGAATAAAACAGGTTACATTTTCTTTTTTAACCTTAGTCCCAAAATATGTCTGCATGCTTCAGTTCTGATTTCTCAGCTAGTTGGGTCCCAGGAGGCCTTATTGAGTGTTGTGTTGCTCAGGGAGCTGCAGCTGTATGAAATAGGGGGGAAATGTAGTTTGTATGAATTGTTCTTTTACCTTGGTTTGGGTTCAGAATGGCAGCTGCACTCCGACTTTGTGTGCGACAGCACAAAGGACAGCAAAAGTGAAAAGCAAGTCAGCAAGTAGAGAGACAAAAGCAGCGATCAGCTAATACAGCTCCACATGGCCTGACTAATTTATGAGAAAAAAACTGTTCTGTTCATTGGATCAGCACTCTGAGGAGGCAGGTGGAATTGTAGGAAGTTTTCATTGACTCTCTTGAGCAACTAAGGAAGCCACTAGAGATTCTTCTCAGTTTGAACTTTATCAGGGTCTACGCTTAATCAATAAGGTATTGGAAAAAGAATTAATTACTAAAGCAGAATAAAACAGCTGCATTTTAAACTAAGGATCTATCAATTCAGTAATCTTCCAGTTACAGGCTAGGTGCCGTGAGGATCATTTTGACTTCATGTAATGAGGAACTGAGGGAGTTTCCTCATGAACAGGCTGGGAATTCACATTAGCCTATTTCAGCTATTTGTCATCAGTACAACTCATTTCTCCTCTTCTGAATTATAGTTTGTGTTTGATATACTGTCAAACCCACAGAATTCCCATATTCATTGGTACTGAAAGCATTAATGCGGAAATCATTATCACCATGAGAAAAAGTCTTAACCTTCCTGAGCCTCTTTATTCTAAAGCCTGTGGCCTGAGTGGTTTCATGCCGGACATACCTCTATTGTGCTCATTGTGAGGGTCAGGGACCTGCCTGTTGAAGAAGCAGTAATTTGAACAGAGCCTGTAAATGTTTCATCTGTAATTTCCATAATGGTGAATTTCAAGGAGGGCTGAGAAGGGTTATGGGAGATGAATTAGGTTTTTAGTGAGCTCATTAGGAAGCCAAACAGAGTTTAGACAGCAAGGCGGTGAGTGTGGCTGTAATCAGTTCTGCTCGCTTTGTTCCCTGCCTTCGGGACATTTTTTCAAAAACTTCATGGCAGGGGATGATGAGAATATAGTGAGCAGAGGCTACAATCTGATGGTTGACTTGTTGACTTGTAAACCTCTTAATTCATTTTTTGTTCAATTTAATCTTTTCTTTCTTAAGGAAAATTAGTTGAATGTTAGCCTTCTTTGCACTATTCACCTTTTAAATTATGCTCATTTTGAAGAGCTTGTTATGCCTGAATAAACATGAAATGACTTGGCATTTTCCCATAAGAGGCACACCCATTTTAACACCATGTATTTACCATTCCTGGAAATGTCTCATTAACTTCTGAAAATCTGTGAGCATGATATTTTTGGGCTACTGTAACACACCTCTTGGCAGTCACAGAAGGCAGTTTGGTTAATGCCTCATAATATCAATTTTTATTCTCGACATGAAGGAAGGCTCTCTATAGAAAATTGATGCAGTTTGCTCAGCTAATTTTCATGCTCATTCCAATTAATTTAACATGACCCAGATTTTCTTCCTCGGGCTCATCCTGACTAATTAGTAAGGCAACACCTAGAACAAGTTCTGTTTAATAACATTGAGGAACACTAGTTGTGAGTGATTTTGATGCTAATAAAGATATTCACTGGTGGGACAGATATTTGATGTCAATTATGGTATGTAATTTAGAAGTCCCAATGTGCTACAGAGAGTATAGGAAGGCTAGCAAATCACTATGGGGAGATAATGGTGTTTTTAAGTCTTCCACAGCACCTAACTACCCTGTGGGACCAATTAGGGTGTGGTGTGTGTGTGTGTGTGTGTGTGTGTTTGGTGCAACTAGTAGCATTGTCAACTAATTCTACCGTAATGAATGAGAAGGTGCTGTTTAGGAGTCTGGGAACCTTCAAAAACAGGTCCATGTCTGATATTTATTGAACTTTATCTTACAAGGTAAAAGCAGTTATGAATACAGTAAAAACAACTGCTTCAACAAAAAAGATGTTTTCCCCAGCTACTTGATCCAGGCTTCAAGTTTTTTGTCATTTATATGAATCCTTTTCTAGATGTTGTTTTTAGCTTTTTAAAAGGCACTTAAATTTAGATGTGTGTTTATGTATGATTGCTTGTTTCACATATTGCAAAAACAATACAATAAACAGGACATTTGGAACACTGTAACTAGTTTTTGTTTTGGAGGCTGCAAAATAATTTGGGAATACAGTATCATATATTTGTTTTTATTAAAGCAAACAAGCCAGATTCTACTGTCTCGCACCTTAGTATAGATACATTTTTACCAGTATTTTAACTGGCATTGGAAAAGCTTTTTAAAAAGAGTAGAACAATGGAATTTGGGTCCAGTGAATTATATCATGCCTGCTTATGGGAATTGCCTCTTTTTATTTTAAAAGCTTATGTGTGTGTGTGTGTGTGTGTGTGTTCTTGAATTCTTTGCCAACAATTATTCACTGGCTCTCTCTCTCTCAATAGACACAATTTTTTTCTGAAACTTTGCAGTAGTTATTAGGTAAAGTAAAGGGACCCCTGACCATTAGGTCCAGTCATGGCCGACTCTGGGGTTGCAGTGCTTATCTCATTTTCTTGGCCGAGGGAGACGGCATACAGCTTCCAGGTCATGTGCCCAGCATGACTAAGCCGCTTCTGGCGAACCAGAGCAGCACATGGAAATGCCGTTTACCTTCCCGCCGGAGCGGTACCTATTTATCTACTTGCACTTTGACGTACTTTTGAACTGCTAGGTTGGCAGGAGCAGGGACCGAGGAGTGGGAGCTCACCCCGTCACGGGGATTCGAACCGCCAACCTTCTGATCCTCAAGTCCTACGCTCTGTGGTTTAACCCACAGCGCCACCCGCGTCTCTGCAGTAGTTATTAGGTATGGATAATCAATTAGCAGCTCACTGGAGCTCAAAGCCAGCATGGTGTTTGTTTCTTACTCAGGAGAGAGTACATGGCCATGAGAGGATGATCTGTTATTAATATAATGGAGGAAGGGAATAAGTGACAAAGTACATGTAAGTCCCTCTATCAGAACGCTCATTATCCACAAATTCAGTTATCCAAGCACAAGGAATTAGTACCCAAACCTCGCTATACACACCACAGATTCAGCTATCCAAACAGCCAGAGTTTGCCCATTTCCTTACTTGTTCATGTTTTGCTGGTGGGCGACAGCCATTTGGGGCAGAACCCAGGAAGGAAGGGATGGAGGAAGGGAGAGAGATCAGACAAATCAGAGAGCAGAGAGCAGGCAGACAAGTTTTTGCCTCTCTCTTGTTGTTTGGCTGCAGCCATTTCAGGAAGGAACTATGAGATGTTCACCTAATGAATGACTTCCTAGGAATACACTGTGTTTGGAAAATGGGACCCATGAATAAATCTTACACCAAATCATGGGATCTATGGGTGGGAAAGATCTGCAGAGTCAGGACATCTCTTCTGTTATTCATCTTGGCCTGCCTCAATAATGTAAGACCAGTGTTAGCCAGGATTGTGCCAGTGTAACCCATTACTGTACAGTTTTACTCATCAAATTCACAAAGATTTACTCTCAGGCAAGTGTGTATGGTATTTTATTTGTTTGTATAGATACTTTTATACCACTTTTCTAGCTCTACGTTTCAGTGGAACTTACAGTATAGTGTTAAAAACAAAAAAAAGGCAACAGATATTTAAAAACAATGATAAACAAAACAACTACACACAGAGAGAGAAAGCACAATCAGTACAGTGGAGCAAAATTAGATCAGCAGTAATAACTCATATCTCTTACAAGCCAAGGGCCTGTTGGAACTTGACATCTCATGGGATAGTAGGTTCTAAAGCTAAGGCACAGCAACAGAGAAGTCTCTGGCCAGTATTCCTGACAACTGAACCTCAGATACTGACCTCATGGAATGTTTTGTATTGAAACTATAGTGACTGTATCATCACTTCTTCAAGTAAGCAGAATAAAATTCAGTGAAATAAGGTATCACCGAAGACCCATATTTCCTATTGTGTTTCTTTAAATGCAAATAGGGAAATAATAATAATTTTCTCCCTATGCTAACTTTTTGTAAATAGTACTCATCAATTTAATCATGAACTTCGATAATATACAATTAATCAAAGTAAAAGATGCATTGCTAACATCAAAACTCTGAGCTACCGTATTGAGAACAGATCCCTTTACAATATCAGCGTACTAAAATCTCTTTTAAGACGCACACATTTCTTAGTTCTATATATTTGTGACCCCATTAAGCTTACTCAATAACTGTTATTTTGTCAATGTGGTAAAATTAGATAGAAACATCTGCAAGGTGTAGGTTCTTCAGTAGCAAAATTAGCCCCAGTTAGAAGCAGTAGTTGTATAATCTTGTAGTTGAAAAATGAAGTTGGCTACTTTTGTGATGATCTCTGACTGGTGTTGGAGCGCGACAATTCTGATCTATTGGGTCAGCAATGAAATGGTGCAAAGTCAGCTGATTCTTTTTTTTTTTTTTATCTCATCAAGAATGTAAGAATGTATTCACTAAGGGAAATGACTCCCTTGACTTGCATGATCATGAACTGGAAATTTGCTGCATCAGCATATTTAGCTAAGAATGCTACTTTATGCTACTTTACTGGTGGAGCTGAAATCTGATCTTAGAGCAAAGATATTTGGTCTTGTGTTGTGTTACTTTTCCAAAGACAAGTTTAACGGTTAAATTGGGGTGGGGGGTGGGATGCTCCTGAGAATGCCTCTTTATGCTCTTCAGCTTCTTACAATTGCAACTGCTTAGGACCACAACCCAATACTGTGGAAGTAACTGTAAACTACATGAATAAGCTGCAGAGGCCTCAGGCTTTCACAATCCCTTCCCTCTGGTTCCATGTGCCTGGGAGGAATTCAGAAGCTTTTACTTTTTGTTTTTAAAAAGGTAAAGGGACCCCTGACCATTAGGTCCAGTCGTGAACGACTCTGGGGTTGCGGCGCTCATCTCGCTCTATAGGCCGAGGGAGCCAGCGTACAGCTTCCGGGTCATGTGGCCAGCATGACTAAGCTGCTTCTGGCAGCTTAGGCGCATGGAAACACCGTTTACCTTCCCGCCGGAGCAGCACCTATTTATCTACTTGCACTTTGACGTGCTTTCGAACTGCTAGGTTGGCAGGAGCAGGGACTGAGCAACGGGAGCTCACCCCGTCACGGGGATTCAAACCGCCGACCTTCTGATTGGCAACTCCTAGATTCTGTGGTTTAACCCACAGCGCGAATTGTGCATTGTGATTTACACTAACGAAGATTAGTGTAGCTTCATAAGCTTCATCAGCTTTATAATCTATGGTTAGTTCAAGTAAGCCAACTTCATAACCCATGGTTAGTGTGTTACACCATTAGCCTTGGTTCACTTGGAACTGAAAGTTATGTTTTCTCACTACTGAAAGTACAAACCTCTGAAGTCATTCTCCTGACTGGCAGCAGAGGGGAAAGGGGAATGCACAAGCCTGAGGCATGTTGTGGCTTGTCCATCAGGTGCTTAACCATGGTTTAGCATTACATCCAAACGTGCCTTAGATTCAGGGCTATTGAGTGCAGTTGAGTTGAGCACAATTTATCTAGCATATCTAGATTGTGACCTCAATGTGTATCATGGTGAAAAGGGCAGGGAGAGAAGAAGGAAGGTGCAGTTGCCTAATTTGGGACAAATTTGTTTGCAATGATTATTTTTGTCACACAGTAAATTAACAAACCTTACCACTAAGCCTATGCTTGTCTCCTCACAAGTCCCACTGAATTCATTGAGAGTTACTCCCAGGTAATTGTATAAGGTTGCAGCCTTAGTCTTCTTGGCTTCCAGCCCATAAATCACAGATGTGTTTTATAATAAAAAATACACTTCTTCCACCTTATTAAATCTTGACTGTGCTGTTCTCTGTCATTATTTCTCAAAATTGGATCTCCGGCTGTTGTTGGACTGCAACTCCCATCATCCCTGACCACTGGACCTGCTAGCTAGGGATGATGGAAGTTGTAGTCCAACAACAGCTGGGGACTCAAGTTTGAGAATTTAGTGGTAAGTGACGTCATGCCTTCCAGATGATGTTGGACTCCAACTCCCATTATCCCTGACCATTGGCCATGTTGGCTGGGCCTGATGGGAGTTATAGCTGATGCAAAGTGGGGCAAAAGCATATCAATAAACTCTGCTTCTCTTTTTCTCTCTGCTGCAATAACCAAGGACTAGAGAGAGAGAGAGAGAGAGAGAGAGAATCAGATTGAAGCCACAGCATGGGAGTAAGGGTGGGTTAAGCCTTTCTCCTGTGCTGTCCCTCAGTTCCTTTTTGTCCTGTGGCAAAAAGCATACAGGTATGTATACGGAAGTAAAACTAAAAGCCAAAACAAAACCCAACATGGCAATATATCCAATCACAAATCACCTAGCATCTTGCCCACTTGAGCTCTTAAAAAAGCAATTAACTTCAGTGTGAAGTAGAGTAAACTTCTTGCATGTCACATCAGGAAAATGGTTATTTATGGAACCCCGTTGAAGCCCTGTGACTTATTTGCATAAAAAAGAACATTTCAATAAATTCCTATAATAAATGCTGCAGATTTTGGTTAGCGATTATAAATTTTCCAATTTATATTTACTAATGCTGCTATTTTTTTATTATCATTCTGGGACTGTAACAAGTTTAAAGGTCTAATACATGTAATGTAGTTGCTAGATGTATCCAGTATTAGTGTTTTTGTACATGAACGTCCATTCTCCATGTAATAGTAGCTACAGAGTTCAACTTCAATAAAAGTGATTGCTGTCTTGTCATCCACTGGCTCCAGCAGCTTTTAGATAGCAATGTATTTACTAAATCAGAAAAATAAAATTTACTTTTTAAAGTTAAAAGGTTTAAGTTAAACCTGCAAAAGTTTCAGTGTTCCAATTTAACCCTTGACATTCTGGCATTTTCCAGACTGCCAGCCAAATGAACACTTTAGGAGGAGGTGTATAAATATGTCTGCAGCACCCAGAGAGTTAATCCACCCCATTGTGCATAGGTGTTGGAGCTCTTATGGTATGTAAGATCGTATAAAATTTAGAGTTATTATGTATTCTCCTTTAATATATGCGTTTTTCCAGGAAGCACCTTTTGAAAACTTAGGTTTTCTTATTGGCACTATTAGATATGCATACATGAGGGACTGGGACACAGCTGGTATTACACCACACTCCAGATTTAGCATGCAATATCTTCCTCTCATCGTTATGCCACATTCAGTGTCACACTCTGAATAAGATTCCTAGCCACAATTTATGCAGCGGAGTGTTCCAAACTAATGCCAAACTCATTCAGAAGTAACAGATTTGACACAAGGCAGATTCTAGAAATGGAGCCACCACCGATGAGCTGTGTGCCTGGTGAGATTGGCAGAGATGCAATGTCTCAGACTGAAAATGAAATCTCTGTCTAAAGTGAGCTGGATAGCATTATTTGCAAACCAGTACACAGGGTGTGTTTCTCTCCAAACAGACCATATGTGGAAGCCAAGGTCTGGTTCATGGCTTGATACGCATGGTTTGTTTGGGAGAAACAAACTACAAGTGCTGGTCTGCGCATAATTCTGAGTTGTTTCCTCTCAGCTTGGCAAAGAGAAGTGCAGGGAAGGCGCTGCAGTGAGGACTAGGATGCTCCTATTTCACAGCAAGCCATGGTTTACTTCTAATTATGGTCCACCAGTTCACGCAAACAGGGCCACTAAGTTAGAACCACCATCACCCCTCCATCTTCCAGTGGCAGCATAAGCAACCTAGCCCCACTGAGCCCCAGACATGCCCAAGACATACGGCATTCAGCAGCCATTTAACAACCACTGAAGCTACTTTGACTAATTGGAGCATTCACAGCAGCTATGATAATTCAGACCTATATCTTGTCATGGGAGGAACAAGGTAGTTCAGGTTCATTGTCCCTAGCAAGGAAGCTGTTGCAACTGCTTCAGACAGTAACTTCAGATTTGGCAGTTCTTGTGTGGCTTTTGGGCAATGCAATATTTCAACATAGAGTTTACTGGGAATTAGCTGCCAGGATTAGGGAGTGAGGGCTAAGTGAATGCAGTATGGTAGGGTTCTGGGCAATGCATATATTTACCATTTGTTTATTTAGAATGCAGGTTATTTATTAATTTTTGAAAAGCCATTTAGCACCTGCTTCATTGTAAAGATTTCATGGCTGTTGATAGTATAACCTGTTAAACTATACTCAGTGCTTTTTTTCTGGGGGGATGCATACCCCTAAACATTTTGTGAATCTAAGTTTGGCCTCACTGAGGGGAAGTATTTCAATATGAGTAGGAAAATGAGAGTACCCTTAAATATATTTTTTTTTTGTGGGCACTGATTATACTGCTGCTAATACACAATGGTCACTTCAATAACTTTTGGTGAGATGGAGGTGGTGTTATTTCTCCTAAAACAAGCTGTTATGCCTTATTGCATTTTTAGTAATAATGCTTTATGGGAGAGTATTTCATTTCAGCTCTATTAGGGTCAAACAGTTTTACTGCAGTTTTGCAACATTTACATTCCATTTGCATATATAATCCTGCTTTCAGGTAGTTAGCTTCTGCATCATTGTCATTGTAGTGACACAGACCCAGAAAAGATTCACAAACAGACAATCTGAGAATGTTTTGTTATATATATTGTATCAATTTAAGATTCTCATTTAGATCACATCAGAGAGCTTTATAATTCGTAAATAGTTCCTGGTTTGACTCAGAGTGTTCTGTTGCTGTCACAGTTGCAATACTGTGAACATATGGATTGTTAAATTTTGCTAAAGAAATTCTAACATTGGTAAATAATAGTTACAAAATATAATTAAAATGCAGTTGAAATTATATATAAATTCATAACACATGCACACACAAATTCAATAACTATAATTTTTCTAAAGGTGGCTCAAAGTGCTTTTAGATGCCATTGTTAGGTGGTTAGAATTTTATACCTGAGTAATAAAATCTTAAAACTGAGGTTTCTAATGAGAATATTAATAGAGCACTAGTAATATTACTGTACTAGGTACCATTACAACAGAGATGGCCATTATATAAAAAGGCAATGGTACTTAACTGCATGTTTAACAATGCTTTCTGTTGTAAACTACTCTTCATTAAAATGTTCCATTCTCTTCTTTAAAACAAATACCCATTTTTCCCACCATTAAAGATGAAATAGAATAATAGAATTGCAGAATTGGAAGAGACCACGAGGATCATCTAGTCCAGTCCTCTGCATTCACCCGACATAGGGCTTGAAGCCACAACCTTGGGATTAAGAGTCTCATACTGTACCAATTGAGCTATCCAGCTTCATAAAGGAACATGTTCTAATCTATGAAGCAATACAATGTTCAACATGATAAATTATCCACTTATCAAAGAGTAACAAACCTCATTATATCAGAATGGCAACTTCAGACTGTCAAAGGTCACAGATGTATGTAGAAACACTAAGCATGGGGTAACTAGCTACTCGATGGGCATAATTAGTGGCCCTAATCATGGAAACGTAGAATTGTAGAGTTGGAAGGGATCCCGGGGGTCATCTAGTCCAACCCCCTGCAATGCAGGAGTATCACCTAGATCATACATGACAGATGGCCATCCAACCTCTGTTTAAAAACCTCAAAGTAACAATTGTGCACTTGTGTGCACCACTGAAAACCCAACCAATGAGCCTTCTTGGTACTCTGATAACTAAGGCCAAGATTCAAAAGAGCTTGCGTTTGTACAATGGGATTTCTAAAGGCAACAGCTGACTTCCATGCTATATGACAAATAGCTCCTCAGTTATAATGTGGCATGAACAGGGGAAAAGGCAGGTGGGGAAGAGTAAGAAGTCAAAAGCTTTCTTAGATGTACCGAATCAATTGGATTCTTTGGATCATAGCCTAAGAAACCTACTGTCACACAGGCTTTTACAGGCAAGGGCCCAGAAGATAAACAGAGCAAAAGGGAAAATAAGAAACAAAATCATGGCTAACCTAACACTCAGATACAGTTATTAGTTTATACATAATAGGCTGTTTAAAAATTGCACTCTAATGGAAATAATTTTAATTATACGGACAATTATATCCAGTTAACTCTTTTAAAAAGCTGATGAATTAACTTGCTTTAAAAATATATGGGCATTTAACTAATTCTGTTTAACCCTTTTGCTAAAAATTGTGTTTTTTCTAAATACAGCGTTTAAATAGCATGCTTATTCATAGAAAGCAATTACATTGAATTGAACTATGGGATCTATCTTTGTAGAAGCATTAGGATATACCTAGCAGTTCAAAAGCACGGAGTGCAAGTAGATAAATAGGTACCGCTCTGGTGGGAAGGTAAACGGTGTTTCCGTGTGCTGCTCTGGTTCGCCACAGCTTAGTCATGCTGGCCACATGACCTGGAAGCTGTACGCCGGCTCCCTTGGCCAATAAAGCGAGATGAGCGCCACAACCCCAGAGTCGGTCACGACTGGACCTAATGGTCAGGGGTCCCTTTACCTTTTTACAAGATGGTAATTCCACTGAATACAGCTGTGCCAGCCCAGTTCTAATGCCCATTGAATTATTAACTCAAGATAAAAGAGCATGATTTAATAAGGCTCTCAGTGAGAAACCAGTAGAATGTTTTAGCTGAATGCTTGCATGCTTGTTAGCTTGTATATGACAAGGCTCTGAGCTGGCTCGCTTTACTTGGGTAAGATTGCCATTAAAAATCAGTGTGAGTCAAATCTGAATAAGAAAAGCAAGAGTGGATCCTGGTGTCATACAGTTTCTAAACTATGTTCCCTAGATCACCCTCAGCTTCAAATATCTTAATTATAGCATTCAGTAACATTGTGGGAAAGTGTCTATGGATTTTGGTAACCTGATCACTATGGTCTTCCTCTTCTTGGTCTCTCTCTTTCTGTTTCTTCATGTTGCAGCAAGAGCCATGATAGTATCTGTCACATTCTTTGGATGACTTAAGGGTAGCAGTCTTCTGTGTTTGGGGCTGGAAATTGTGAACTGTGTTCGCAGAAATGCCACACAAGGGAGGTGAAAAGCACATTAAGAAGCTTTAGCATTAGATAGTGCAGTGCAAGCAGAGCTGAATTTGAGAGCTGGAACTTAAGTGGGCATTTGTCCCTGCTCTATTCCTTAATAAAATCTGAGCATTAACTGTAGTAAAGGGCATTTGAGAGCTCACTAAAAATGAATCATTGGGATGCTCAGCAGAGCTTTATTATGATATATTGTGAAGAACTTTAAAACATCTACTATATACTTACATATATACCGACCAGAGATGTCTGTTCATTATAAATTAGGGAAAAAATGTAATGATTGCTGCAGAGTATGAGCAATGTGTTTTGTTTTAAGATTCTAATTTTCACCAGTTTGAGGTGGGCAGGACTATGGCTTTTCCTATGAGACTTCAGTATGTTTGGCCTCTGTGGAATTTCTATGTGTACATATGGGAAAAGCTTTTAAAATTAAAATATGATTTACTAAAGATGGAGTTGGAAAGAAAAAAACAGGGTTTCTACTCACAACAAAATTACTTGTCACATGTATGCAGGAAATGTATATGTGGTAGAGAGATCCATGTATGAAAATCATCTTGTGTGAAGTGACCCCCTCAGATAAGATTTCAGCATTCATGCCTGATAAGTAGAGTCTAAAATGTCTTAATCATTACATGGTTGGTAATTGAGCACTGTAGCAAGCAAATAAATGTGAATGAGCATGTTCCTGGAGTGTTACTAGGCTGCTGCTGATGACTAGTTAACCAAAATGAATTAACAGAGAAGACATGATTAAACTATACTATTAACTAACTTGTTAGCGACAGGGAGAAAATGGAAGCACATTTACATATGTGTCCATCTGTCTTCTTTTACACTTTTGTCTTCAGCCAGTGGGTGAAATGGTTTAAATCCAAATAGCAGTCTGATTCTCCCCCCCCCCCCGCCCCCACAGCAACATATACTTTCTTTCCCCCTGTTTATTGAAAGGAGGGAGGGGTTTTCTTGACAATAGCTGGTTCTTAATAGCTCTCTTAAGAAATCTCATTTCTATGACCACATTAGCTATAATGTGAGTGTCAGAAGAAGAAAAATCTCCATGGATAATTTTGGGTTAGTTAGTAGATTGTTATCATCTCAATGTTGCCGAAATCCCTAATCTCAGGTCAGCATGAAGCTGCAGTGGTTACAATCCTGTTGCCTGATGCACTATGAATGAAAGTGCTTTCTGTCAGAAACATGTGGTCTCTTCAGTAGATAGCCTGTGTAAATCCTGTGTAAATAGAGGGAGACTAACAAAGGATGAGCCCCTGCAGCTCAGAGCATTTGGAGCCATTTGGGGGCTGAATTTGCTAAATGCTGCTTATACCGCCTGAAAAGTTGAAGAGAAAGGAGCTTAAATTCACTTCTTTTTTCTCTTTCTACTCATACCCTGGGGGGAGGGTGTTCAGGGCCAGAGAAGCTTGAGGTAAGCCTAAGAAGACTGTTTTTTTCAGCGGCCTTTTGAGTGTGAAAAAGGTGGCATGGGTCACTGTCCCTTCTCTAATGTTGGAAAACCCACACAGTTAGTAAATGTTGCATGTAAACTAAAGTATTTCATCCTTCTCTTTACTCCACGGCATTAGGCCATGAACTAGTCACTGGAAGAAAACTGAAGATTTTTTTTCATGTTAACATTTCTAGACAGATTAGCACAGCAGGATGGTAAAAGAGCCCAACAATTAACAGATTTTCATAATATTCTATTTTGGTACTTTTAATAGGGAAAAATATTACTTTGAAAACCTCCCAAAGAAATAAAAATAAGAATTCAAAAGTTTACATTAATGCTTAGTTGTGCAATAGGCAAATACTGGGACAAAATGTTCAACTTCCTTTAATTATCTGTAGGTGTTATTCTTAGAGGTTTGTAGGTAAAAGAATGAACAGAAAGCCAACAAGGGTAGTTCACAAATTTATCAGTCCAACAGGTATAAGTCCCAACACATTGGAGCCATTAACTTGGTCAGAAAAGGGAATAGTTCATATTCCTTGCAGTGTTTTAGCTGAGAAACTACAAAATGAGCAACTAACTTGCTGACTCTAATAAAATGGTAACACAGGGCAGTATGAAATTAATGAACATCATTATGTTAGGTCCATTAATTTCAATGAGTAACACGTAGTTGAATGCCACCCTTGGAGTAATATCATGAGTGGCAGGTCATGGAGCAGAATACATTGATGTAGCTACAGTGGCCTCTTCTGTACAAGTGGGTTATGTCCATCTTACGATAATATATGCCATTTGCTACCATAACTTAAGCAGAATTAGCTGGCAGGGTGCAGACTTAAAAACCTTTAGGTTGGGGTGCTATCACACCCTGTTTCTTTCCAGTTCTGAGCTGATCCTTGTTTATGTGGTTGATTTTGAACAGTGAACAGGAGCAGTAAGTCTTTGTAGAATCACACCACAAATAATACTTCAAGTGCTGCTACATTGGTAAGGAAGACAGTGGTATAGCAACATTAGACTGCATTGCTAAACCAGATTGTTGTGATCTGCAGGAGGCCAACAGTAAGCATTATAACACTGTTTTGTGCTCCCTATATGGTATTTGTTACATAGCACAGGAACTCACAGAATTAAGCTGTAACCACAAACCTGTTATTTCTTGCATGGGCGCAAGCCACAAACAGAAAACGTATTAGCAGAAGAATCTTCCTCCAGATAGATTTGAATTGTTACCAAATGTGTACTTTGCAGAGGAATCCTAGGCTAGAACTAGATGTCATTCATGTTCACAAAAGCCCCACAGTTTGCATTCTCCCTGGAGGTGATTAATTGAAGAGACCCAGTTGGCATATCGCACTAGTGGTGTCAGCCATTCCTGCCATAATCCAGAACACCACTATGTCTTTTTGTATAGTTATATGTATATATGAATAAGTTGCCATGTGGTTTGGGCCAATTATATCCATGCCCAGGAGACCCTTTGTTTCTGTGGAGTTTCTTGGGCATGGCTATAATCAGCCCAAACTATATGGGCACCTATTCTTTCAACAATGGGTAAAGAGGCACTTGCATGGTTAAGGACAGCAGCGCCATCACCACCATGTAAAATTTGGTGCCGTTTATAAATTAGAACTCAGTCTTGGGAATAGGTGGAGTAATGATTTCTTGATGTGAATAGAGATTGACCGCGTGTTCTATAAACTGTGGCACTAGAGGGACCAGTGTGGCATTGAACCAGTGTGGCATTGCGGAAATGACGTTGAGCTTTAATAGAGCAAATGTTGGTCTGTATGTCGGATTACTCACATCCATTTTAGTTTCGGGGCAAATCACTATCCTTCAGCTTTAATTTGCTTTCTGTAGCTTTCCTCCCAGGGTTATTCTGTGAATGGGGGCCAACACATTGTACTGCCAGTACTCAAAAGGTTAAAGATCTAAATAGTAAGCCAAATAATATGCTCACCTAAGCAGTTATCTTAAGTCTTTCATTGTGTTAAACTCAGGGCAAGATTTATTTAATTTTTACTTTAAAATCTGTGCTTTTTCAGCACAGGCATGAAACCATTCCTTTCTTTTTTTAAAGAAAAAAACTTTTTTAAATGAACAGCATTATTTTTAGAATAACTTTCTCTTGATACAAGCAAATGTGATGTGCCTGCTCTCCCTCTTCCTCTTCTGTATGAAAAAATGAAGGCTAGCTGTAGGCTAGGCTTACATGGAGATGGTAAAACTCAGATGATGAGAGGGAAATGCATTTTTTCATATCTAGGGTTCCTCTGGTCTTACTGAGATGGTTTTGATGTTTGTGGTAGTGTTTCAAAGTCCAGACATGTTTCATTATTATGAGCATGTTTTATTATTTGACACACATTGAGAATCCTTTCTGGAGTTGAGTGGGTTACCTTTCCCCCCATAAATTAAGAATTAATATAGTTTATGTTCATCCATGAGATTCCAAAGTCTTTAAAAATGTCTTATGGGCAGTCGTGTTAGCCTAGTAGAACAACTATCGGTATGTGTTTTTGGTTAAAGTCTATGTAACAATCTAATTAAAAACAAGCCATGGGCTGTAAGTAGGCCATTGGAACATAGGAAGCTGCCTTATGCTGAGCCATACCATTGGTCCATCTAGCTCAGCATTGTCCACAAAATGGCAGTGGTTCTCCAGGCTTTCAGACAAGGGTCTCTCCCAGTCAGAGAATCATAGAATTGTAGAGTTGGAAGGGACAGTGAGGAGGGTCATTTAGTCAAATGTCCTGCAGTACAGGAATCTTCTGCTCAACATGGGGCTTGATCCCACGAACCTGAGATTAAGAGTCTCATGATCTATCAACTGAGCTATCCCAGGTCTCTTACCTGAAGATGCCAGGGATTAAACCTGGCACTTTTTTCATGCCAAGCAGATGTTGTACCATTGACTAAGTCCCTCTTACTCAAATGACTTGTGCATCCTCCAGCCTAAGAAAAGTAATGTGCAAATGTATACACACACTTAAATATATGTATAACAAGTCTTGATCTTGGAACATATCAGAACTTCTCATTCTTCAGTATATCTATTTGTATGCAGAAAGTGGTGTGCGTCAATGTAATGATTTTCCTTCTATGAGTCACAAAAAAGCATGGAGAAAAAGAGAAAATAGCTCAAAAATGGCCGACTTTATAATATTTAAGTGGGGTGAGGAATAATTTTAACTGTCTTGGTTTAAAAGAAACTGTCTTGGTCTGCAACTTCATTTGAACTTGAGGGTCCACCAGAAGAAAGTAGGATTGAGGTCTGAGTTTAAGAGAGTAAGTGTGTAATGAAAGGGCCTCTTCACATGTTACATGTTCACATGTTATACCTGCAGGTATAGGACGGTATATAAATTCTGTCTATCTATCATCTATCTGTTCTATCCTTGGAAATGGAACGAAATAAAGTAAGAGAACCAGTGGGAGATAGTGCTGCCAGGAACTGCATTAAATACATCTTCTCTGTTCTATCCCTGAGGAGTGGTACACTGTATAGCACACAGTGGCTGAGATCTAGAGGAACATTGACAGCATTGTGCCTTGCTGCTGCGGGGGATGGGGGTGGAGAGTGGATAACATGAAAAGCAATGTAGAGGCAAACCCTCTGTGGGACTGGATCTTTCATTCCCCGAAGATCCCTGAGGTCTGTGGACTTTGAAAGCTAAACCACAGTGTACAAATGAATGAATGATCCTTCCAGAAATGACCATCTTTCTCTCTCCCCCCATCCCACTTCAGGGAAAATTTTTTGCCAGTGCCTTCTGACATTCTCTTTCCCTGTGCTCAGTTCTCACCATGCATTTTTGTTAACGGAAGGTAGTGAATAGTGCTTAGAAAGTGGCATGTTATAAGGCATTTTACATTGGCTTAGATCCTTTTGTAACCACAAGACATTTCTCTTTGGTTTAGATATTTGTGTATCCATTTTCACACGTGCAAAGATAACACTGCACCAAATAAGAATTCAGCAACTTGTCTGAGAGGCAGAAATGGGTACATAGTTCATAAGGCAATGGAGTATGAGGCAGAAAATTACTTTCACCCCTTCTGGTATGTGCCAAAGTGGCATGGCTGGCAAAAATCAGTTTGTAATTATTGCACTGTGTCACATGCTCAACAGCTAAGATTTCATTTTGCTGCTCTGCCTTTAGTTTTTCATTCAGTATAGCAAGATTGGTGAGGGATGGTGGGACTTGTTTAAAATAGACATATGCTCCTTTTTCGTAATATTTCACAGATAACCTGTTTTATTTTCCTAATTTCCGACAGACTAAATTCCAGTTCTGATCTTATTTGCAGTGTTGTAACTCGTGTAACTGCTATGAAATGCATTCTAATTTTACCATACCACAAGTTTTCACTTTCATTCTTTCATCACTAATGTAGTTGTCTTATTTAAGGTTTACAGTGCATACTATTTATAGTATAACTAGACTATTGGAACTCAGTTATTGATGATTTGCAGAATTTTCATTTGTCTCTTGCTCCTATTAGATAAGTTTCTCCCCTCTCCCTCTCTTTCGTTATATGAATGGAGAGAGGATCAAGACTGGTAATTAATCTCTAACATTTTACACTAGATCAAGCCTATTGGCTCTGTAAACTTCAGCCAAACTTATGCAGGATGAATCTGAATATCTAACCACCTATTATTAGCCTTTTTCATAATCAAAGCACTGTACTGATCCTCTTGGAAGGCTCCAAATTAAGCATTGTACAAAAAGCAGCATTAAGGTGTTCCTGAATGCCTGGATAGAAACAAGAATTGTTCTCTCTCGTGTTTCTGTTGTATTTGTGTGCCTGACCAAGAAAGAGAGACAGATTGAAAGAAGATTTTATATCTACATGCATTATGTGCATACATTCATAGGTTTTAGAAAAGAAGACAAAGATATCTTTATCTAGACAATAGATAGAAAAAGAGACTCATTTCAGAACTTGCACTTTTGGCGTGGATTGTTCTTTTCCCTCCATCTCTGGGTACTGCTTTTCAAAATTGCCTGAGGCTACAGTACAGCACCTCAGATCCCCAAGGCCCCTTGCCTGGCTCCTAATAGCCACTCTCCATCTGTGTCACATGAACAGCTGATGAGATAGCTCTAGTGCCTGTATTTTGGAGTGCACATCCACCCAGGTTAAAATGCTGGGGTTGCCAAGGAGCAGTCAGAAGCCATTAGTGTTTGTGAGAATTTGCCTTGCAGCAGTTCCTTGGCATAGTCAGTGGAAAAGGGTGTGTATTTGTGCTTGCACACGCATGGGTGCCGGGTGGTGGGCCACTAAGAAAAGGAGTCCTTCCCAAGTAATATGTTTTCCTCGCCGGAAAAGGTTGGTTCGTGATAAACTCTTGTCTTTTTCTTTTATCACTGTCCACACCTTCAATTTACCTTCTAGTCAAAGAAAAGGAAAACAGCAACTTAGGGGTCTGACTCAGGTCCTTGGGCAGATGGAAAGGAACTACTCAGCCTTGGGGCAGGGTAGTTGTAATGAAGTGGCCTGTCATTCTGTAAATAGTGAGGACCATCTCTTCTATGTGATGGAGGGTATCACATTGCAGTGAAAATGGAAATGTCAATAAAATTAATCTGCTAGCTCTTTGCTCTGGCTTTTTTTTCTTTCTCTAGTTAGAGGGGGGGAAGTGAGTGGTGGTATTTTCCCCTCCCCAGTTGTTTTTGCCTTTTCTTTTCTTTTTTAAAGAAATGTGTGTGGGCACCATAAACAAAGGTGAAATAGAATTTGAAGTTTTGAGGTAAATAGCCTCTATGTATCGGTAATGTGTTTGTTTTAGCAGCACTAAAGATCCAGAAGAGGCTATAGGAATTAGTTCATGGGTCTATAGCATTCCTCAGGAAGCTATGGAGCGTCTATCTCAGGCTACATTGAGCACAGAGTTTATTGTTTTAGGCTTTCTTGGACAAGGTTTTTACTTAGCATGGGATTTATGGCATTTACTGCTAATGAATGTCTATTCTTAAATTACAAAAACCACCGTCTCAGTGCAATTCCCAGATGTCCTTCCAGGACCTCGGCTTCTTAAACACCAGCAGGGAGCATAAACTCTCCACTTCTCTGTTTTCCTCTTTCGTGTGGCTCCAGGCTAATGATGTGTAAGGAAAACACAGCAATCTATAAAGTCTCAGTGCTGTCCCAGTATTCTTCATTTATTTTGCATTTGATTATGCCACAAGTCGGATCTTGTTTCTTTCCTTTTTTAAAAGTTATTAGTTCAAATATTAATGTAGGAATATGGCATATATTGCTGCTCTTGATTGATGCCTTCCCAAAAACAGGAAGACGTGCTCGTATGAATTTTAAGAAAGTAGGGGTCCTGCAATGCCTTGCCAGAAGAGTTTTTCAGATACATAATTTAGATGCCCTCCAGGCAGGCTTTCAAGGCATTTTTGCTGGAGGGCAAGAAAAAATAACTATGACTGTTAAAAGTAAATGATTTTTGCTAATGCACAATTAATGCCAGGGAAAAGCACTGAAGAGAAAGATGTTCATGGAAAGTTCTGATTAAGCAAGCACCCTACCTTGATGTGCATCCTTAAAAAAAAAAAGAAATAAAAAGAAGCAGAATATAATGATCACTGATGCAGGCACATAAGTTTTCATGTCTTGCAAATACTATGTTGAGGGTCATACAAGTGTGTGCGTGCGTGTGCATGTGTGTGAGTGGGGAGATGATAGTAAATGGGGAGGGGTTCAGCTGGCAGTGTGTTATGTGCTCTGAACAGTGACACATTTACTGTCACCTATGCAGAGGGCCCAGAATATATAGACCACAGAACATTTAACTTGATTACCTTCACCATATATTCAGCATAGTTGCAGGGAATGCATTTACAGTAAATAGGTTTTTGTGTGGCAGGTTTTCCCACACTGCATTTCATAATTGACAAAGAAGTATTGCACTGTGTCAAGCAAACAATTATAACTGAATTAATGGTTTGTGCGTGTGTGAGGCACAAAATTAGTATTTGGAGAGACATGATTTCTAATTTTTATATATCTATATCAGCAATCATATTTAATAAGAAATTGAACATGCCTGATTTTTTCATATATGAATGACACTTCATTAGTGCTTTAGTAGTTAATCTGATTATTCAGATTGGCTTATATTTCTTGTTTATTATCTCTCACCCCATTTTTTCTATTAGGGGATGGTTTAGACAACAGTGTAGCCTCTCCCGGCACAGGGGACGATGATGATCCAGACAAGGATAAAAAGCGGCAGAAGAAAAGAGGAATTTTCCCCAAAGTAGCAACAAATATCATGAGAGCATGGCTGTTCCAACATCTCACAGTAAGTGAATGCAAAAAAAAGAAGAAGTATTTTACACAAGTCTAATTATTTTTAATAGCCCTTTCAACATTTTAGGATAATGTTTTGGGTGGTTGGAAGTTGGTTCTCTGCAATGGAATATATTTGGGAGTTATTATATATTATGTACCTTGAGTATAAAGCATCACACCTAGTGCTACTGTACAATTAGAGAGACTATTTTATGTATTTATTTATTTGAAACTGTTTATGGTGAGCAATCATCAGAAACAGAGATGTAGAATAGTCACCACGGGATGTCCAAGTGGGCTTAAATAATATTTCGGGAGTCCACTGTAAACCAAGCAGGCCTGCTGAGTAGTTGATGATGGTTAGTGAGGATCAGTGTGGGATTCTGAACAGCCCCCATCCTAGGGCTTCTAAATGGTGGAGCTATGTTGCTTTTGGAACACACATATACTATGTATATTCCAACATGCTTTGCAAGAGGTAGATGAAGTCAGAGAATTCATTTGAAAACTTTTCCTATGTTGGCTTACATGCAAAATATAGACAGCGTTTAGTTTTTCTAATTCCTCAGTTCTATGGGAGATTAAAGCACCTATTTAAGCTGCTCTTCAAGTCCATTATCTTAAAAGCTAGCCATATTCACTTCTGGGGGAAAGCGAGTAAACGTGAAAAAACAACACTTTTAGTAGCAATCTATCTTTATCCTCCTGTTTTGCAGTTGGTTTTATGTGTTGGTGTTCTGTTGACTATTACAGCTTTACTTAGGCATCAAAATACATTTTTACAAAAGAAGTAGTAGCTCTCTTAATTTTACTTGGAAATGGTGGAAAATGGTAAAATTATCAGTTCACTTTCCCTTCCATTTTGTTTGGGCTAATACTTAAAAGGATAGTGTGGTTAACTATCACACACAAGGGGTCATTTTGTGATTGTTAAAATTACACATTTTTTGTGGTGGTAGATATTAGTTACTGTCTCATGGTTCCTGGAGTGATTCAGGTACCTCTTTTATTTACAGTGGTGGCTACCAAGCAGCTTTGCTGATGGAACAGCTTGAAGGGGTTGGGTAGCGTTAGATACCAGTTTTAAACCATCATTTTGATGTAAGAACATTATTAGCAAACTAAGGTGCATTGATCTGGCCTGTAGGGTCAGGATTAGCCAGAATAGCCAGTGCCTCTGCTCGAACAGTGGTTATTTTTGCCTTCCAGCTATGGCCATTTCAAAGGTCAGGTGCCCTGTAGTACCTACTTGGCTCAGAGGAATTAGACAGAACATGAGTCTCTGGGCTGATTACTTAACCAAAGACAAAATAATGAGTCCTAAGCAAATACTGACTAATTGAAAGGGCTGTAAATCCATTACATATTGGTCAGGGATAATCAGGAGTATTTAATCACTTTTATCTATTCAGGAGCACTGAAGCTGCAACAGCAAAGCCCTGAACCTTGCCATTTGCTTATTATTCTCATCATTATCAAAATTACTTCACAGCTGTTCTTTGCTACATCACCTCAGCTGGAGATTTACTAACCTGTAAAATGTTTTTAATTTGGAAGTTGAGTGAGTGTGAGGGAGAGGTTTTTTTTTTATTTTTAACTGAAGGAAGTGGTTAGAAGAGCAGCACACTGATGCTGAAAAAAACTTGGGGCTATGAATAATCCACTTTATTTCATATAAGCTTGCATATTAATTTCCCCAACTCTCACTAAGTCATCCCCATCCCCATGGATTTTTGCCACTGCCTTTTCTTTCTAAAACGTTGTGTGGAAAGTGCTTAGTGTATGCTTGCCAAAAGGATAATTTATATCTTGCATATCTTGAATAACATCTTCATGGTTTTTAGCGTTCCTGAAATTCCACCATGTTTCTCTGCCTCACACCAGATAAACTAAGGAAATGCAGTAGCTTTGATGAGGATGGTCCTTGCATAAGCTAAAAAAAAAAAAAAAAGCTCTTTACCATCTAGGTTTTAATGAGTTTGTAGGTGTTGAAAGATTTACTGTGCTATAATTCTCAGACCTGAGAACTGATAATGGAGACCTCTGACTAGTGCAATGAAAATTCAAAAAGATTTTTGCCATAAACACATGCTGAGAAGGAAAATAACTCTTTCCTTAAACAGTTCCAGCATTCTTTTTTTCTTACTGATTTGTTTGTTCCTTCAAAATACAACTTTGGTCCTGCTATGAAGGTAAACTGTAATTTACAAATATTTTCTCAAGTAAATTTCATAATAGAAAGAGTCTTAAAATTTAAATGGTTTTCCTTCACCACCGCTCTAACCTGATTTCAAATAGGTTTGTCCACTCTTTTGTCCTCTGTGACCTGGTCTTGTATTACAATAATCCTACAATGTACCCTTTTTCTCTTTCTTTTTTCAAAGAAACTAATTGAATTATCTCATTATTTTAATTTGTTAAGCAAATGTATTTTACATCACAGGATGTGTTCTTAAAGAAGGGGCTGCTAAGGCTTTGCCCCTTGAATGGCCCATTGGTGCATTTTGACATTCATGCATTCTCATTAATGAAAGGGACATAAAAGAACTCTGGTTGTATTTTTTTTCAAACTCCCAACCAGCATGGAGCAACTTTTTCCATAAGCCACAGGGGTCTCTCTACATATGTTCTCAACTGCAAGCTATTGTCACCTATTCTGAATACCTCAAAAGGACAAATAAAATACTAAAGGCCAACTGTAGCAATTGTTAGTTTCAATATGACAAAAATCATTAACCTCTGCTTTGCCTAGGAGGCAAGCCATTTTTGCTTTAAGCTTAAACTAAGCTCAAAAATTTCTGTGCAATGTGAAATGTCTGGGTACGATTATTCACTTTCAATTAATTATGCTCATTTTGGGGCGGATTTTTGTGGAATATATATTTTATAAATAGGCAATATGGTTCATCTTAAGAACTATTTTACTTCCAAAATTGCTAAAATGACATGTTGCTCTTGGTTGATAACTCTACATGAATTAATTTGACCCACTGGCTGACTTTCATCACATTGTTTCATAACTGTATATAGTAGTTTTCCACTATTTCAGTTTTTGGAACAACTTCCATAATACTAAGAACAAGCTACGTATAAAACATTTGTGGATAGAAACCTCCAGTGCTTGCATAATAATTCAACCGTGTTCTCATTCTGCAATTGGTATCTGCCTTACATTAAGTATTACAATGGTACAGGAAGATGAAAGGATCTTAGGATGAATTGCTAGAAAATGTGCATGCTTTTTCTGGATAATATCCAGTATTTGAGTGGGTAAAGGAAATCCTAGCCTGGTAGTATAAGCTTCTCAGTAGTACATAAAGATTATGATATCAGAAAGGTAAACCTGACATCAAGGCTGTTGTTATTTAACTTCAAAGATAGTTAAAGAAAAGGAACAGCAAGAAATCTGACCCATGCAGCCTTTATTCATAGCCTTGGAAAACTCCTTTTCCCTCCATGCCAAACAGCTCTTTAGTACACTCAATTAGCCTCTCAGAAATCTCTGCTTTCCTCCCTCAAGTGCTCCCCTGTTTGCCCTGCAAAGAACATATTTGATCATGGAATGAAAACAGGAAGTGCTTGTGTACAAAGATACCTCTTGCTCACACTGCTTTTGAGCTAAAGGTTTCCTTATCATAGCAGTCACAGAAAAACTTACTGCATGGCCTAGAAGCTCTTTGAAAATAGATGCATATAATCAGAACAGGCGGCAGTCATAGAGGAAGGAACTATGTAATAGTTGGATTTTTACCTTTAGTCATCCAACTTTTCCTGCAGCAGAGACAACAGAAAATCTCATATTTCATTCCAGTCAATCAGCTTCCTTTTAAATGATGTCATATGTATATTTTAGATCTAAACATAGATTAACCCTATTTAATTAAAAAAAAATTAAGGGTTTATGGATTTTTGCAGTATACAAGCACTAAGCTCCCTTATTTCACACCCACCTTACATTTCATTAATTCCTGTTGCAAGATTTGTTGAAAGCTGCCTTTTAATTTGGGTTTGTAAAAATACTTCTAATTTGGTTATGCAATGCAAATTAAAGTTGCAGCCTTGCCCTAGTCATGAGTGTGTAATTTCCACTGAACTTGGTTTGACTTGTATGTGTATAACTGCATATTGGATTGCAGCCTGCTTATTCCTTTCCTTACACAACTGCCTTTCAAACTATTTGGAAATTGCTGCCACCATCCTTGTCCTCTTAACTCCTACAGCTCTCAGACAGGAGAGGATTTGGGGTATTTCAGGCAAACACATACACAGGGACTCAGAGGTAACATTCAGTTTACTTGACCCTCCTTGGCTGAAAGAAACGTGGTTTTCTCTGCCAATATGCCTCTCAGTTTACAAGGGGACCAGAGCCAGTACCCATCTCCCTGTGTCCCCCATCTAGAGATAACAGCATCCTGCTTTTCTCTGTTGACCTCAATCCTACACCTCTGTAGCATGAAGCAAGTGGCTTAGGCCATGAGAATTATTTCACGAACCCTGAGAGTTGGCAATAATTCACACAAACCCAGTAGTCCAATTATTTAACATTTATTAGGAATAAGAAGGCAAAGGACAGCACAAAGGGACAAAGCAGAATACTGAAAATAAAAGGAGCTTTTTAGCTCAAGTCTATCCTATCCCAAACTACCATATTTTTCGCTCCATAAGACACACTTTTTTCCTCCTAAAAAGTAAGGGGAAATGTGAGTGCGTCTTATGGAGCGAATGGCGCTTCTCAGGAGAGGTGCTGCGCAGAGAGGGAGAGCTGCGCAGCGCCCCTTCAGCGAAGCGCCTCTCCTGCGAAGCGTGAGGAGGAATGGAGCCCCTTCTGTTCCTCCTCCCGCTTCGCTGAAGGGGTGCTGCACAGCTTTCTGCGCAGCGCAGCGCCCCTTCAGCGAAGCGCCTCTCCTGCGAAGCGGGAGGAGGAACGGAGCCGCTTCTGTTCCTCCTCCCGCTTCACTGAAGGGGCGCTGCGCAGAGACAGTGGCCAGCTTGATGCCTGTGGGAAGCCCACAAACAGTACATGAGCATCATAGCACCTCTAAACAGTAGGTGCGTCTTATGGTCGGGTGCGTCTTACAGAGCGAAAAATACAGCAATTATAAACACGCTTCTGGTCTCCTCATGAGTAATGCAATATAGATGTTTAGTTGCATGGTATTCTGATGGTGAATGAAGGGGAAAGGACTGCATAGCCACATCCCATTTAAAAAAGTGTTTCTACCTATCTTGAAGTTGAGTGGCACCTGACACATTCTAGCCAATTATACCTCAGGTCATGTTAGGTAAGGTGGGGCTGGGAAGATGGTGGACACCTCCTGGGGCAGAGGGAGATGGCTATCACTGGGGAAAATTACCCCTTCAGTTATTCTATGACCTTGCTAGACAGGATGTAACCCAGAACTTAGTGTCCTGGGAGCTTGGCAGAAAGGAGGTGCCTGGCTTGTTCAGGCAAAATGGAGAGTAAGAGATCAGGACTGGTTGCCACAGTATGAAACTAGCATCACATACCGTGAGATTTGTATAACTTCCTGTAACTCCAGTAAAAGAAATTCCTCTAACTACACTCTGAAAGGTCGGAGCCAGTTCATTTGTTGAGTCTGAAGATTGGAGTTATTCCTAATTAATATAGTGCGTGTGTGTGTGTGTGTGTGAGTGAGAGAGAGAGAGAAATCAGATTAAAGGTAATTGCATCACGTTGTCTATTTGTTTTGGTTCTCCAAACTACTGTTCAGCTCAAACTCAAACCAGCAGTCAGGTACATGGTGATCAGGCTGTCTTGTCTCTCTTTGGAATGTAGCCAGACAAGTTCCTCCCGTCTAGTGGGTCTGTTTCTCCCCCTACAAGCTTTGCAACTAGAGTCCTGGCTGTAAACGCCAACTCCACCTCCTCCTGCCTGTGATGAAGCATTTTATCTGGCTGCAACCTAAAGAGCCGTGAGGTCTTAGTAAGTCTTTCCTCCTTGCCTTAGTTTGACCTTCACATTAGTGTTCCTCTCAGCCTGACTACGTTTTTGGCCCTGTTCCGCTGCCCCATGTTGCATATCTGAGCAGCCAGACTCACATTCCTGGTTGCCTGGTAGATACTGACATCAGTTCTTTAAACGAGTGCTCTTTTGTTTCAGTTCAGTGGTCTCTGCTTTAAACTGGTGTCTCAGGGGATGGGGCTATCAAGTATGCACCAAGGCTTACTTTTTTTGTGAAGGGGAAAGCAGCACATTGCCATAATTAGTTAATGATTTTAGGAAAACAGTGTGAGAAGAAGGATATACAGTTATTCTCTGTTGTGGGCAAAAACTGGTTGTGGCTTCTCAGTGGCAGCAAGCGAAGATGCAAACTTCTTCATGCCCTCTCCCATGGAACACATTCTCTCTGATCACGAGTGTTTGGATTTTCAATAGGGAGGCCAGGGCCCTTGGCACATGCTGAAAGATAAAAAGCCAAAGTATCTGTACTGATCCAGAAAATGTGAAAGCAAGCCAATATTTTGGGACACTTGATTGGTCCTAATAAAAGTGTTGCCCAACTGGATTTCAATGTTTAAAGACACTGTTTCCTTTATCAGCTCTGTAGAAGTCTGGCTGGTGCGGGAAACGGGGGATTAAAAATTGCAGCACACAATTTCAAAAGTAACTAGATGGCATTTCATATAGATATGCAAGAACACCTTTAGCCAAAGACTTGCCCATGTTTATATGGAGGAAACATACATACCTGGTTTTTATATGATACCGTTACCAGTGTTTTGTTTTTTGCATATAGGTATGTATTTAAAGAGGTACAACTCTGTTCTCTCACCCTAAAATTGCTTGTCATTAAGTCAAAGATAGTCCATAGTGCCCATAGTTCTTTTCAATGGAGAGGAAGTTCTGAAGGTAATTTCACCTTCAGAGCTTTCTTCCTCATGGAGAGTCGTAGCATATACGTTAATAGAATTGAGCCAGCTACAGACCCAGAATCCTGCCAACACTGAGATGATGTTCAAGATCAGCCTTGAGGCTGCATTTCAGGATTAATCTAGGAATGTGATCAGGCGCTATATATTTGAATAGACAAATCACCAATGGAAAATGTTGTGTTGGTACGTTCCCAGATCTAGCAAAAAGCTGCATAAAGTAGTCTTGACTTGATTAGATGACTTGGATTGATGGCTTTGCCATTTAGGAAGTGGGAAGAAGAGAAGAATATTCTCATCAGCTGTGTTGCTTGGGGACCAGAACAGCTTGGCTTTACAAGATCCATGCTTATCTACCCGGCAGGAGACTCTGTAAAATTCCTCGGAGGCCACTATATTGGCATAGAAACCTCTGAGACATCTCATTTAACATTGGAATAACTGGTTGCTAGATCAAAAGTGGCACATAAGATTCAATGCTACTTCTCACAGGGTGCAAGAAAAAACTATGGGTAGTGTTCAATGTCATACTGTTGCAAATGTTCCATTTGTGCAAGCATTTCATCTTGCCAGAAACAATGATTCTCTTTTCCCTGCTGTTCTGGGGGTTCGCCTGATCCACACCCTAAGCATGTGGGGAAAGCCCCATTGCAGAAACGGAAGCCCTTGGTCACGGCTTCTGCTGAGGGATTCATTGGGTGAATCCCACCCACAGAAGAATGGACTGCAGACCTGATGCCAGTGATTGTCTTTTACGTTTTGCCCTGCTCTTTCCAGGCACAAACCTGCACTTAAAAGCTCAGTGTCTGAGCATTTGGGGGGTTTTGCTCTGGAGCTTTCCCTGCAAAAACCTGCTTTTTAGTGCTCAGTTTGGGTTTAAGTGGATTGCCATTTGCTCTGGTTGAGGCTTAAAGAACAGGTTTTCATGGGGAAAGCTTGGAGCAAAAAAAAGGGGGGGGGGGGTTCTTGGACATGGAGCCTTAAAATGTAGACTGTGCCAGGAAAGAGGAGAGGAAAGGTAAGTATGGATAAGCCTTTTCTGAGAGTTTGACAGGGTGGATGAATGAGCAAGGGGTCCTCCATTCACAGGAGTGGCAATTATTCCTCAGCTTCTTGCCACTGTCACCTTCCAGGGCACCTAGGTAGTGTTATTTGTAGCTATGGGAGAAAGGGTACCAAAACAGTGACAATTCAGCAAAAGACATTAATGTCAGAAGCAACCCAGAAGCATGTTAGTTGCCAGAAGGAGATAGTTGTTTTGCACAATCAACAACTTTCAGTTATTCCACTTTCTTTTCAGAGGGAGTAGCCCACCTTCATGAAAAGGAGACTGACAGCAAAGGGAATACAAAGTACATTTTGGAGATACTAGATGCAAGGCCTTTAAAAAATGAGAAAGGTATATCAGTGCAAGAATGAGAGCACTGGTAACATTAGCAAGAAACATTAAAATTGTCTGTGTGCATTTAGGAGGGGGAGCTACGGTAATTATCACAAGTTTCTTGGTACTGTGGGAGAAGTAGATGCATGTTCCATCACAGGTCTCTACCAATTACTCATATTTTATAGGGGCTCTCTGAGGGCATCTTCCCTGAGAAGCCACTAACATTCTGGAGCTGGCAGGGCCAGGCTGTGGCCTATGGGCATTGTTTTAGAAAAGTGTTCTGGGATTTGTTGAAAAGCTTATCAGGAGTTTGTCAAAGGAAAGATAGTAATGGGAGACAACATTGCACTGAAAGACAACGAAGTAGGTTTTCTGTGTTTTAGGGTTGTTAGACTTTTCCAATCAGACGTTCTAAAAGACACAACGGAAGTGGCTGTACATGTAGGAGGGGATGCTACATTCACATAGAGTTGTCTCCAGTAGTTGTGAGAGTCGAAGACAGCTGCCAAAGTTTGTTCCTTTCCACCTGTCTGCAGACCTGCACCTTCTGAAAAGCCTTTCAAGATGGTTCTGCAGGGCTGGAATAACCTGAAATCAGGAATAGGAACCTTGCACCAGTCTTCTTTGGCGATCACTCGTAGCTGAGCAAGATTGTCTTCCATAAACACGGTTTTAACAATGAGTGACTGTGGAGGCCAATTCTGGTTCCACACGTCCTTCCACAGTGGAGTCCACTGACACAAGGTTCCTGCACTTGATTTCAGATAATTCTCCCCTCTCGCTGTAGAAGCATCAGAAGAGAACCATTCGTACCATCCATAGCTACAATCCTATACCCACCTACCTGGGAGTAACCCCCAATGAACCCAATGGAACTTCTGAGTAGGCATGTATAGGATTGTGCTGTTAGAGCCAAACATTTTGCCGTCAAGTATTGTACAGTCAGTAGGATTGTAAAATTGGTGGAAAACAATGTCAAATGGGGCTGGGTATGCTTATTTTCAACATAGTTGTTTGGTTGCTTTTATGAGACAAAGATCTGTTTGTATTATGCAGTTGCCTTGCTGAGAGAGAAAAGACAGATACAGAGAGAATGAATGTGTTCCAGCTCTGTATTGATTTCTACTAGACAAAGGAAAACATCTGTGAATTGTTTGAGGATGAAAATTACTTAGGGCTACCTGCATTTCCACCATCATTGTTTAATTCCAGGAAATGATGTCATATTGCATGAAACAGCATTATTTGATTCTTTTTTACGTTACCCATGGTGTCATAAGAACCTTTATTATGCCGCAATGTTTCTAATTAGGCACATGCTTGTATATAATTGCATCTGTGTATGTATATCTAGTGTGTTTTAATGTATAAATGTATGCATTAAACAGATTTTAATGCATAAATATGCTATAATGTATTGGGAGCATGGGGAATGGCATTCTGAATAGGCTGCCAGGTTTCAGAAACATCTCTTGGCTTATTTGTACTTCAAACTGGATATCAGAGTTCCCATCAGCATTAGCTCCATTTCTACAAAGGATCTCTGTGGACAATAAGCTACGTACCAGTGAAGCTGAGAATGGGTGCAAAGTGGCAGAGCTGCCCACTCCAAGGCTCTGCTAACCTGAGTACACTGCTGTGGAAGTGAGGCAGGCAATGGGGAGGCCACTTTCCCGCCCCCTATAACTGCATCCATTCCCCCTACCCTGCTCCATTCTATATAAGTTACTAATGCTCCAAGTGCAAGTAACTTGATGGCATGCAAAAGTCTGGGTGTAAATATGAGGAGTCTGCATGAACACACACACACACACACACACACACACTGCCTGCCATACCTTCTTACCAACATACTCACACCAGTAGATTTGAGATGATGGGAAAGAACAGGGAAAACAGACATCTGGTGCACTTTTTAGAGTTCTTCTACGCATGAATGTTGCACTAGTGTCCAACTGAATCATTTTTAATCTCTCATTTAAAAGAATAAATAAAAATATACTTTTTTAACAGAGGCCAGTATATTTAGGCTTTTAGTCCTTTGCCATATCATTTCCTCTTTTATAAAATATGGCGCCTGTGTCAATTCTGTCACCATCTGTCTTTTTGATTTTGTTTTTTTTGCTATTCTTACAATTACAGAGACAATCCAAACTGTAAATAATTTAATTTTAGAAACCTTACTGAGACAAGAAATTTGCATTTAGTATGCTGTAGATGGGAGACACCGCTATACTATTCCAGATGCTACATATATGCTCTTTATTACTAGAAATTCACCATTTTGCATGCTACTGTTCTCTGTTTGACTTCTAAATTATACAGGCTTAAATTCTCCTTCCTTGTCTTTCTTCCAGTTCTATTATAAACACACAGCCTATCAGAGTGTATTGCATAAGCAAGTCTACGGGGATATAACTAGATTAAAAATAGCTACAAATATAAGCAAAATATTGGCTTTGTAAGTTCTACTATGCCCAGGAATGTATTGTTTGTGGTGGTATCTTTCTTCACAACCAATCTTCCTCCCACCCCTTAAATAACATTTTTTCAGTGCATCAAAAGAAAACCTGTTTCCTGGAGTTCACATCTCCCTTCTGCTCTACATCCATCTCATATTCATATTATATAGAAGAGGTGCACTTGGCCCTAGGGAATATGTTTTCCTTCACAGATGGAGTGAGGGTTATTGCCTCTTTCTGACTCTTCTGTGTGATTTATGCTCCCTCCCACCTTGTGAATGAACACAATAACCCTCTTTCTAGATTAGTTCACTTAAGTGTGGTATAGCCAATGAGATCATGAAGATGGATTTTTGATTCACAGAATAGGGTTGGATAAGTCATTGACACAATTCAGATATAGCAGGAAATGATGCTTTTTCACTACCTGAATGAATTACATGCATTCTCCCTTTCTTTCTCTCCTTGTTCATAAGCCAGTGGAGGAGTTTTTTTTAAAAATCGACTTCTGGTTTGAAACCAGCCACAATTCTCTGTGACATCTGAGATCAGACAACTGTGGTTTGTTTAAAATAGACTTTTAGAATAAGCCAAGGTATGAAATACAATTTGATCCTTACTAACCATAGCTTGGGACGCGGGTGGCGCTGTGGTCTAAACCACAGAGCCTAGGGCTTGCCGATCAGAAGGTCAGTGGTTCGAATCCCCGCGACGGGGTGAGCTTCCATTGTTTGGTCCCAGCTCCTGCCCACCTAGCAGTTCGAAAGCACGTCAAAGTGCAAGTAGATAAATAGGTACCGCTCCAGCGAGAAGGTAAACGGCATTTCCATGCACTGCTCTGGTTCGCCAGAAGCGGGTTAGTCATGGTGGCCACATGACCTGGAAGCTGTCTGTGGACAAATGCTGGCTCCCTCAGCCTATAGAGCGAAATGAGCACACAACCCCAGAGTCATCTGCAACTGGACCTAATGGTCAGGGGTACCTGTACCTTTACTTTAACCATAGCTTACCTCACAATTCCCCATGTTCAGACATCACAAGAAACTGTAGCCTGCGTAAAACTGGGAGTAAATGCTTCTTATCTCCTCCTCTGGCCACTTGTGAAGGAGCAAAAATGATGCCACACAGGACCTAATCCTGTTTACCAGCACAAGGTTTGGATCCTATGAGGTGCTGTTTCTTTGTGAATGGCTTTTCTCCATGCATGGAAGCCGCTCACAAAGGAGCAGCAAACAGCACTACACATGGAAGGATTTGTTCCTGTGTGGTGCTGCTTCAGGACACTGGAGAAAGAAAGAAGAAGCCACTGATCCCTACCTTGTCCTGTGAAGAAGAGCTGGTAGGTTCCTCCTTTTCACGGTTTCTCCTTCCTGCCCATACCTGCCTTGCCTTCCTATGCCCTACCCACTGAGAGTCCCAATTTGCTATGTGACTGCCACACAACACAACTCATGGCAATCCAGGGTTAGCTCAACATGACTGAACCAATGCCTGGATTTTCCCAAATCATCCTGATTTGGTTCAGGTCTTGGGACTCAGCAGAATCTGATGCACAGTCCTAGTAGGAACCAAAGTAACATGAATGGTTGCATTGACCACAATGTCCAAGATGAAATTACTCTAAATTACAAAAGACAGGTAGAGTCTGGAATTCAATGTAGAGGGTTTTTTTAAAACTAAAAAAAAGAAAAAAAGAAAGGCTGAATAGAATCATAGACTTGTAGTATCATAGAATCATAGCGTTGGAAGGGTCTATGAGGATCATCTAGTCCAAACCCTGCAATCCACTAGAGCATCCACAACAGATGGCCACCCCAGCTCTGCTTAAAAACCTCCAAGGAAGGAAAATCCACCACCTTTCGAGGGAGTCTGTTCCACTGTCAAATAGCTCTTACTGTCAGAAAGCTCTTCCTGATGTTTAGTTGGAATCTGCTTTCTTGTAACTTGAATCCATTGGTTCAGGTCCTACCCACTGGAGCAGGAGAAAACAAGCTTGCTCCATCTTCCATGTGACAGCCCTATAAATATTTGAATATGGATATCTTCAGTGCTATTTTTATAGAAAAAGAGGTGCTAGAATTCTCCATAAATAAGCCTCCCTTGTTCTCTTATAATGTCAATGGCGCCCACCTGAGAGGTGCTGGAACTAAGTTCTGGTGAGTTCCTGCTGAAAAAAAGCACCCTGGCTATCATATCTCCTCTCAGGCTCCTCTTATCCAGGCTAAACATACCCAACTCCCTCAACTGTTCTTCATAAGGCTTGTTTTCCAGACCTTTGATCATCTTGGTCACCCTCCATTGCACATGTTCCAGCTTGTCAACATCATTCTTAAATAAGAGTAGATTTTTATTGATATGTAAGTTGTTCTGGAGCTTTAAATAAATAAATAATCAGCACCCATGGAGTATTTTCTTAAATAATTCCTATACAGTGGTAACTCTGGATGTGAACGGGATCCGTTCCGGAGCCCCGTTCGCATCCTGAAGCGAACATAAGACGCGACTGCGCATGTGCGCGGGTTGCGTTTCACCGCTTCCACGCATGCACGTGACATCATTTTGAGCGTCTGCGCGAGCGGCAAAACCCGGAAGTAACGCGCTCTGTTACTTCCGGGTCGCCGTGGAGCGCAACCCGAAAATATTTAAGTTGAAGCGTATTCATCCCGAGGTATGACAGTACATGTTTAAAATATTAATTGGAATTAATTGTCTGTGTAGTTTTTCATAAAATATATGTAATTGGAAGCTTGCTAATTTATTTTTTATCAAAAATCCACATGAATGACCGATTCTGGCATAACATTTTGCGCATGCTCGCACACGCACAAACACATGCAAAGGAATGGTTCCCAAAGCAGTCCTGTATCAGAGGGTATTCCTGTTAGAAGTGGCTTTACATCTTATTGAATACTGCTTAGCTACTGAAGGCTATACTACTTAGTGCAGGACCATAGACATATTTACATGTATTGCATTAAATATATAACAGTGCAACCAATTTGAAGGCCCCAAATTGGTCCACAGCAGATTGGATCAACTCGCCTTTATTAGTACTTCATTTTGTGTATGTTTCTGTATGTGTCAGAAAGTCTTGTGAGAATGTTACACACATTGTGTTGTACACAGTCAGTGCCCAATCAAGACACATACAGTGGAATATTACATCCATCCAGTAGCTTTTTATAAAAGATTATTAAAAGGAAACTTTAAAGGTTTTTAGCACAAAAACCATTGCAGCTACGTTTGAATTTTGTCAGTGCTAATCCAATTCATGTTTCATGCACCTATATAAAAGTTCAAATCAGGGGTCAGATCAGGTCCAGATCAATCTATTCCAGACTTGGGGGTCAGTCCAGATCACTGAGTTGGAACCCAAATCAGAACAAGAAAGAGGGGCTTTACATAGTCCTGTTTAAATACTTTAAAATGTATACAGTAATTTGAAAATAAATGTACTTTGTGAGCAATTTAGGGGTTAAAAAACTATCTTCTGAAAACTGTAACTGTTTCCTCAGGTGTGGTTTTTTTGTAACTGTGTTTTTAGCAGACTTCTTTTAATTGCTTGTTTGTTTTCTGCTAATTTGTTGATGAACATTTTAAAGCATTCAGTGAAAGTCTTACTGACTGTTTTTCAGTACAGTTGGTGAGTTGCATTTTAATGGTTTACAATATGATAATAAACCAATGTTTTCTTAAAATTCTGATATAATTCTGTCTCACATAATGTTCATTATTGTTAAATATTTCACATATGGTTTCATGTGTATCTGAAGTGAGCCTTTGTAGAAAATTTGCCGTACCTTAATCAATCTTAGCTGCTTTGTCTTTTTTTTATACCTGAACTTTTATCACACAAAAGTCTGGTTTTCATATCACGCTAAGTCAAACCATGGCTTAGCATGAATCTTCCAGGGAGAAAATTACAGTTGCTTCACTCTTCCCTGGTTATTTTGCTGCTGTGCTATGCTAAGCCATAGATTGGATTAGCATACCATCTTAACAAATGCTTGTGGTTTAGCTCTCTCCAGACTAATGGTGACACAGCAGCAAAATAACTGAGCAGGAGCAAAGTCTACAGGTTTGCCAGTTCACACTCCCTGGGAATCTACACCATACCACTTCACACGGGTCTGGCATGATGACATGTGAGCCAGGCCATCTTCTTGGGCACAAATAAGCTGCAAAGAGAAAGAACCTTATTCCCCTACCCTGCAAAATACTTTCCTATTTTTTCAAACATGATGCATTTAGAGAAGGTTCAGGTTTACATGGTGCAGTAAATGGTTGCCATTCATCTGTCTCAGGCGCCTTGGGGATGAAGTCAAACCATTTGAGAGTTACAGCTCCTGGTGTGGTTGTAGAGATCAACACGGGAAAGACATGTTTTGTTGCATCCGGGGCAGATGAAGGCATCTGTTGTGCTGGTAGGGGTATGCTATGACATTTTTTCTTTCTGCATCCTCCCAGCAGTCATTCTTCCTCTGGTTATTTGCTGTGGATATTCCAGGACTAGTAACATAAAAATAACCAGCTGTATGTGCCATGCAAAAACTCACAGTGGGTGAGTTTCAGTATAGTTCTTTCTGAAAATTACTCTAGAACTCTTAAAACCTGTGAAATTTCAAATTTGGCTTTCTAGAATGACATCTCTGGTCAAAACTGCAACTGGAATTAGATGGTGATATGTCCTCAGCATGGTCTGCTATCAATTACCGTATACATCCAAAATTCAGTAAAATTTTGAATTTGGCTTTCTAGGACGATGCCACAGCTCTAAGTGGCAACTGGAATTAGATGATAATATACACTCAGTATAGTCTGCTGTTGAAGACTTTATTCATACCAAACTACAGCTCCAGTAAACTTTTTCCTAAGACTTTGTATTCTTTGAAACAAGCCCTCAGGGCTCATGAGCTTTCTATTCTTTGCCCTGTAGGTTTCCTCTAGGAAGAGCTAGCTAGCCTAAAAGAGGCCAAATATCACACAACTGAGCTGGTGGGAAATTCAAACTATTTCAAGCAAAGGAGTCAATAGAGCTGCTGTAATGAAACGTATTGTTCAGAGTGAGATTGCTGTGTTATGGATCTCATGCTGAATATCAGGTTTGGGATTTTTTATTATTACGAAACTAGCCTGAGGCCAAACTGGTGAGAATCTGAAAGAGACACAGAAGGAAAGAGAGTGTGTTTGGAGTTTCAGGACTTTTATGAGATTTATTCCCTAAAAATGCAGAAAAGATTGAAAGAACAGGAGAGAAGTGTGGTCTGAAAGTGCCCCTGCAGTAATCTTTTCAACTGCTTTCCTCTCCCCACAATAGCTACTAATGATTTGGAGATAGAGAAGGAGTGTATGTAAAGTAAATATATGAATAGTAAATGAAAGTTGAGAGGCACATGAAAGGGAAGTTAGAGCAAAAAGAGAAAAAGTAGGGTGAAATTATAAGTAAATGTATATGTGTGGGGGGGTCTTGTTGCTGAGGTTTTGGAATAATGTAGAAGCAAAAACATTAAAGAAAGCTCGTTTGCTTGGACTTAAAAAAAATTCAACTAAGCAAAATCATTTGATAAAATAATGATGAAAATATTCCTTCATTGCTAGAGCTGATTTGAATGCAAAATACAAAACAGATTTTTCCCATAGACTAAAAAAATAGCTGTGCATTATAATGTGTATTATCATGCAGCTCCCATTTTTATTTTTATGTATAATTGATCTGTGTAGAAGAAATAAAAATATATCATTTTTACATTTGTAAGGAGCATATGTATGCAAGTGTTGTACATAAGACTAACAGACCAAAGTATAAATCTAACTGGATTAAAATCCAATGTGTAAGATACAGTCACCAACATGGACTGTGTGAACCATTGGATATTGCTGTCTACTAAAGAATAGGCTTTCCCCCTAAGATCTGTTGCCATTTGTGCCTTAAATTCTAGCTCTATGTCTGATAAACTGTCAGACAATCCAAATAGCTGTTGTTATAATTATTGCTAAGCCTTCTATAATTTACAGTGCAGCCCTGTGCATGTGAATTTAGAAGTAAGTCTCAGTGAGGTCTAGAAGTTAAGTTAAGGATTGCAGCTTCAGTAATTTGTGGCGTGATTATATATATATATATATATGAATTGTAGAGTTGGAAGGGACCACGATGGTTATCTAGTAGCACTTTTTGGGTTCAACAGCTTAAAGCAGACTGGAGTCCATGTTTGTTTGCATGTTTGTTTTGCTATCATACTCCCAGACTGGCATTATTGTAGGTTTTTTCATGAATAACTGTTTAACTCTTTGCTTTAGTTACTGTAGACTGTGCTGTATAAAGCAAAATGTCATTTACTTCCAGCAACCATGTTTATGGCATTCAGTTATATGTGAACAATGAATCTAGTCCGCTCTATTATTTTCTCTAAGATTATTTAAGATCATACAGCTAAATATCAAAAGACGTAGGCTTGGAGTCAAAGAACCATCAGAGGAAGCGGGGAAATATAGTACGTAATGCTGTTCTCTGAACTCTTGTGGTAGCTAGTGGATTATTTTGTTAGTTCAGTGTTACAATGTATCTTATATTGTGATACTAGGAACATTACAAGAATAAGGAAGAACAGGAGTTGCAGGTTGCAGGTTGCAGCATGTACACTCTTATGGATTATAGAAAGGTCTTGAGTTTTGGAAAAAAGAAAGCATCGTTCAGTTTGGGTCTCCCCCCCCTCACACAATGCTCTTTTGCTAGGTTGGAAAAGGCATTCTTCTAGTGGAAGACACCTTTCTAGGCAAGCCACTGAGATGTCTTAAGGTCATGGGAGCAGTGGCGTAGCGTGGGGGGTGCAGGGGGGCCCGGCCGCACCGGGCGCAACATCGGGGGGGGCGCGCGCACTCGCAGCTCTCTGCCTCTACCTGGCTCACTCACTCTCTCTCACTGCAGTGCTGGCTGTGCGAATCCGATCCGAGCCGCCGGGTCGCCGCCCACTGTGGAGGGGAGGGTGCCAGGCGTGCGTTGCGGAGAGAGAGCGAGGGACTATCTGGGGGAGGGACAGTGCAGCGGGGGGGGGGGGGCGCAAATTACTTGCCTTGCCTCGGGTTAGGGGGTGCAAATTACTTGCCTTGCCCCCTAACTTATAACAGTCCTCACGGGTAATGTTTGTGGGGGTGCTCTGCTGTGGATTGCAATTCATACCTTTCAGATATGGATAGAGGGAATTGTTGGCTCACATTTGCTGTGCTTTGAAAAAGGGGAAGGAATCATGTTAACATATACCTGATTATTCTTATTGCCTCTCGGAGCTATAAATAATGTGATTACTCGCTGATGTCAGACATACTGTACTTTATATTTCTTTTGTGTCTCTTTAAAAAAAAAGCAGTAGTGGAAAGTGTTTATTTTGATGGTACTATGTATTGATTTTATTTTAACAGTGCTTACTTAAAGTAACTAATGGTTCTGTTCCCATAGCACTTAAAAGTTGGAGTTCACTCATTGTGGTTTTTTGATTTAGTCAATTTTGTTTTCATTATTTCTGAAATTCACACTGAGGAATGCTCTCCTTAATACATTTTAACATTCTAATAAGGGGGGGGGAGGGAAGAGAAGATAACAATTTGTGATTAGTTTGTGTTTAGAAAGCCACATTATCGCCTACAAACTACAGTGGAATTCATAAATATGTGTATCGTAACATAGCGTTTTAAATAGTAGTATTTGCATCGGTCTTCTAAAATTAAAATCACAGATAATAAAGTGGAACAAATGTACTAAGGGCATGGGAAGTAGGTTAACATTCCAGCTGTTGTGTAGGACTTTTCCTACTATAACCACTTTAGTGACCCTAGATGGATAACCCAGCTATTTATACTTTTCATACTGGTTTGTGCTGCAAACCCCCCAAAATGGTGCAATAATTAAAACAGCAACTAAAGTAAAACACTACCCTGAACAACTGAAGCATATAATATTCAAAATAAAATAAGGGTTATAAAATGGGAAATATAAACAGCATCAGAGAAATATTTTCACACCAGTTCAGTCAGCTGAGGTGGTGTATAGGTGTCCCCCCTCTTACGCAAGGGTTACATTCCGCACACAAAACTGAAATCATGTAAAGTGGGCAGCATCCCACTTTAATAAGATGGGCACATGGGGAGTAGAGAGAGAGGTGTACCACGAGGGCTGCTGTCTTGAAGTCACTCAGAGCCACTACCTGGCTTGGGGCCACTGCCCAGCGTGCCTTCCCTCACTTGGGGCTGCTGCCCCGAGCCTTCCCTCCAGTCCCCTCCTCCATTGCAGTGGGTGAGTGAGTGTCTGAGAGCAACTTCCAGGCAGCAGTTTATTTATTTCACAGTGACCTGCATAAAAGCGGTCATACATGAGTAAAAGGTAAAGGTAAAGGACCCCTGACAGTTAAGTTCAGTCACAGACAACTTTGAGTTTCCGGCGCTCATCTCGCTTTACAGGCTGAGTGAGCTGGCGTTTGTCCGCAGACAGTTTTTCCGGGTCATGTGGCCAGCATGACTAAGCTGCTTCTGGTGCAACGGAACACCGAGACCAGAGCAGCACATGGAAACTCTGTTTACCTTCCCACCAGAGCGGTACCTATTTATCTACTTGCACTTTGATGTGCTTTCGAACTGCTAGGTTGGCAGGAGCTGGGACCAAGCAACGGGAGCTCACCCCGCCACAGGGATTCGAACCTCTGACCTTCTAATCGGCAAGCCCAAGAGGCTCAGTGATTTAGACCACAGTGCCACCTGCGTCCCCTTCATACATGAGTAGAACTCAGCTAAGTGGGGTGATGCCTGTACTGCAATATCGTATATATAACCCAAGCTACAACCATGTCAAGATGAGTCCAGTTATGTACTACACATCAAATCACATGTACCTATTATACATTTGCAGCAGATGAAACAATTAAGCACTGTGGGAAACGTGGGGAACTACAACCAGTCAGTTAATCCACAGCAAAGGATGCCAAAGTAAATAATTCAAGAACAGGAGTCACAGTGCAGAGTACATATCATGTCATACACTTCAAGAATATGATCAAAGATTCATGCAAGTAGAAGATATTCCAGAAAACCTTTACTACTGCCTAGGACAAGTGACTTGGCAGATAACTTAAATACAAATATATGCACCCCTTTGCTGAATGTGTCATATTTCTGACTTTCCTCTGCTTAAACTCAAATATACACACCAAAATGGTAATAGAGCAGCACCCTGTCTCTGTATGGTCCTGTGAATACTTGTCATGGTACACCATTCTTCTGATCGGCTACCAGAAATTAAAATAAGCAGGGTTACAATATAGGTTTAGCTATAGATAGAAAGAAGGGCACAAGAAGAAGGAGACGACAGAGGATGAGATGGTTAGACAGTGTTCTTGAAGCTACGAACATGAGTCTGACCAAACTGCGGGAGGCAGTGGAAGACAAAAGTGCCTGGCGTGCTCTGGTCCATAGGGTCACGAAGAGTCGGACACAACTAAACGACTAAACAACAACATAGATAGAAACACACTTTTACACACACATGTACGTGCAGAGGCGGAGCTAGCTGCTCCGGCACCTGGAGTGGTGCATATGCTGTATACCTGGGGGCAGGGGTGGGGCGAGTGTCCTAGGGGGGCGCTGCCCATCCCAGGGGGCAGTGTGGCGATGTCACTCCCCAGGGATGACACTTGGGGCGGAGCGCACCCACCGCACCCCCTTCCTCCACCAGTGCGTACATGTAGAATTAATATGAGCTATAGTTAGGCCTTTTTTCAGCTGGAAATCACAGGAACTCAGTTCCGGCACCTCTCAGGTGGGCACTATTGTCATGGAACAAGGGAGGCATTCATGGTGAGTTCCAGTACCTCTTTTTCTAGAAACGTCGTACTGGTTATAGTAATTACTAAACTTGCCTATCATATCAAGCAGCATAGGTGCATTCACTGTTCACACGGATACACTCTGCATTCTTGCCTTCCATTTGCCTAGCACCCAAACAACAGTATATTAACACTGACTTGATTATCTATATTTTCCCCAGTTTCATTGGTAACACTCAGGCTAACCTGGGACCTTTTGCTACTTAAGGCAAAAGTTCCTGCCTGCCAATGCCTTCTACCCTGCAAGTGCACCACACCTCACTGCCACCACAGGTGCATCTATAGCAGTGGAGGCAGCAGTGGCGTGGGATGCTGACAGCAGTGGAGGAGGCGGGTCTTGGAGGAGGCAGAGTGGCATGTCTGCATAGGAGGCAGTGGTGGTGAGTGGGGCAGATCTCTGGCCCTGAGGTGTCCACCTCCTCTTGCTTCATGGGCTGGTTGGCTATGGCACCACCTTTAATTCCTCTACTGCATATTAATTTGGCATCAGCAGGCTGCTTTGTGTTTTGTAGAACAGAGAAATAATGCAGTTCCTGCTCAGAATGTTTACAGTTGAAGGTTGATAACTGGCAGCTCCCAGGTTGCACATGAGGACGCATGCACACCAACACCTGAAATATACATTTTCAGGACCTACTGTATCCCTGTGACTGCATTTATTAGTGTATTTTACATTGCTTTAACTGGCCTGGGACATTAGAGTGAAGGGTGGGAAAGAAATCAAATTAGTGACAGATAATAATCACAATATGAATATCATCCTATGGGCTTTCTGAAACTGCTTAGAAGAAATGGAGTTAGGAAAGGCAAAGAAGGCAGTAATTTTTGTCGCATCCCACCTGTCTTTCCGTCAGTTTCTTGGAATTTTTCTCCCAGCCACACCTTTCTGCTTCAGGAAAAATAAAGGAACAGGTGAGGAAGATAATTAGCATCTATATCCCCTCCAGCTAAAAAGTAGCTCAGTATGAAAACTAGAAGAATGTGGGTGACAGAAAGAACTTCCTGTGTTCCTTTGCTCCATCGCATGCTCCTCTCCTCCTAATCCTGTTATTTTACAGAATGCAAAATGGGAGGGCCCACTTTGGGAAAGACACTCAGCCTGAAACGTGACCCACCAGCCTATAATTGTAATTGGATAGACAAGCAGGGATTGTGGCCACACATAAACCCTGACCTCATCTGTATAGGCCGGGGGAACAAGGTATAACTAATCACCATACCTTGGGAGACCTGGCCCTGCAAAGGGCCAGGGTAGCCCACCCTCTACTCCCACCCTTTCAAGTTGCTAGGGAGGCCTTCTTACCCCATGCCCTTTGGGGACCTGCAGCGGCCACAGATGCACCCGGAAGCACCTCTGTGGCTACAGTGGGCCCAAACAGAGTCCCCGTGGCGGAGGCACAGGCCCCAGCCTAGTCGCTGCCACAAAGCTGGAGCACCAGAGCTATGTCCCCCATCCTCAAGAGGTTCCGAGGGTGGCAACATGAGAACAGGCCTTTTCTGTGGTGGCTCTTCTTCCATGGAATGCTCTCCCCATAAAGGCTCATCTGTCTCCATCATTACTTGTCTTTAGGTGCCAGGCAAAACATTCCCTTTCCCTTAATGGCCTTTGGCCATTAAATAATCAATGGCCTGTTCAAGTATTTTTTTAGGGGGGAACTGCTATTATGGTTATTTTATTATTATGCTATTTATTATTATGCTTTTTATAATTATGCTCTTTAAAATATGTTCTTAATGTTGTACACCGCCCTTGGATCTTTTGATAAAGGGCGGCATATAAATTGAATAAATAATAATGACAATAATTTATTATGCATATTAGGCACATTCTACATTTCAAGTCACAGGGACTTGTTTTCTTCTGTACATTCCCATCATAAAGCAACAGAAGCTTTACCAAAGTCCACTTTTTAGGTACATTGACATTTGTGAGCCATGACAAGGAAGATGAGATGGAGCAGTCAAGGTGCAGAAGAAAGGATTTTCCAAAGCTTCTGTTGCTGTGTATGCTTTGGAGGGGTGGGTTAAGGGGTCCTGTGTTGTATTTTGGCTTTCATGAGAGTGGTTCACTGAGCAGTAGTAACCTTGCTGGCCTCTTTAATTCAAAGTAAGAATTAATTGCCAAATAGCTAATTTGAAATACAGGAGAGCCAACCAAAGAAGGTGAAGTCTGAAAAAAAATGTATTTATTGGTCTCTAATGTTTATGCAGAATGAGTCTGGCAGTGTTACAAATTCCAAATTGAAAAAGAACCCTTTTATGCATCTATATATATTGTCAAAGATTTGTCAGTCCTGAAGGTAGCTTAGATATTTCAAAGGCTGGAGAAACTTCTGTTTGATGTGACTTGTATTGCATCAAAAGAACCTTTCCAGTTACCTAATCCCCATACCTGCCACAGTCTTCTAATTGTCTTGGGAAAACAAAGTCCCATGAATACATTTATTTGGAACTGCATTTTAAAAATAACTATCCATCTTATATTCCAGTTGAAAGAATTACATAATTTGGATTTAAGCCTCCCCAAGTGCAAATTTGAATTTTTGGTATTAATTCCTGCAGACACCATGCACTTCTATTTGCAGCCTCTTTGAAACTGCTAAAGGCCTTATTGAGAAACTGCTACCATTTCTGTTAATCACAGTCTGCCATATACAGGCTCTAATGACATTATTGAGACCGTGATCTCAATGCTAATCAATAGCACTGGGATATAAGAAAGGTATAAAACACTGTAATATGTGAAAAAACATAAATGCTTTCTATGTGCTGTTTCATTTGCCATATGAAGCAGCAGGGCTATAAATCTTTGCTGTGCTGTTTGAAAATTGAACATGAGGCTGCTAAATTTATCAGTCATTCTTATTTTTGTGTAGTAGCATTTTCACTTTGGTTTCTCTTATGAAGTAATACTCCTCCAGGCCTCTGTATAAGAATATATTTCTTTTCTTTTTTTCTTGGTCAGATAATATTTGATGAATTTTCTGCATGTTACAAACCATGTTTTTTTGGCCACTGGTTTTTCCCCCCCTTTTTACATTCATTTGATATAGAAAAGCAAAACAAAAACTTTTTAATATAAAATTAAAGAAAACAATACATTATTTTAATAAAGGCATTTGCATTGAGGGATGGGTAGAATTTAAGACTTCTCCATGATACTTTGGAAATATATTAAACCTGAAACCTAATGAAACTGCATAATCACTTTTTTTTGGTTAGTGGTTATAGTCTATGAACTACCAAGGAAAAAGTAGAAAGCAAGACTGCTACAGATGTGACTGGCTATGAATATTCATGAATGCCATTGCTCCTCCTTTTCTACCAGCATCCTAGTCATATTCTCTCTCTCTCTCTCTTCATTTTCTTTCCTCCATACTGTGAAGAAGACTGCAGCTTTATTTTGGTAACAGCCTAGCATGATACAGTTATCGGTGGCCTCAGAAGCCTTTCCTTCCATTAAAAAAAAAAACAAAGAGGAAAAAAAGAAAAATTGTAATTATCCACAGTTTTATGAATCCACCACCCCTTAATGTTCATTATTTAAACCAGCAGCAATTACAAGTTCAAAGGGGTTTAGAGGGCCAGCAACCCGCATAATCACTGCCAAATTAAGCGGGACTCATTCGTCACAGAAGAGTACACTCTGAGCAGTGAATCATGCATGCAGTGACAGGCACTGATTTACATAAAGACGAAATCTGTGCCCTCTAGGGCTGAGCATTACTTTATCTCAGTAGCCCTGTGATATATGAATTTTCTTATGCTGCTGGGAAGGTTCAGAGACTGATACTGCCAAATTCACAGTACTTTATTCTGTCTAAAACTAGCATCACTGCCACAAATTTGTATACTTATGTATACAGCTAATACTCCCTCCTTTCCTCAGTGTAAATCATTTGATTGTTAGCATGAGTTTTCATAATCATTTAAAACCTGCTTTGCCTGGTCTTCTGAATCCTTTTTTTATTTTCTGACTGACGTTATTCCATAAGGATTAATAATTCTTAAAAACTATATTGTCCCCCAAGAACATTTGGTTTTTTGTTTTGTTTATTTCTACGGTATTATATCCTGCTCATTAGGAAAGTCAGGAAAATCAAAAATTGTGTCTGATAGATAAATCTGGGTTTCTGAATGCAGACTTTATCAATGGGCAGTTACTTCAGGATTTTCAGGTTTCCACATTATTGAAGGCAACTTGTTATAGATGGAATGCACACTAATTCTGTATAGGGTCACTTCTGAAGCTTCATCACAAATGTGTTTCATCATGCAAGCACATCCCAGGGAGGAGTAACCAGAAGGGTTGTGTGAGAGAGGCTGTGTGTGTGTGGCTTATCAGGCAAAATGGCAGCCTAATCATTGGGCTCCACAAATCTCCAAGTTTTAAAGGGCTACAACTTTTAAAAGGAATCTTTAAAGCAAGGTTAAATTTCTAAAAGCATAGGTCCAGTTGATGGAAGGATACAATGAAAGACCAATAAAGTTCTGAAATGGAATATCACCAGAGAAAACTTTTTTGACAGTTCAGAATACTTGAAGGAGGAGAAAGAAACTATAATGGTGAAAGAAAGTGCTAAAATGTTTAAGGATGTGAAATTGACTAACACCATGTCAGTAGCTTGTGGTATCACCTCACTGAGTCAGCGGGTGAGAAGCAACCTGCTGGTAGCCTGGGCAGCCGTGCTGACAACAGCATTGACCGCTCTGGAAGCAAAATAGGTATTTTATCAGAACTGATGGATATTTCAAAAAGAATGGAAGAAGCAACAAACCTGGGGTTGAGGCACTAGCTAAAGATCAAATGAAGAACCAGTAGATTAGTCTCTGCAGACCAGAAGAAAAATAAAAATAAAATGCAAAGTTAGATGTCTTGAAGAGGCCATACTCTCCAGGAACACATCACACCAGCTATCAATATTTTTATGGAGCCAACATACCTTCATTAGGTAGGCTAAACTGGTGGTTCAGGCAAAGCCAGTTATCTTTATTGATGTGAATTGTCACCTTGTATGAATAGTTTCAAAGAGAAAGCCAAAGGAAGAGTATGAAATGTTTTACATCCTTTGAACAACCTACAATTCTATGGTTCTGTTCTATGAAGTACAGAAGTGTTGAGAGAACTCTACACTCAGGTCCTTAACAGGGCAGACTAATACAAGAGTAGATCAAATAACAAAAGCTTTCCAGATTAACTGTATTCATTCAAGTTAGTTCCGACAGAGTCCAATGCTCTCCCACTTCAAATTAAGAGACTGAGTGGTTCAAGTTCCTAGACTCTCAACAGCATGAAACCATGGTAATTCCACTAAGCCAGAACTTACTAAAGGCCTTGTTGATAAATATCAAAGGGCCAAACTTCCCGGTTAAATGCATGAGAATTATGTCATATGTTTGAGAAGGCATAATTTTGTTGCAGGAAATTCACTAAAAATTGCTAACACATAACTTACTGAACAGCATATGGATTGAGGGGATCAATTCTGTGCCCCAGGCATGTTTAAATCAAGGAGGGTAACAATGGTCATAGTTAAGAAGTGCCAGTCTATGCTGAGGTGGAAGGGCTGGTTCCTTTTTGTTAAAGGGGGGGTAGGTTAGAAATAGCATACAAGTAACTCACAACTTATGTGCATTTCAGTTGTGTGCATTCAGCTTTATATGCTTGACAGTTTTTAAAAAGAAAGGGGGTGGGCATCCAGGAAAAAAGACTTTGGCAAGCCCACCCACCATTGAACTCAATGTGTTGTGACTATACACAATTTGGGGTTCATGCACTATCCCCAGAATGTAATCCCGCTGTATGTTGTGAGTCGTCTATAGTTTATATATAGCATTAAAAATCTAGTTGCATTAATAGCAATGGATTCCATAAAAGCATTTGACAGAGTGGATTGGAAGTATATACTAACATTGTTGACTAAATGGAACTTTAGAAACCCGTTTTTTCACCTGGTAACACAAATTTACAGTCATACCTCATGTTACATTTGCTTCAGGTTGAGCGTTTTCAAGTTGCGTTCTGCGGCGACCCGGAAGTACTGGAAAGGGTTACTGTTACTTCCGGGTTTTGCCACATGCGCAGATGCGCAAAATGACATCATGCACAGAAGTGGTGAATTGCGACCCGCAGATGCGCAGACGCGGGTTGCGTTCTGCTCATGCTGCGAACGGGCCTCCGGAATGGATCCCATTCGCATCCAGAGGTACCACTGTATAAGGATTCTACAGCAATAGTTAGCAGCCATGGAGCTGGCACTCTTAACTGTCTAGTTCACAGTGTTTCTACTTTTCTTTCACTTTTGAGGTGGACATGCTTCAAAGTCACACATGCTCACCTGATTAAAGTGAAGCAACAATTATTTGGTCTTAAGATGGACTGTTGCTTATGGCGGATTTCTGACTCAATATTTTTGTGTGTTGTCATAACCTGAAAACAGTTTGATGTATGTAACCTACATGAATCCATTTTGCCGGGAGGTTTACCAAACCTATGTTTGAGAGTCACAGTTGTCTGTTGTCAGGTTTCAAAGATATGCAGCACCTTCTCTCTATTTCTGTATCTTCAGAATGCATGTTAGGAAAAGCAATGTGAGAAGAAACCTTGAGTAATGTGGTGCTTTTTTCATTTGCTCCATATATGTCACTTACTTTATTCCCAAGAAAAATAATGTATAGGTTCTCAGACTGAGTACAGTCATACTTTGGTTTTCAAACATAATCTGTTCCGGAAGTCCATTCGACTTCCAAAAACATTCAAAAAAACCAAGGCGCACCTTTGGATTGGCTGCAGGAACTTCCTGCAGTCAGTTGGAAGCTGTGTCAGATGTTTGGGTTCTAAAGAACGTTTGCAAACCAAAACACTCACTTCCGGGTTTGCGGCGTTCGGGAGCCAAAACGTTCGAGTCACAAGGCATTTGAGAACCAAGGTACGACTGCATAACTTGTCAAGTACAGCTGTGTTACGGCACACAATTTAGCTTTCTAGCATGAAGCACATTAAACATTCTGAAAAATCTGAATACATATCAAAACAAAACAAATTAAAAATCCTGATAAGTTTCATAACCTGAAGACATGTGTTTTGTAGGATGTACACAGTACTAGCCAATAACAATGAACATTGATATGCTCAAAAGGAGGGCAGAGAAAGATAGCATGAAAGGGGCCAGCCTGTGGTAGATTTCAAGCAGAGAACTAGAGATATTGGGTGATGGAACTAATGTGGTTAAGGAAACTAGCAGCATTATTTGTGGTTTTATTGTGAAAAATATACTAGGCTGGGAAAAGCTGCTTTTGGATTCAATTCAAATGAGGAAAAACACTGAACATTTTAGTGAATTATATGGATCTGGCTTCTTAGTGTATTCTGAATGGTAAATTAAGGGTTAATCTGAATTTGTGTCAGTGTACAGTACAGCTAACAGTTTTAGAATACTTTGTTACACAGATTTTTTTAAAAAATAAAAAAGCAATGCCAAAATACAGGTTTGTGTTTTACAACGGAAATAGTGAAAAATCAGAAAAAATCTGTTTTTGGCAATGCGATATCTTTTAACATGATACACTGTTCCCCCAAAAGAAACATTACATGAGCCAAAGAGGCAGGTATTATGGATATTGCTTTCTTTGTATTTAATTTGAACATACTATGCCACTAGAATCTTGAGGAATAGGGTTGTTTTAATAATCAAATTCCATTTTTCTTTGGTCCAGCCCATATAAATTCGTGCTGCAATACTGAGCTAAAGTACCCATCAATGTTCCTTTTATTGGACATGCTTCATATATTGTGATGAGATTATATGCATCCATAGAGGTTGTTAGGAAAAACTTAACATGCCACTGATGTGCAATGAAGGAAAGTTAATTGTGTAGATGCTACAAGACTGCATCAGCGAGTAGAGCTCTCTATAGCAGCATATCAATCTGCTTTGAATAAGAATTACCAAACCAGCATTTCAGCCAACAGCCTAAGGTAAAATCTTAGTGTTAATAAACATGTACAGATGAATCGGATCTCATCTATCATTTTCACATCTATGTGCTAAAGATCTACTGATGGGCATCTATGAAAGGTTTAAAATAAGATGTAAGCAAATGCGCAATGGGGCTTTTTAACATGCAGCAATAAGCACAGATGATTGGTTTCTAACAAAGGCTCACAATGCCCTTTTGCATTTGCACATAGAATGTGCAAATTATGCATGCACATAGAATCGTGTGGGCCAGATTCTAAGCTGGTACAAATCTGTGTAACTGTACATTAAGTTTCTTTATTACAATGTATTCTGGGGATTGTCATTACAGATGCCCTTCTATATTATATTTGAGAGTTGCATGTCAAATGTTGAGTCTCTAAATCTGCTTAAATTGCCAATTTTAAAGCATGCCCTTAGAATCAAAGAAATCTTTGAAGATGACTATGAGAGCACCTACCTTGGTTCACACTAGAGTTTCATTGTTAACCTCATAGTAAGAGCATTATAGCTGCTCTGAGTAAAAAAAAAATCTCATTCTGCAGCTAATAACTGAGGATTATTTGCAGAATGAGATTTTTTCATGCACTAACATATATTCCACTTTCCCCATAATTTTTTGTGTGTGCCACTACTTATTCTGAACTGCTAACCAAGATGCTTACCAAGTCTGCTTTTTATAGCGTGTACACTTTATGTTGGAAAAAATGAACACCTTCCAAGCTGTTGATATATAAAGAATGCTGGCAACTCACACCATGGTGAACACAAGAACTGTCCACTTTTATCATATGTATGTTCCATCTAGTCCATCAGTGTAAATAATTTACTTAGCTACTTACAATAATAAAGGGAAGAGGCAAAGTGCCATGCAGGACATTGAAACCCAGCAGTTGACTTCAGAGATTTGACCAGTCATTGGCTTCAAACTGTGGCTTACTGTGATGGGGATGACCTGCTATCCACCCCTGCCCCAGCATAGCAGAGGAGGAGTTCTGAAGCCCTTCACTTCTGTTTTTGATTAACTGTAGCTTAGTGCTTTGTCTGAACCTGACAAACTGTGATTCATCTTAATTATGCTTTGTTTGAAAGAAGCCATTTTCAAACCATGGGTTATAAAGGTGGTCTGTTCTAACACATCACAATTAAGATTAACCACAGTTTAGGGTACAGATGTAACATTAAACCAGTGTTTCTCAAACTTGGGTCCCCAGCCGTTGTTTTACTACAACTCTCAGCATTGCTAGCTAGCAGCACCAGTGGTCAGGGATGATGGGAGTTGTAGTCCAACAACAGCTGGAGACTCAAGTATGAGAAACGCTGCATTAAACTGTGGTTAATCATAAAGGGAAGCAAAAGCTTTCAATTTCCTCCTTGAAGCCATGCCAGAGAAAGAGAGGGGAGGAAAGAGTACAGGAGACCAAGGCTCATTCCCATAATGATAAATCATACTTTATTGTGACATCTGAAAGCACCCACTTCCCAGATATTTAAAAGGATCTAGAAAGTTGCCTTTAAAAATAGAAAACTAAGAATCTTGGATACTATATTCTGTGCCAGTTTCCAGGCCACATACAGCCAAGATGTATGGATTTTGTTTGGTCTATTAGATTTTTTTTTTTACTGTAAGGGAGAGAGAGAGAGAGAGAGAGAGAGAAATTTAACACTAATTTGTGATGTCCCAGTCCTTTGATTCTGCTTGAAATGTGGCTTGTCATCCTGCTGCAGCTAAACCAGTATGCTGCATGTTGAAAGCAGGAGAGATCTTGCCAACTTTGCCCCTTGGCTGTTCTACTCCTGTTCCCAGGCAATTAGTATCTGGAAAATTGGACACAAAGTTTCACCATCTTTCCTAGTAGCATTTGGCCACTAGCATGCCATGCTGCAGGGCCAGCGATTGCTCCTGCTTCCTACCCACCCATGCCAATATCCCTGTGTATCACTGTTATGCCTGAGCATAGGCAGGGGATCACAACTATTGCAGCAGTACCAGTAGCTCTTCCTATGGCAATACTGTGGTCTTTGTTTGCTGTTGATAATCGTACAAGATTGGCATCAGGACTCTTAACATCTCATCCTATGAACTTTTGTCCTGCAACAGCATCTCTTATGATTAGGCTTTAAGATTATGTGTCAAAATCTTTTTAGAGGCAATTTCAAGTTCTTCATATTTGAGAATAATGATTATAGAATACACACAGCATGTTCATAAATTATGGTATGGCATCAAGCATGAATTAGAAAATAATATGCAAATTGTATTATATGTGGGCAACTAAACATGTAAACTAGCCATGACCCTCCATTCACAATATATTTGCTATGTGTACCTGTGCTGTAGTCACGTTTGTGCAATGCTTGAAAAGAATGCAGAAGTAAAAAAGTAACTTTTGTGATTTTCTGAGATTGCTTCAGATAGCAGTTGTCTTTGGAAAAATTGCAGGGGGAAATAAGGAAGGTAGTCTATTCATGTGCTTTGTCTATGCACTGCATCTGAAAACACATTTTAAAAATTCCGTATTACATAAAAGGCAGAACATTATGTACTTTGCATATTTATTCTTGTAATATATGTCACCTTACACTTCTGTGGAGCTCCACTTAAAAATATCTTTATACATATTTTTAATCACTATCTTTAGTGTCTATATCACATAAGCTTCATTTTTTATATCTAATTGGCAAACTTTTCTTTTAGCAGTTAAAACTTTTAGAAATATTTAAAATCAATTTGACAGTATATTAGTATAAGTGGAAGTTTTTAGCTCGCTAACTATCTCACTCAACATTTCATAGTATTTAAAACATTGCCATCACATTTCTGTTATAAACATTAAGTAGATTTGTGTGAATAAAATTCATTTCCCCCAGAAAAAAAGAACTCAATTATTTGTTCTCATTCTCCCTCATTTTTCATGCACCTGGAGCAGGTAAAATATAATGAATTCATCATTCCATGCGGTTATTGCATTCGAGAAATTTTGGAAGTAGATTCTTTTTGTCCGATTCCAACCTGCAGCTGACTGGGATGCATATAGGAATCCTAGCACATTCCCTCAAGAGCTTCCACAGGGAATTTACCTTACTTTTGCCAAACATTATCACTCATGATTGGAGTAAAACCATGGGCCCTCCAGGCATTGGGCTAGCTCAGGGGTAATGGACCTTTTTGCTATGAAGGTCCAGTTAACCCATGGGAAAATTCAGTTGGGGCTACAGCTGATGGTTGGTGAAGACAGAGCCAATAGTGGGCGGAGTTTGCAGAGTATGGATGCACACACAAAACAGAAAAGGAAGCAATTCCTAGAAGGGCTATCCGGAGAGCAATACATGCATCACCGGGGGGGGGGGGGGGGTTGATGCTGAGGGCAACTTGAAATTAAACTGGGGGCTGTAGGTTCCCTCCCCAAGGGCTACGAAGTCTTATTTGAACTATGGCATCTGTATGCAAAACACTTATAGCCAAAGTGAACAAGATGCAGGGGATTCATGGTTCATTTCCTGATTTATTTTTATGGGTTTTTTAAGGGAAACGCAGTTTGGGGGGTACTACAAATATGATTTCAGTAGCGGTGCTGATGAAAGGGATGCTTAGATGCTTTCCTGTGGGCAGGTTTTTCAAAAATCACCCTTTAGCCTCTTTGCTTCTGGAATGGGGGGATAGGAGAACCCCAGAAATCTGGAAACTGTGTGTTACATGTAGTTTGATACTTATACTTTTTTGCGAGGGATAGGTGGATGGGACAAGTAGCTTCACCAAGGCAGAGTGGCACCTTGGAAGCCCTGTGATTCATGGGTCCTGGTTCCTATGGGGAATGGGACCAAAGGGGCGCCCTGCTTAAGAACAATATAGTCTAAAGTACAGGAACCTCCGTTTCATTAGGTCCCTGTTCTCACAGTCCTTTCCTGGGGCAAAAGAAACCCAGGTTTCCTCCAGGCTTCAGAGTTCTTCCCAAGGATTTCTAACTTGCCTTTCTTCAGGCTGGGGTCTTCTTCCGTAATATTAGCTATAGAGTACAGGAATTCAGCCCAGTTCCAGTAAATTTCGCAGGATCTCCCCAACTTGTGGGGTACATAGGACCCCAGTGGTCCACTTTCCCAGAGCTATAGTGCTTATGGGTCAATAGGTCTAATGGGCTTCTTGCTGGCCCCTTTTTAGGAGATCCCACTACTTGAATAGTAGTAGAAGAGTAGAGGGAGCTTCTTATCAGAATGTTCTGCACCTCCCAGTGGGCTGAAGAAGAAAGTGCAGTGGGGGCCAAGAGAGGTCACTTCCTTAGGTCTCTGCTCACTTCTTTTCTTCTCCAACATCCAAGTCCAAACTGCATTTAGGCCAGGGTGATCAAACGTGTGGCCTGAAAGCCACATGGGACCCTTGAGGCATCTTTTGGCAGCCACAACAACATTTGACGCCCTCCCCACCCTGCCCTTGCATTTCCTTCCCAAAGCCAGGTAAGTGAGGCTCTGGTTGGGTCCCAGAGCCCTCCCACCTCCTTCCCAAAGCTGGGAAAGCACTTACCAGGCTTTGGGAAGGAGGGGGATGGACTCTAGGAATCTGTAGAGCCCTGCTTTGGGAAGGCAGTGAGGGCTGGGTGTGTGTGTCAAATTTTGGTCTCGATTTCCACCACCCCAACCCCACCCCACCCTGTGACAAGGCAGTGTGCAGCCCATGGGTTCCATGTCAAAGTACTCTTGTGGCCTACTTGGTATGAAAAGCTGAGCTGTCCAAATATTAACCTATTTAAGCTCAAGAGCTCTTCATTAGTCCCAAATGATAGCTGCTGTTCCCTGTTCCATACATCTCTTGGCTGGGCTAACTGTATTGTAGTCCCACTCCTATAGAGGTGAACTGGGGCCTTCTTAAAAGAGCCATCATGAAGCCAATCTGCTTGAGGTTGTCCCCTGCAGATCTTCACAGCCTTATCCTATCTGTCCCTGCTATAACTAGCTATTGCCTTCACCTGTGCCTACATAACTTTCCCCTTTCTGTAGGCAGACTTCGTCCACACAACCGCCTGAGTTCATACTGATAAGAAGCTTGTTCTCTTTGCCATTCCTGCTTTGCTCTGGTCTTTGGTCCTACAGACTTTCTCCTGGTTTGTCACTTGCAGTGATTCTGCTACCTACATCTCTCCTTGTACTTGCATCTGTTTCCTAACCTTTCTTTAACTGAACTCAACTTGCATCTCCAACCAAAGGTTTCATATTGCTTCTTGTTCAGATTCTGTGACCTGACTATCTTGCTGCCCCTACAAACATTCCAGTTTTGTTACTTCCCCAAGAGGTCCTAAACACAGAACAGGTCATGAGATGCCTCCAGATCATGATAGGTTAATGCACTGGCAAAACCAGGTGATTATTCCTGTTTAGGAAAGGGAAATTGCTGCAGAGAATGCTTATGGGCATGGATGTGAATGTAGGTAACTGTATTCTGAATCTTCCTAGAGCCATGAACAGTATCACACCTGACACCATTATTCTCTGTTAGTAAGTGATTTAATGACATAAGAACATAAGAAGAGCCCTGGTGAAACAGGCCAAGGCCTATCAAGCCCAGCATCCTATTCTCACAGTGGCCATCCCAATGCCCATGGGAAACCCACATGAGATTGGCATGCAACAACAATCTCCCCACATGTGATTCCCAGAAAAGGGTATTCAGAGGCATTGTCTACTCCTCTTTTAAAGCCAATCAAGTTGGATGCCATCACTACATCTTGTGGGCAATAGATTTTGAGCAGGACACTTCTGCTCCTCTCGATAGAATTAGGATGTGGCTTTAACTACTGAAGCACAAGCTCATGTCCAAGATGTAGCAGCTATAGTCAATTCATGGATTAGAATTCCTCCAATTTAATTCACCAAGCTTTTCCTACATTCAGTAGTAGTTTTGAACCTTTCTTTGCTTCTTCCAGTTTGTTGGCTTCTCTGATTCATGAGGGGGAAAGAATGGTTTCAAGAATGTAGTATAAAGCAGCCAAAGAACTGGTAAGGCACCCAGCCAGCTAGGTTAATCCGTCTAACTCAGGGAAGCAAGTTCAAAATTTTATTAAAAGAAATAGAAGAGGGTTTTTAAAGCCAGGAAATATCATTATCAGGGCTGGACTGTGGAATAATCACAGAATCAGCCAGGAATAACAGTGTCAGCATTGGAAAATAGCAATTACGGATTCTCAAGCTTTCGTCTATCTCTTGATATGGCACATAGTCCAAATAGTGCCTGAGAGAGCTGCTTTTCCTGTTTTCAGCAATGAGTACCAACCTTAAGTGTCACAAGCAGTGTCACAAGCAGTCTATGTAAATTTGTATATGAGGAGCAGGGGTGTTCCCTGGTCAGCAAGAACACCCCTAGGGAAAATGACACACCACCCAAACTATTGTTTATAAACAAAACCTAATTTGGTGACTACCTTTTTAATAGGCAAAATTTATTTCTGGTATTTCAGGGGAAATTGCAGGTGGTCAGAACATGAATATTATCAGTATAATCTTTTTAAAATCAGAATATTGTATGCTGAATGTCTGTTCGGTAGTACAGGAGTGCACCTAGATAAATATTACTTTATGTAAGGAACAAACATGGTCCACGACAATTTTCGTGTCATTAGACAGCATATTTACCTTTACACATTTGGTTAACAAATATTCCGTTAAAGAAGGCTACATGTATACACTTTTTATTGACCTAAAGGCAGATTTCAGTTCCATAGATAGAGACAGGTTATGGGCAAAAATACAGCATGCCAATATTGACAAAAGGTTGTTATTTTACATTAGATCCCTGTACTCCTGTGAGAATGGCAAAAGTATACTGGGAGTTCAACAGGGGGTTTTATTTGCATGTCTTTTGATTTTAAATTTTATCTCATTGCTATTGTTTCGGAGCCTAGGGTTTTGCTTTCAGTTGCAATGAGAAATAGAATATAATCAGTACTGCTTTATGCAAATAATATGATTTGCTTTCTTATGAGCAGATACCATGTCTCAGACATAACTGCCTTAAGAAATTTTTGCAAAGGTGAATTACAAGAAGACTAAAGAGGTTGTCTTTTGTAGGAAACCTACTCTGCCCATGTGGCATACTTCTGATTATAAGATTTACCAGATTCAAGCATATCTTTGTAGAGATTTTGTTCTTAGCACGTGCCATTTTTTTCCAGATTAAAAGTTGAACAACAGATTGAAACTCTTCCAATTTTTAAAATGTTTTGTGCCAAAATAGATTATTCCCATTCTGAAAATTTTGAAAGACACTCCAAATTATTTTTGTTATCAAAATTAAGGGAGGTTAATCATGGACCCCATGTTTAGAAATTATATAAATGCCTGCTCCCAGGTGTATGTATTACAAAAGAAAAAGGGGGGGGCAGAGAAGGGAGGTAAGCAAACTCAGGCACTATTCTGAGTCACAAAGTTCTTATTATCAGTTGGATTGAAAAAAAGTTCAAAGCAAGAAAAAGCTAAAAGTTGTTGGTCTGTTATCGGCTGGCCCTGCTTCCTATCTTTTCCTCTGCTGCAGTTTGATGGAATGGTTGCTCCCAGATGACAAGTGATGGGGAGAGAAGCCCAGTGGAGCTCTTTTCTGCAGAGCTGATGGAGTGACCCTGTTTCCCTTCTCTCCCTCTGCTGATACAATGGTCGTGGCTATGTGACAGTTAAGAGAGAGGAAATATTTGCATATTTGTTCAACTATACAATTGTACATAGCGAACCTAGCTTCAGTCATGCATGCCGTAGTTACATTGAGACTAGACCACAGTAATGGTGCATTAGGGTTGCATTTGGCCCCCTCATTTGCTCTATTTAAAAAGGCTTTAAAACTACCCCACTTTTGAAAGGTGTGTGTTTTATTGGCCATGTTGTTGCTTTGGAGCTATGTTTTATTGGCTGAATTATGTTTTAATGTGTGTTGTTGTTGTTGCTTGTTTGAATTCATATCCTTTAATTATACTATCATTGTGTTTTTATGCTCATTTATTTATTTTTTGCTGCCTTGGGTGAACTTGGTTTCGAAAGACAGCTTATAAATGATTAAATAAATAAATAGATTGTGTGGTGTTGCTTTGTTATGTTAAGACAAGAAACAAAACAACAAAATAAATTCTTGACTTAATTTAGTTAGCTGACTAGTTAGTGTTCTAATCAACACCATCCTAAAGCTCAGAATAAGTAAAAGCATTAACATAAAAATTTCATTAAACTTATCAATAAAATATTCATTTAATGCTAAATATCAGAAATAAAGATGTCCCTTAAAAGTAAAGGTAAAGGTACCCCTGCCCATATGGGCCAGTCTTGACAGACTCTAGGGTTGTGCGCCCATCTCACTCAAGAAGCTGGGGGCCAGCGCTGTCCGCAGACACTTCCAGGTCACGTGGCCAGCGTGACAAAGACGCATCTGGCGAGCCAGCGCAGCACACGGAAGCGCTATTTACCTTCCCGCCAGTAAGCGGTCCCTATTTATCTACTTGCACCCAGGGGTGCTTTCGAACTGCTAGGTTGGCAGGCGCTGGGACCGAGCAACGGGAGCGCACCCCGCCACAGGGATTCGAACCGCCGACCTTTCGAACGGCAAGCCCTAGGTGCTGAGGCTTTTATCCACAGCGCCACCCGCGTCCCGTAACTTTTAATTGCAGTTAAGATGTCCCTTAACTGCAATTAAAAGGCAAACCAAACTGACAGTGCTTACAGAAAATGTTCAGACTTTGACAGGATTCCAGGAGAAGATAATTTCACAGCTGTTTGAAACCTCAATTCACTCCTTCATAGTGCAAGCTTGATACGCATATGATGCTGTGAAGACTGTCCACTTATCTTAAAGACTCTAGAATACGTTGGAGATGTTATGTGCAAGATCCATTAAAATCAAGTTGCACAGAGGCCATTGGCTGCTTTGTGCTACAGAAAGAAAACTCTGGTATTAGTTTTAGTCGATTGACTTCACTGATGTAAAACTTAGATTAGTTTAGTTGTGTATGTATTCTGGAAGAGAGGTATCACCTTTTATTTACCCAAGTGAGACAAAGTAATTTCAAGCCATATGGTCATAAAATTGACATTAAAATAATTAAAGAAACAAGATATCCTGTCCAGGATGTGAAAGAATAATTCTTTTTTCCTCATATTACTCTTAAATTGATCCACAGTATTACTAGATCAGCTACATACTTTTGTATGCATGTAGCTTATTTGACTGCCAGTAGATAGAAGCTATTAGAAATACTTCCATGTGTAGGAAACTATATATCTGATAAATATAAGCCTCTAAATATAACATATTGATAACAGATGTTAGCAGTTTGCCTGAGCACCTTGCTTAAATTATAAAAGGAGATGGGGAGTTAGGTCATAAAATCATTAAGGTTAACTTTATAATGATGGGTACTTTTAGGCAGAAGTCTCCAGGCGAAGGATATGATGAGGTGGGACTAGGCCAAGATATTTTGAGACAATATTATGCAAGGTGTTGCTACATGGATGAAACATCTGGAATGTTTTCTCCCATCTTTCCTTCCTTTCCCCTCACTCCAAGAACACAGCTGCTCAATCAACATAACTCTGTTTTTGCATGCATCATTTGCTAAGGATTTTTCCCTAAATCGAAACATTAAAGACATGTTTTTAGGCTACAAACAGGAACAACCAAAACAATTTCTTCATAAGAACGGGAAAATAGAAAATGAAATGAATTAATTGAGGACTGTGGGCACAACCCAGCCTGTTTTATGGCCCACTGCTTTCAGCCGGAGAAAGTTAAGTTTACCCTCATTTAAATCAGTGGGAATTATAAGTGCTATGTCTTGTTTACTCAGAAGTAAGTCCCATTGAGCTAAATGAGGCTGATTCCTTATCTAGGTATAAAGTAAGTGAAAAGTTTCCATAGAAATGATTGTTAGAACTAGATCTTTGTTGTCATAATTCTGCTTCTGTTGATCATTGTAACGAAAACAATTAAAATAGGAATAGTAGCTACTTTGATCAAACCTATTTAGATTTGGCAGAAAATCAAAAGCTCATTCAAGGAACTTCAGTGCAATGCTGTATATGACTACTCAGAAGTAAATCCACTCAGTTTATTTGGGTTTACTCCGTGGGAAGTGGGTCTAAGATTGCAACTATAATGTGCTATTAAATAAGCATGATTTCTCATTTATTTATTTTGATTAAGTTTATTGCCAGTACTGTGTATCCTGTCCAGATGAAACCTTTCCCTAGGATAATGTTTTAATTAGAAATATTTTAAATAGTATAGAATGTTGCTATGTGTTCTAAAGTGAAAATCCGTTTCAGATAGTGATAGCTGAAAGTCTGTGGTTTGGTCTTAAAAATAAAATAGAAAGCCACCATTTCTATAGACTATTTGTGTCAGCTAGGACTAATTACCCAGTTGATTTAGAATCAAACCAGAGATATATGAGAGTTTGAGAAGAGCTCATTTTGTCCACTGATACACTTTTATAAAATTTTGTATAAATTCTAGCTACAATGAGATTTGATAAACCTTGGATGGGTTCTGCCAAACAGATGGTACAATATGTTTCTGTAACACTAGTTAAGCTGAGTGTTAATGTGTGCGTGCATTTATTATTAAGCATCTAAGAACACTTTATACAATAGTATCTCATGGTGAAATATTAGTAACTGTAGTCATCCTGTACCATCCAGAAATTAAGATGCATATAATCATTCAAATTCATGACAGCATATATGCATAGTATATATATTTAAATAATCTGTATTCTTGATAGTTACTGAGACATTATAGGTGGCAATTTAAAAACCCAAGTGAATGTTGTGGAATTTGCATACACAAAACATACATTTGACATTAGGGATTAGCAACTGACACCCCCTAGGCCAAATCTGGCTATCTCAGGAGTACTATGTGACTCTCCACTTGCCAATGCTCCTTTTTTTCAAGAGAGTGGTTTCTCTCCTTCCATCTTTTTTGACTGCCTAAAATGGGCAAAGGTGCTGTAGGTAGGAAAGAGACAAAAATAGAGCTGAATTCTTCTCTTGCTCTCTCATCTTCCCATCTTCACTTCTCCAGAAAATTCATCTGTTTCCTTTCTTATATTTAGTTTTGTTTGGCATAACAGTATACTTGCCTACAAAATATTAATTAGGAAATTATTTATTTCCAAATACTGAGATCATACGGACAGTGGTCCAAATCAGAATCTTTTCAGAATCTTCAATCTTAATTTTTTTTTATTATAAGGGAGTTTAGTTATTAGGTATTCTGAATTTCAGTTCAATGTGTCTTCATGACTTTTCTAATAACCTTTACTTCAAGCCAGAATTCACAGGTTTGTTATAATCACATGGCACATCACTACATTCATATTGAATCAATTGATTTGCAGACTAAATCTAACTTGTAATGTTTGCTCTGGTTTTGTCTAGTTTATGTACTTTATCACAAATGGAAAGGTTGTCGTACACACAGGGAAGGGTTATGCAAGAATGGAGGCTGTTCAAACTTCTATTTCTCAGGGCCAAAGTAAATGTGACTTTAAAGGTGCCATTAGCAAGTGTTGCTTTGGGTCAACTTTATCAATATTATTATTATTATTATTAGGTTCAAGGGGGTATTTCCCTTAGGAATGCAGTGCATGAAGAAGGGATATTTACTAACACTTTCCAGCCACAGTACTAGTGAAAATTACTGCTCTACGCATGTGCCTATGAATCTTTAGAGAGAAGGCTCATTGCTGTGGTAGGGGATGAAAACCTTCCATCAGACTTTGAGGAAGAAAAGATTATACCTCCCTGATATTGCTGGTTTCTACATTTTTAGTATCATGTCTAATTTGGACCTCCAAAGATGTTTTTGAACATTTATACTCACTGAAATTAAAACCTAGGATCCATTTTATGTCTTTATATGTACTGTTGGGCCCGTCATTTAATGTTTTATTTTGGACAGAGACTCATTTAAATCATTAGGGATATATCAAATACAATTATATTCCCTTTCTTGGACACTTGAACAGAGCAGACACAAACAATCTATTACAAAGATATAGATGTTATTGTCTGATAACAGTCTGAATCTAAATAAACAAGGGGTTATTAAGAAAGATTTCCAGTCCTTGCTTTGTTTACTTATGGAAGGTAAATTCTGCCCGAAACAGATAAGAACCCACTGTTGTTTATTTGCTCATGAGTCCAGATAGAAAAATAGTGAACCAAGAACCCCTGATCTTCTTAGGGTTTGTTGACTCTATTTCAGTTTAGCTCAACCAGAGGTTGAACTGAGTTCAAGAGTTGTTATCCTATCTTAGAGAAACCCCTGTCTCAGTTCTACCCTTTCGTCCACCTTTGTGAAATTGCAGCTGGGCAGAGTTGCCATGGTACACACTGTTGTTCAGTGATACCAAAATTTCCTCTGTGTAGCATCTACCACACAAGGATCAAGAAAGAGTTTTATTGGTAAGCCACCAATGTCAGGACCTTGACAGGCAGTTCTGATTTACATCGCTGTTGGATTAAACTCAGTAACTCAGTATATCTTACAGAAAAAACATTGTGTTTATGAGGCAGTGACTTCTAGATATATATGCACTTTATGATTATAGTTCTTTAGAAGGATTGACCGTGCTTGGCCTTCTTCCAATAAAAGTACTACAGACTTTCACCATGAAGGTTCCACAGTACAACAGTATCTCTTATTGCTATACTATTGAAAATGTTTAGAGCTCAGTAAAGAGTTTTTATAAAATACCAACCTTCTTTGTGCCTCCGTAGGCTGCTTGCTCAGCTAGTGGTGTTTCACAAGTTCATATGGTCAAACCTTATCTAGAAATGCATTTTAAATAAAAGGACACATGCTGATTCCCGGATCATCCGTGAGCTGGATTGAGAATGTGATTGGGCCACATCCGGCCCGCGGGCCTTAGGTTACCTACCCCTGCTCTAACGCCCCTTAAACTGCGAGGCTGCATTTTGCTCAAGCGTATGATAAGATCACATCAAGTTATATTGTCCTTGTTTAACAAGTTGACTGTAGTCTCTTGCACATGATATTCATGTGAACGGACCTCCACAGAAAGGAGCAGTGGAGCCAGGCTGCTGGCTCCAACATGATATTTCCAGGGAAATACAGTACTCAAAGCTGATGCATTGTGTGTGGATGTCTGCATAAGGAAAACCTATCTCAAAGCATTCAGTTGGGGTTCCAGATTGTGTAGATGTCTACATATGTAGAGCTCTACTTGTACAGACTTCAACAATGCAGATGAACATGCACATTGTGTGTACAATGAGATTCAGGGGTTGAGCCACCAGAATGGCCTCAGTGATCCCTCTATGTATAGAGCCCTGAGGGGGACATTCTGCTAGGCAATGCTACCTAGGCAGTTTTGTAGGAAGTAGACTCTTCCATCCCATTTTCTAAGTAAATGGTAAACTGATTCTTCTGACTTCCCATCCCCCCGAGTTGATTTGGGAGGGTGGAGCATATGGGAGAGAAAAGGTGGGGAAATCTCCATTGTACTAGTGGACATGTTATTCTGGCTCCTGCTAGCCCAACTGTTTAGTTGAATCTAGGCCAAGTATTTACCCCACATGTCTAGTATGGTCTTTCGTTTTGAGCCAATGTTGCACATAGAAGGCTTTAGATCTTTCAAAGAGAAGAAAAGAAAAAATACTTTTATTCAGCCCAAGTACGCAAATTTTCATTTTCTTCCTTAACCTAAGATCAGTGTCCATGTCAGCTGGCATGGAATGCCAAGGTTGCTGTAACTGCAAATTAAACTGTCATTCTTTCATAAATTCTGTTTTCTTAATCCATACAAAGTTGTCATCTCCCAGTATCATTGGAGTGTCTTTAAACCTAATATGTGGTTCACAACCAAATCAAGTGATTTTATCTTTTCAATGGCTAATGATAATGGCTAGTTTATGAGGTAAAGTTTCCAGTTGTGACTTACTTGTCCTATTGAACAAAGTATAAAAATACAAATGAATAAACCCTTTTTTGGATTTACAGGAAGAAACAGTTTTGGACAATTTTTATGGAGGGAAGAGGTTTACCTCACAGTTTTATTTAGAATTACTGTTATTAAACATTTATTCAGTGGTAACAGAATGTTAGGTATTATACAGAACATAAACCCTCGTTGACTAGAGAATTTAATTTTGTTAAGATGAGACACCAAAAAAGGGAGATGATGAGGCCATGATAATGTAAAACAGTACAAACCCAGACAGACTGAAGGGTTGGATAAAAATCTCATAAAATAAATAAAAAGAAGGAGTCCCTGAAAAGTGGCATAAGGGCAGTCAAGGGCATTATTTAAATTTGGTTTTGAGGAGGGACTTAAGAGAGGAAATAATGAAGATGGGGCAATAGCCTTATTAATAGTACTCATAGCAGACCCATTGAAAATAATGGATATGAACAACTTTAGGCCCATTAATCTCAGTGGGTCTGCTCTGACTATAATTTTCTTAGATACAACCCGAGGGTTGGTGAGTTGAAATGGGAACAGCTTTTAGCCCTGGGAGACCTGGCAGGAGGCACAAAGGCTAGAGTTAAAGAAGGGTAAAAGGCATTCATTTGATCCTCAAGCCAGAATAATTCTTCAGGGGTATGCATACTGGCACTATAGACACTATTCATATACACTGTTGACATGTCTAAGTATGTAGCTGATAACTTGGTTAAATCAGCTAGTTACTCCTACATAGAGTGCAAAAAATAGCTGCCTTACTATGCATTAAAGAGTGTGTCTTCTATATATTGCACAAAGAGACCTATGGCCACCTCAGCGGATGATTGTTTTGCATTCCTCTGATGTGGACACCAAGGACTGCTGAAAAGAATAGAGACACATGTCAACAAGGTCAAAGACTGGTCTCCATCAAAACTGTTTTAGTCACTGGGACTGATGACCTTTTGTACACTGTTTGTTTTAGTTAGAACAAGTGTCCAATTCTGTATGGTGTGAAGTGCATCCTGTGAGGCGCTGCCTGTTCTCAGATTCCTCAGATGAGTAAGTAGCAGCAGACACTCATCACATTGCAGGATCATGGCACATGGTACTTTAAACATATATCTGTAGGTTTCTAAAGTGTGGCTAGTGAAATATATATATTATGTGAACTTAAAATTAATCAGATCCCTAGCTATACAGCACATAGTAACTAAAAATAATTGTGCTTGTTTTTTGTAAATCAGAGAGCATTCTGAACACCTGTACTGAAAATATCTGCCTAAGATATATATGTTCCATTAGGGCATGATCCAGCCACATTTGAGCTGGGTTACATGCTTAATTTTCTCCCCCTGAAATCAATGAAATTTAGAAATACTTACTTTTACCTGGATCTCACCATTCGTTGTTTGCTTTTTAGTTTGGGTATATTTTTTAAAGATACCATTTCTAACAGCCACTTCAAATTCTTAGTTAAAAATCCATTTCTTACATAATAAGTCATTTGGTTTTAATGGAGCCCAAAGCAATGAATCATAGAGTTCGAAGGCATCCTGAGGGTCATCAACCCCCTGGAATATAGGAATCTGGCCCACAACCATCCCTGGTTAGACACGCTGACTCATTGTGCCACAGAGAAACAATAAAGGAATTTTTCAAAACCTGTAGTTTGAAATAATGAAAGTGGTAGATGGAGGCACTGTAACTCTCCAGTGGTTTGACTTTACCCCTGATGGCCCACTCTTCCATTGTATCTTGAGACAGCCAGATGCCAACAACATCATATATAGTAGTAGCTTTGAGGGCATGAAGAGCTGAATAACTGTTTTTGTGTCTGAATCTGAAATAAAAAGTTGGAACCTTCTAACCAAGCAAAGTAGAGTTAGTAAAAGATGGGTCTGGCTACTTCAAACAAAGTGGGCTTATTGGCTAGAAACACTCACTGCTAAGAAGTGACAATGAGAGGCTAAATGCCATTTAGAGTAGATATTTCATTTTCTTCCACATCACAAGGTATCAAGAAATATTTTAAATTGTTTTAGGGTCAAGGGTATTTTCCCACTTATTTACAGTGCAACAGCAATTAATATCATATGCTGTTATAATATCATATAATTTAGCTTTTAGAAAAGCTAAATTACACTTTTGTGATTTGTATGTGTGCATATAAAACTAAAAGGGTGCACAAGTGTACCCAGACACCCATAAAGAACCATGAATATTTAATTAAGTAATCTATAAGTATGAACAGCAAATAACCCATCAGCTAATTTCCTGAAATTTCAGTGTTGATTTTCTTTACAACCCCATCTCAGCATGGACAAGAGAGATATTAGTTGCATCATTGTGAAGCAATGAGATTTCTGTAAGTTGTGATCTGCTGGCATGTAATAACTCGATCTGCTTCATGCAGACAAAATATATTAAAAGTATGGACGAGTGAAGTTTGTGCCCCAGGGAGAAGGCAAGATAATGCATTGAAATTGTTCAGAGGTAGTTAGATGCCTAATGGTCTAATATGTGAGCTATGTGAGGTCTAGGGTCTGGTTCTCATAAATTCTGGCTAGACTGATCCTGTAATTTCAAGCAAAGGATAAAAGCGTTAGCCAGAATCATCAGTGTTCAAGGTCCATGATGTTGGATATTACTCATGTAGAGGTTCAGGAAAAAACAGTAAAAGGAAAGCTCTGGAACACATGGGAGCTTGTGAGCACACATATACACATGCACTCAAACATTCATATATAAATACATTTAGAAATAGAGAGCTGAATTGTCTGCCTTCATGTTTGTGTGTGGGTAGCCATCCATCTTAAGTATAATATGAGAGAGAACATTCAAAACCTTTAAAAATATCACATATGACTTTATTACATATTGAATATTTATTTGTCTACACTACTCATATGGCAAATTTGTTTACACGGATAAACAGCATGTGATGGTACCAATAGCAGAAACACACACAGCTGTGTCAAAATCATCATCATCATCATCAATAAATAATAAAAATACTCTCGTTGCATGATATAGCGGGCAAGTTGACATATTTTGTGACAAATAAGTATGCATCATTTTGCCACTATTGCTTTACACTGTATATAATTTTTTTGTAATAGCTTGTGTTATTGCTGTGTTGTTCTTGTTGTTGCTGTTGTTGCTGTTGTTGTTATTGACTCACCCTTCACCCTAAGGTCCCAGGGTAGGTTACAACAATTAAAACCAATTGTTCAGGATATCTTGGAACATAGGGAAGCTAAGGGAAGACAAAGGGGTGCCGAAGCAAGGGTGCAAAAATACATCTCAAAGTAATTGTGTAGGAGTGGAGATTCTGATAGGCTTGATCCCATTGTTAAGCATGAGCAGTGTGTCCAAGTCCCAGTGGTTGCTATGTAAATGACATGGGAGAGGCAGTGAAGAGCAAAGACTGGACACATATTATGGAGTGATGAGGACCAAGGCAAGATTTGCTTTCTGAGTACTTGAGGTGGGTTAGTTACAAAGCTTGAAGGCAGATTTATGGAGCTGGGGAATGGGCATAGTGAAGGCTTTGACCTCTGTGATGAGTTGCTTCCTGCCAATCTCTGTGCTGGACTTCCTCTCTTTCCTGCCGAATCTCATTCTGCCTATCACACCCTTAACTGACTGTCTCTAGCCCTTCACAGTCCACTCTTTCTCCCCAACCTCTTGCAGTAACAATTTTTACAAATACTGTATCATTGTGGAAGCTGTACAGTTAAACCTGGCTAATACTCCCTGATAATATATTGCTCTGTGATTTGTTGTGAAATGAAAGACAATTAGTACTCCTTTCCATTCTTAATCCTTCCCTACCTCTGCTGTAGCCCCCTAAAAGAATAAACCAGAGACCTGTCTGCTTAACACTGTATTAGATTATTGTTTTTCCCCTGAACCATTTCTGAATTTGTATCCCATAGCAGGGCTAAGTACCCTTCTTCTCCAAGCCTAGCTCAGTTCACCAGCTTATACCTCCTACTACAAGGGGGAAAGGCAGTTTCCCTCTTTCTATTCAAGTTTCATTTCAAATATATGCTTGCCCACCATAAGCTCTTCCCAAAATTATCCAGTACTCCAATACTGCAATTCTCCAAATTCCCTTGGATAAAGCAGCATAGTATTACGTCCTGTGAAGGTTTTTAAATGTGGATAGCAGGTCTGTCACATTTACTACTTTAAGTCAAATAACTGTTGGGGTTCCCACAGACAACCCTGGCCATTATGACTGCACAAAAAATATAAGTACCACAAGAGTTCCTGTGGCTTTTGCAGGACCCTGGACCTCACGGCAGTTACAGCTTCCTATCAGAGAACCATTGCCTGAAGCCTACCAGAGCTGGACCGCATGAGGAGGAAGTGGTGACTGGACAGCTATGTGGAGAAAGCTTATCGTATCTCCTCAGAGCTAACATAAATTTAGTCTAAGACTGTAATTCATCTTGGACATCTGGTGGTGCACATACCTTAAAGGTTTTTGTAGGCAGCCTTAATCAAAAGGAAGCATCGATTGTGTTAAATGCATTGATAGTAGCAACTCAAGTAGTGTGTTCCAGGGATCTGCTGGAAGATTAAAGTGGAAAAGTGGTGTAAAGTTTCTGAGATGGGTTTTTGAGAGAGTCAGGAGCATTTATTTTATAGATTGGACATGACGGGACAATGATTTGTATGAGATGCAATATGTTTTAGCTTCCATTAATTCTTTTTGATCATGGACCATTACCTACTTACAGGTAGATTCTACCCTTTTAGGGAAAATGTGGAAGGAAGCACCGTGCAGAGATTCTGATGTGGCTGTCATCTTACCAAATACTTTGTACATGTGTATGTTTTTATATGTAAAGGAATAATCTAAGATATTTTAAAAACAAACATTTGAGCGTATATTGCAGTGATATGAGTCTGTTCTCTTCTTGTTACACTTGTTTTTTGCACAGCCTAGCCTTTTATTAAGCATTGATACATATGTTTCCAATTATTTTGAAGGTTGCCAATCCCCCCTTGCAACCTGTAATTACAGGGCAATAACACTCACACATGAATCTGACTGACTCATTTTGATGATTGTTAGATATTTAGAAAGAACAGAACTCATCTGGTAATTTTAAATAATCAAGCTGTCCAATGTTGCCTCTACTTTGGGTCATCTAATTTTGGAGATCCTTAGCTCAATTATATATTTACACATGTAAAGGGCATTAATACCTGTGGATTATGTAGCTAGAAGCTGTTTCATAAAACAAAACAAAAAATTGGTTTCAGGCAACCACTGATTAGAAATTTAATAGTCCTAAGATTTATCTGCAACTTATTAGTAACATGTTTATTATGCATTTTCTCACTGTACATTTCTGCAATAAAGAACTTTAATTTTAAGTAATTTATCTTAATTTCTTAAATTTTGAATACATTCATTCTGGCCACCACTCCAAGAAAGATCTGTAAAATAGATACAATTCTAAATACATTGTAGACAGTTGGTTTGCTTTGACAGATATTTGCCTAGATATGGTCTTCTCTGTGTCTTTTGATCTCCAGATTATTATTTTTTAGCCAATAGGATAATGAAATTGATTAGACAAATCAGCATTCTGTTTACTCGAAAGGACAAGACAGGCTGGCCACAGGGATAGCAGGGCCTGTGAATATTCACTAACCAAAACACAGCTGGCAGGTCTAATTTTAGGTCTTCTAGCCTTGATCATAGCTCTTTAATGTATTGAATGGAAAAAAGTGTTCAGGCAAGCTGCAGGAAACATCACAGAAGTTCAGTTCCAAACTCTACTTTAAATATGTCTTGACACTGCAATATTTTCCTATATCTTTCGCTTAATTTGTGTGTGTGTGATTTTTAGTGCCTGTGAAAGTTGCCAGATTGATAGCCCCAGAGACGGAAAGCTTAGCTTATGAGCAGTGCCAATGACCATTTCCTACAATGTCCTGCCAGCCTGAACCCTCAGTCATAGAGACCCCCCCTTATGGCTTCAAGCATAGTTAAGTCCCACTGCCCATTCAGAGCCTCACTGTGAATGATTTATTTTTATTTGCCATTGCATTTCATGGGAAGAGAATGGAGTCCCTCAGGCTTTGGCCTCTCTTTGTTATCATTTTGTATTACTACTGTATTTTTAAAACTGATAGGAAAAGAGTGGTAGCTTCTTATGTTCAGATTTATTGTACAAATTAGCATGCTCCATTCATTGATTCAACACTAGTCCTAATAATCAATATATTGGTTCCTCCTTACAGTCTTTTAGAGAAAACTTTGTTCAAAATGTGTTGGGGACTTAAGAATGAGTTTGTACTCACTGCAACTCTTAACTAAAAAATCTAAGGTTTTGATCTCTGTAATATTTTAGCGTTTGAAACTATAGTGTTGGGTCTGTATTGGTCAGGCAGTTATAATTCCAGAATGCCTTAAAACCTTGCTAACATTGTTACTTTCTGCATTAGAGAATAAATATACTCAGTGCCGTTAATGAATAAGCATACTTATTCAAATGCAGGCCTATTTTTTCTTAATTCCTGTTCTCCTTCTCTCTCTAATAATTAGGACAATAAGTGCTTCAGTAAGGTTTGAAACAAATATTTCTGAATACTCAAATTGGGGAGAGAGGGCTTCTTTAGCTACTCTTTCTGGAAGACTACTGGGGGCCCATGACTTAGCTACAACTAGGGGGTCAGGGGGCGGGACTTGTAAAATACAGGGGCTCCATATCTTTTCAAGAACTGGTAGTATTACCACTGAACTTCACCTGAAGCAAAAATTGAATGTCAGTTTGGAGTTTTTCACAAAGACCTTACTGAGTTTTGCCTAGAGCAAAACATAAATGTGAATCACCCCCCATAGCAGGAATTACAAAGCTAGCAAAATTTCCCACTGAGGTTTCCCACATCCCTGTTTCCACGAGTCCCAGTAAATGTTTTTACACACTTCTACAATGCTTTAAATGTAGTGGCTTTGAAACCTCCATATTATCATAACCACAATTTATTCCCCAACCTATGTAACTTCCATAGCAATTGACTGTAAGATCTCTGAGTTCAGCTGACTGAAGTGAGGCCTTCCTAGTTATTGGCTCAGTTGCTGAGGTGCTGTGAAGTGTTTATTAACAACGCAACTGCTCAAGTGTTGTGTTGTTTTTTTCTAAAAATCGTTGTGTTGGCACATAAGTCGTAGGACAGATGTGCCTGTATGTATTGGTGGGAGTGGGTTCAGCTAAAAAGAGAGCAGGCAGCTTTATTAAGATGTTGGCCAACTTTTAGGAGTATGTGTGAGAAGTTACATATGAGAGGGGTAGCTAAAGGATGTGTGAGAGGATATGTTGAATGACTGTACGTGGGGGACAGTGTCAAAAGAGTGAAGGGGAATTGAGTTAGATAAAATATTATTTACGAAACCATGCTGCAAATGTACGTACAACTCTGCTTGTAATTTATTTAGAACTTATAATGTGTGCAGTGCTTTGAAATCTTTCTGCCAGGCTAAAGGTGAAGCAGGAGTTTGGCAATTTCTGATCAGAGCGTTCCCTAAGATTTTAAAGGAACTTACTATTTTTATTTAACAAAATTTATATATACTGCTTGGTTGCAGTAAAACGTCTAAGTGGTTTACAGTAAGTATTAAAATTATAAATGAAAACATTTAAAGGTAATTGAAATTAAAAGAAATTAAAATACTGGATAATAACAGGTCTGGATAAGCTTGCCTAAACAAACATGTTTTAAGTAGGTGCTGAAAAGAGTACAGCAAAGGCACCTGCCTGATGTCAACAGGCAGGAAGTTCCAAAGTGTAAGTTCTACCACGCTAAAAGTTCAATTTCTTATTACTGTGGAACAAGTATTATACGTGTAACAGTGCCAGTTCCACAAATAAAAGCTGTCAAGTGTGCACATATGGGGTGAGACAGTCCCACATTGAACTGGGCCCAGAGGTGTTTTATGCTCACTCCTGTCAGCAACTGTGCTACAGTATTCTGCACTGACTGCAGTTTCCAAGTCAAGTGCAAGGGAAACCTTTTCATAGCATGCATTGCAGTAATCCAGTCTTGAATTATTGTTGTCAAGCTGTCCTTGTCCAGTAACAGTCATAAGGCACACAGCTGGTAAAAGGCACTTCTAGCCACGGAGGCTACCTGAACCTCAAGTGACAAAACTGGATCTGGAAGCACCTCCAGACTGAGTAATTGGTCCTTCAAGGGGAATGCAATTGTCTATTCAGGGAAGACAATTGACCAATTCTTGGACACAGGGACTACCCACCCACAGTGCCTCCATCTTGCCAGGTTTCAAGCTCAGCTTATTTTCCCTCATCCATCTCACCATTGCATCCAGGCATTGGTCCAGGGCCTGCTTGATCTCTCTTGAGTTAGATGTTATAGAGAAATAGAGTTTTGTGGCATTGGCATACTGATGGCACTTTGCCCCCAAACCCCTACTGACTGTTCCCAGCCACTTCATATAGATATTAAATAGCACTGAGAATAAAGTAGTGCCCTGTGGCATCCCACAGCATAACTGCCAGGAGCCTAAAAAGCCCTCTCCCAATGCTACCTCTTTCAAGGCAGCAGGGACCACCCCCTCACACAGTGACCACACTCTGAACTCAACCAGTCAACCCCCTTTGTCAGATTTAATAAACCAAGAGGATTGTTGTCAAGACGGCCTGTGGTCAGGCATATCGCTACTAGCACCTTGCCCACTTCAGCTGACTTTGTAAGCTGAAATTTATCCCACAACAAATCACTGACTCTAGCATTGGGTACTTCATTTGCAGCTGCAACAGCTTTAGAGTCAAGGTCATTCTGAAGTTGAGTGACTTTATTCTTAAAATGTGTAGCCATTTGATCACAGTGAGTCCTCAAATGTTCCAGAGGCCCTTCCTCCACAGTGGGAATCAGTAACCTCCAAATAACTGGTCCAAAATAACTCCTCTAGCCAGTTACTAGAGGATGTAATGCAAGCTATAAATGATTCTTCTTTGTGGCTTTCACCACCACATTGCACCACCCTAAAATAAGCTCAACAACTTAAGGTTGTCCATAAAAAAGTAGGAGTTCCTGCACCTCTTTTTCTAGAAAAAAAGCACTAGTTAAAGTCATTAAAGATCTTCTGATTCCTTTGGTTGTAATCCACCAAGTAGCTTCTTTGCAAAGCAAATAATGATTGTTGTTTTTGTGTCATGCAGCTGATTGTAGCCAACTTGTGGGAAAGCAGTAAAAATGAATCCTGAAGTTCTGTGGCTAGTTTCTTAGCCTAGAAGCACAGGGGCTCAAATGGTTTAGGTTCTGTTTTAGTCTCAGGATTTTACATTGAGAGTGGGCAGAAGGGGAGTGTAGGTTTAAATCATTCCTCTTCCACCCCCGATCCCCTTGTGGGGTGAGATTGAAATAAAATAACTGTGAATGTCAACCAATCAAATGCAGACCTCCTGGCTTATACTCCCTGTTCCTTCCACAGTTATAGGAGTGGGGCACTCCTCTTGTGGGTAAAGGAATCCTGTGGACAAAATAGCACCTAGGTGGATATGAGGAAACAGTGAGAGTACATAAAGTTGCTGATTTGCTGAATGGACTCACAAGCGAAAAAGCCATCCAAAGTCCTCTTTTGCCAGCTTTCCAAAGTCTGTCTTATCAGAGCCGGCCCAAGGTGTTTTGCTGTATTAGGCAATTTATAATGGTTTCCCCTCTCATATACTCTGTCCACAGCAGTGAAACAACAGTACCTTAGTAGCACAATCCTATGTTTGTCTACTTCTAAGTTCAGTGGGGCTTACACCCAGGTAAATATATATAGAATTGCAGCCTACCTGTGCAATCCTTACTTAGAAATAAGGCAACTTCCTCTTCCCATTCCCTCCATCCTTTAATTGGATTCATGCAGTTACAAGCTGCTAAAGCTGCTTATGTGCACTTCTTCCTAAAGTGCAGACAACAGTTCTCCACCCAATACATTTGCAGGGCTGAGTCATGTACCTGGCACCTCATGTAGTTATCATATTTGTCTCTGTTGTTGGGCTAGCCCTATGTCTGGTTCAAAAAAGGGGTAATAGGTAAATACTGGAATGTAGTGTTGACTAGCTTTCTATACATCTTGTATAGCTGGGGCTGCTTGGGTATCCCAGTTACACAAGGGGCTCTCCCACCTAACTTTGGCTCTTTCTGCTTCTCTTTTCCCTGACTGCCATCCCTTCTAATTTTCCCTTATTGAAATCTAAGTATAGTGTCATATATGAAATACATTGTCTGTGACCTTTCTTAAGGTGGAAGCAATGTGTGTACAGGAGGATGCACACATGGATCTGTCTTCTCTGTTTTTAACTGAATGTGGAACATTATTAATGTAAGCATTCCATATGTATTTTGCAGCAGCGTCTGGGTTACAGTGATTACTTGGAAGTAATTCCTCTAGATTTCAGTTGCACGCACGCACACACACACAATGAAGTGTAATGAGATCTGCTATGTGGTGTAGGAATTTTGCTTTGAATATATTCACCTGAGAGTGAGAAAATAAAGACCAGATATTCTCAGCATTACAAATCTGTAAAAACATGGTTGAGGCCAATGGATTTAAGCCATATTTATGAAAATGGGTTTTGGGATCCAGCCGAACTTCCAAGTCTGATCTTGGCTGAAATATGTTTGTGGTTAATATATTACAGCAGAAATTGTTGGTGAGGAGTGTTCTTTCATGTAAGGAATACTTCTGAGATCATGCCAAAGTTAGTGAGACTTTGGCAGCAGTATACTAGCAGCAAATCATCCAGTCACACAACATAAAGCTGCTTGGGGCAGTTTCAGTGTGTGTGCCCAATGTTCTAAAAATATTTCCAAGCTTTTCATTCTAGAGTCAACGTTATTTGCTCTGTCTGGGTTCTTCCAAATCTTGTTCTCTTCGCCTTTTTCTTTACCAGATATTTTCTAATTGCATGATTCTGGATGAAGCTGACTAAAATGCTCTTATGGAGTGAAGACTCATAAGTAGATGTATAGTAGTTTCATTTAGACAAGACGAGATGAGCCATATTCCATCAAACAGTTACAAAAAGATCTAGCTTAGCAGAATGTATAGTCCCCTATGTATTTTCATTGAAAGCAATGGTGCGTATTTCTTAGGCTGTTAAAGAACTGTTAATTTTTTACCCCTTACTAGAATTCTTACGTTTACTTTCTTCTCCTTTTTACATAAACTATGCATATACTGTTTCCCTTGGGAAAGACTTAAAAGCATTCTGTTTTATGATGGCAAAGTTCTTATCGCTTTGGAGATGCATAAAGGAAAGTCTGCTATTGCCAGAACAAGCAACTAAACACACACACCTTTTTGGGGCCCTAGTTCTTCATACTACAAGTAGCAAACAGCATCCTCACATATATTACCAGACCTACCGCTAGTACCGGTATGTTTTGTTGAGCAATTGGTATTATAAAGTTAAAAAGTAATGGAGTTACATTTGAGGCGTATTAAGCACAGTTTAAAGGATAAGGATTCTCAAAACATTAGATGGACCAGGAAAGGTAAGACCTGACCCTGACTACTACTTCTTAACTTGAGCTTTATAACAAGTTGCTGGATATGATTTTCTAGGTCTTAAAGTATCTGGGCCCATCAATCTACCTTTGTTGACATATGTGTCAAATAACAGAAAACACTGCTGTCCAACCCACACTGCTTCTGCAAGCTACTGGGACAGAGCATGGGCACACACAACTTGAATGCAATAAAACAAACATTGAAAATGCATGACTTTTTCATAGGTTCCCTCCACCATCAAATCACAGATCAGGACTGTCTCCATTGATTAAACTGTAAAAAGCACAGATATGGTGCTTTCAAAAGGTGCTGTGGTACAAATATATAATCTGAAGCACAGTTCCCTTAAGGATCCTCATAATGTTTACAAGGGATCCTCTCAAAACCATAATCAGATCATAGGTCACATTTGGGTAAGCAAATGTGTCCCATGATTTGCTGGTGTTCTCATCCATTGTAAAAATAATGAGGATCCATTCCTTAAATCAGTGGATTTGTGGTGCTGGAAAACACTGGATTTGGGATTTTTACTTTATAGTCTACCACCATAAGCTTTCATTTGCTGGTGGGTTTTATAAACTCCCATATAAAATCATGCAAATTCAAGAAGATCTTAGAAAAACAATATAACTGTATGTATGCATATGCACTCTCCTTTTTTTGCTGCAAGGGAGGGTGGGAGGAGAAGCAACCAGAAGTAGAGGGGTTCACTTAAAATTCTCTCAAAATTCCAAATATGCATCAAAAGATTGGTGGACCCTAACTGTAGTCAATGAAATACAACCTAGTAGGGTGTTTTTCATCTCATTATGAATTTTATTTTCTGTCTCCAGCATGGAGCAACCATCAACTTAAAAATACCTAAGTTAGCTATGAATTTATTGCATCTGTCTTTTAAAAAGTTTGATCTCTCTTTCTGCCCTTCCCAGTTTCATCACTCCTCTAATAAATAAGTAAACTAAATGTTTATTTATTCCATGTGCTTTAGCAACGTACCTGTCTATGAACATATCGCTTTAGAATTTTTTTTCAAAAAAACTAATTAATTTAACTGCACACACTGTAGTCTGTATTAACACATTTTCTGTTATATGCTCTAATGTGTTACAGGTCCCTCCTACATCAACCTCACCATAAAGCTTTAATAGCTTCTCTCTAATCCTCACCTCATGTTTGATTTATCTGGTTTATTTGTATAAAGATTCTCTGGTTTACAATGTGTACACAAGTCATTAAAAAGGTGTTGATGTTTATCTCTCAGTTGAACTTGCCAGTTGGTTTCACCATACTTCCCCCTTTATGGATTTATGATACAGGCAATAAGGGCAAGAGTTAGAAGAATTGTCTCAGCTGAACCACTTTCTTACACTGTGCTGAAGAAATCAGTATGGCCACTTGTATTGACATGCAAGAAATGGTGATGCCAGTGTGACTAGAATTTTTTTTGATAAATATTAATAAAGTAATAAATTGATCTTCCCTCCTTTTTCTTAATTTTCTTTTCTTTTTTAATTAAAAAGATGGACTTGGTTTTGGCATGTAACTAAAATATGCTGTACTATACATAAGTTCTCAATTCCTGATCTTCATTTATCTAAAGCTGCCATCCTAAGTATAGGAACTTAGTACTGAATAAACCTGCATATGTTTCATAAATGGAGACAAAGACAGAAATATCTAGGTTTCTCATTGGTGTCTAAGGAATAACTCAAATCGATTTTTGATTGTAATATATTGTAAATCGCTTTGGCATCCCTCATGAGAAGTGATTCATAAAGGAAATAAATATTGCTATGAGGGGGAAGAAATAGGCTGTATGCAAGATCCTTCTAACCCCTGGATCCAGCAAGTGTTAACATATATGCCAGGCTAGCTTCCTGTGTTGAGGTAATTGCCTGGGTGATGGGCCATTAAGGGAAAGAAAGGAAACAGGCTCTGTGTGAGATGGCAAATGGGTGAGGCCCCTCCCCCCAGCTCATAGTTGCCATTAATTAGAAGAATGAAGCCAGAGTTTGGAGTGGTGAGTGAAATGAAATGACCTTGAGGTAAAGCAGCAAGCTGGAGAGAGTGTTAGGGCAACATTAGAGAGCAATTTTTTATTTCTGTTTGAATGGAAGGCTGCAACTATGGGAGAAACAAGACCCCTTTGGGGTGTGAATGCTGTGAAGCCCTCCATCGTAGGCTCAGGTTGTATATATGTGTAAATAGACCATATATCATAAAGACACCTCAGTCTCTACTGTGCCTCATTTCCCAAAGGAAACACCAACCCTGGGTAAGCGCCTGTAACCCCAGGTGATATCATAAGTCCTATTCAAGTGTTCAAATAACATGCAGGGGCAAGAGGTCTTACATGCCAACCCCACTCCCAGTGTCCACATTGAGCAGGAAAATGTGAAGGAGGATTCTTAGTGTGCTTGGCTGAATATTAATGCATAAAGAATCGTGCTTCGTAGATTCAACCTCGGTGCACTGATAGGGTAGAATGGCATAAACAGCCCCACCACACTTTGTGAATGTAGTCGTATGTGGAAGTACATGTGGTCTATTACTATGGAGAATAATAATCAGGGAAGAATCTGAATTGGCAAGAATGACCTTACAATGACTAAGCTGAAATCGGCTGTATTCTCACCTGGAAGTAAATCCATTGAACTCTAGTCTGCCTTGCTTCTAGTAGACATGCATAGGAATAAGTTGCATGGCTGAATTTTTGGGCACAGTTGGAGATTAAATTCCCTTTTCTGTTCATGCTATCTGTGTAGACTTACTTGGGAGTAAATCACACTCATAACTATAAGTATAGGCTCATGCTGCTTATCCACTGCTTATAGTAATTTATTCATATTAAACTAAACAAAAATATTTTGCAGTCCTGATTCTGTCTATATTTGGGACAAAATGGCACTCACTGTTGTATCCAGTAGTTGCATGAGCAGAGGACACCTTGCAGAATTGATGTTTCTCTTTCCTTCCCCATATTTCCCCCTGTGCCCCATGTAATACAACTTCATTGCTTGGGAGGGTCCCCTGACCTTCTGGAGGGGCATTTCAGGATGCTAAAGGGAAGAGGAGGAGAAGGATCAGTTGTGTGAGCTGCTTTCTGCTTACATAATCACAGCAAGTGCTGGTTCCAGCTGATATCCTGTGGTATTAGGTTGGAGCAAGAGAAGGAGATGGGGAAATTAAATCAGTTTCTTGTACATGAGTTTTGAGAAGCTCCATTTGTGTCTTGTGTAAGGACTCCCTAAGTCCAATGGTGGTGGTAGTAATTAAAGGCTTCAGGCTTCACTGGGGATGATTGGAGCCACCAGGTGGCAAGTTTTTAAGCAGTCTGAAGCCTTCCTTCATGAGCTGAAACAAGAACATTTGGAAATGTTTCTTGTGTTTGTTCCTTGTGTATTGTCACAGTTATATAGCTGTGAACTAAAGGACAGTTTGCTTCGCAGAGGCAGTTATATTGATTCACAGAGCCTGTTCCTTTGCCATTTGTTTCTACTTTTCATGATTAAAGCTTAATTCTCTATTTTTAAATACAACTTCTACTGCCTTCCAGGGGAGGCAACGTAGGGGATGCTAATTTCAGGAGGTTCAAAGGTACATGAAGAAAATGTTCCCTTCACAAATATATGAGGCACTCTGTTTTTAAAGCTAAACTGTTAAAAACAGAAAGCATTTTAGTAAAGCTTCACAAGCTTTTTATATTTTGGAATTTGTAATATTCTCGTTTAAGAAAGCTAGTTCTCAGGTCTACCATACTCGGAGTTTGTTTGATGTAAGAGCTGCACCTTTTGATTTTTAAACACAAGTGTCTCCATGGTTCTGAGGTCCTGTACAACACGTAAACTTGTTTATGGAATAATCAAGCCCACCATCATGGAAGTTAAATGGCAAAACTGAACTAAGTTGATGATATGAATTTCATCAAAACAAATGCAAACTATCCATGCAAAATATGTGTGCAGCTTCCCCCCCTAAAAATTATATTAAAATTAATCAGAAAATAGTACCAGTGAGTTTGATACAATTTTGCTTGAGATAAATATGCTTAGGACTGCAACATTAGGTGTCCAGAAATCCTAAGTACATTTATATGGAAGTAAGACCCATTGAATCAATTAGATTTACTTTTGAGTAAACAAAGCAGGGTCATGCCACATGGCTACAATTCTAACCACACTTATTAGGAACTAAATCCCTCTGGATTTACTTCCAAGGAAAGCTTAGGATAAGACTCTCAGTAGGTGGTGTAATGTTTTGTAATCTCTACTAGAAGGAACCTGCAAGCAGTCTTTTATCAGAATGAAAGGTTTATTTATTAAGGTGGTTTGCTATGTATCTAACCTCGTTCCTGGACTAAGAGCCTGCCCACATTTCTGTGTCCAACCACTTTCTCTTTTATAAGGATGGTGCCGTTAGAGTACAGTCACATGTTTCCATGGATACCTATAATCCTTGCAACTCCCCTTTTACTTAGTAAGCGAACATTCTAGCCATTTAGCATTTTAGCCCCAGGTTATTAACACTGTTCTCTGGAATTCCTTCACTCCAGAAGTGACTATACCTTTGTAGTTTCATTTCTAGATCCCTCCTCCCACTTTGCATGTTGGATTGCTTCCTGATGCTTCTGACTCTCTCCCCCCCCCCTTAGTATTTCCTCTCATCTTTCAAAATTTGTAAGAGATGAAGTCTTCATAAGATGTAGCTGCAACCTCTTTATTTAATGACAGTTTTCTGCACCCACTTGTTACCAGTATGCAATCATGATTTGTCACTTAATTTTGATATAGTGATACACATTACTTTCTTTCTTAGCTATTTTTGTTTCACTCTCTTATGCAATTTATGAGTTTGAACTTCAAAGGTTATTTGGGGGCACTGCATTGTGGTTCTTCCCTTCATGTTCCTGGTTTTTCTGTTGAGGAACAGATCTTCAGCAATTTCCATGGCTTTAATTGTGCTGCCTGTCAATGAAAGTTCAAAATATGTATCTGTGTTTGAGCCTGATGCTTTTCTCATCAGTTGTTTTTACAATTTTCATCACATTTTCCATCAAGCTATTTGACTGGGAATGTTTAGGACAAAATATTAGACCCTAGAAAACTTACTGAATCATAATAATGTAAATTGAGAGACATTATCGGAAGACTACTGGGGTTTATTTGGCTGCCTCCTTGCTCCCCGCCTCACGATTACAATTGGAACATTCATTAGGGGGATTTTTGTGATTTAATTTACTCTCCCATGGGTTTCTAATTTATTGCATACAATAGCCTCCTTGACATATAAAGCAATAACATTGCCACTTCAATCTGCTCTACATTTTCTGTAAATTTTATAATTATGGATAATTGCATCCCATTGATTATCACTTCTCTATCAGGTTTCTGATATCCCTCCTATACATTCTGTTCTGATAGTAGGCTTTGGAACTCACCCATCTTGCTTTAAGACCTCCAGCAATAGCATGTGAGCACTCACACACACTCATCTCTATCTATATTGTTCTTCTTTATGTGTCCTTTTCATGGGGATTTTGCTATTGATTCGTCCTCCACTGTTTTGGTTCACATGCCAATAACATCTATTGGACTGAGGTCTATCCTGTCCTATCTTTTAGGACACAGAACACTCAGATAACCACTAACTGTGGTTATCTCACACCCATATACTTCTACTATCAACTTTGTTCTACATGTCAATTATAAAACTGCTATGCAAACTTTTTTACTACTACTACTACAGTACTACTACTACTGTTTTAAGAACCAGCAGTTTGGTTCCATTGTAGCACAAATGGAGCCCCTCTTGTTTGCATAGCTCAGCCTTTCTCCCAAAGCTGCCCAGTGTACAGTAAATCTAAAGTTCTTTCCCACTATCTTATTCAAATACCGAAAACCCTTAGCTCTACTGGTCTCGCTTGCCCTATATATGGAACGGGTAGAATTTCTGAAGAGCCACTCCTTTAACATTGTAACCTAAATTTATCTTCCAAGACTACAGAACTATATTTACCGATGTTATAGGAACTGGTGTGCTACAAAACTACTGACACCTCTCATGAATTAACATTAATTTCCCATCTAGATTGTGACTGTTGTCCACAACTTTTTCACTAGATAGGTATGTCACACATGAAAACACATCTCTCTGTAGCAAACTCCCATTGTGACTGCATTCCCCCTCTCATCCTTGGCATGAGAGACTATAGCTCAGAGAACTAGATTCCAGCTTTCATCAGCCCTAGCCAGAGTAGCCAATGCAGGGATTATAGCAGCTGTAGACCAACAACATCTGACAGGTTACACATTCCTCACCCCTGCTATGGATGCAATACCAGAGAGGTGTATTCCTTTTTCATGAATGGTATCCTACTACATCAGCATGAACTGACTTAGCTTAAAACCCTTGTTTTCCGAAACAGACCCCTCTGTCTTTCTACTGTGTCCCCGAAGGGTTTGTCTACATACTTCTCTGCATTTCTGAGCTTTCCAAGTAAAATCTCAAAGCAATGATTCTGCTCCCTAAGAGCTCTTTGTACTGAGTACACATCTACAATAAGATGTTGCAAACTGCCATGATATCTATGGATAAAGGGCAGCATACAAATTTAAATTACAACAACATCAAGTCATACAGTTGACTCTGTGCATAGCCTCCACATCTTGCAAGGATTTGTTTGTGTACAGGCAATTCTATTTTTGCGTGCATCACTGCAACCCAGAAGCGGCTGGAAAAGGAGAGAGAATGGGATGGAGTGGGCTCTCATGTGCTCTGCCAACACGCATGAGGGTAAGGAACACAACCCCCACACAAAATGGTCATTGCCTGTATTAAATTTGCTAAATGCTGGCAGGAGACAGTGTATCCCCTGTTCTCCTCTGCCCAGAGTAACATTATCACATTAATTTCCTAGAACTCTCCATTGCTGGAGCTCTCTCACTGAAGCGGGCAGGGGTACACAAATATAAGCTTGGTTGAACAGTGAGCATCCTATTTTTCCCCTCACTGCAAATGACTTCCTCAAGTTCACTTGTAAGTACAGAGAGATCAAGGGACAAGTGGGGTCTTCACTCGAAAAGATTTTAGGCTTTGCATGCATTCCAAAACAACTCTCACAAAACCCTCAAAGGAGCTCATAATGCACCAGATTGTTTTCCTCCCCTTCTTTCTGTCCTAGGAATCCACAGAAGTAATCTTGTAGCATAGGGAAAATAGAGGTCATGGCTTTGGGTCTACTGCCCACATCAGAGACTTGACTGTTACTAGGATCCCTGGTAGGAAAATGACATTTACGCTATTTCCACCAGGAATCCATCAGACCACCACTGATGAAGGACTAATCCACCCCCTTTCCAATTATTCCAAATATCACAAAGGCATTTAAATTATTTGAAGTACCAAAGAAACCTACACAGACCATGTACCATTGGCCTGTTTGGCTTCATCAGTGCAACATCATATTTATTATCTATCCTGCCTGTACCTTCAAAGGCATCTGTGTTCAGTGTGAAGACCTTCAGTTTAGCTTAATAGTTCTGAATGGCAGATTTTCATTCCCAGCACTGCCTCCTTGTTTTAGTACGTACACTTATGTTGAAGAGTTATATCAGTTTTACTCCTCTGGACTTGGGACTATTCTTATCAGAATGCCAATGTAAAAGGCCTCCTCTGCACTGGTGGGTGGAGAGGTATCTGCTTGCCTCTATTGAACTTTCTTCTGATCTCTCTTAGACTGGTTGCATGCTTTAATAAAGTGACCACATTTGTTACATACACTACATTTCTCCATTGCTGGACACTGCTTATAGATGGCCTCCTCACAGCATTAACACATGTAATTTAACTCTTGCTTCTTCTGGTGCTGAGATTTTTGCTTACTGCATCCAAACCTATCCAGCTCTTCAGGGGTGGCAACTTGAATAAAATATTGTGGGGGCCCAGGTAAGCCCTGCCCCACATAATAGATCATGTGATGAAGTGCGCACAGACCATTTGAATGGGAATGCCCATCAACTTTGTGGGGGCCTGGCCCCCTCAAATCTTTTATTGTGGGGGCCGAAGCCCCCACAGCCTCTAGTAGTTGGCTCCTATAAGGTTCTTTGTTCAGCTGCATCTCCATCTTCTTTGTATTTTCTCCTCAGAGCATTTGCCCAGAGTGCATTTAGCATACTCAGAGAAACTTCATCTTCATTATATGAAACATTCTACATTCCCTTCCCAGTTGCAGTAGCTTTTACCATCCTAAATGCATTTTTTGAGCATAAGTTCACAGTCTTCCACAACGTTTTGGAGTCTGCCGTTTCTAGTGCAATCTGATGTTCAACTTGTGCTTTAATTACACTTTATGGTGGCGTACCCTGCCTGCTAAAATTTCACTAAAGTAATGTGGGGACAAACTAAAGCATAGAATGTGGTGCTCCTGCATTCACTTTCCCTTGAAACCACTTCTCCACAGGTGTTTTTCTTCGTGTGTGTGTGTGTGTGTGTGTGTGTAGCGGGTGTTGGAGGTTATATCTAATCTCAGAACCTACTGGGAGGAAAATGGCTTGGGAAGTGGTTTTGGCTTATGGCCAGCTAAATTCTGTTCTGTCTTTGGCCATTTATGTGTCTGATCTCTTCTCTCAGATGATGAAGCTGCATGCTTAACCTGAAATCCTATGCTCACTTACCTAGGAGTAAATCCCTTCACATAGTTCCACTGAAACCTGTCATTCTTACAGGACAGACGTTTTTCATTAAAGTGCAAAAGACTTCCCACATTTTGAAAAGAGAATTCAGACTCACCTCAGACACAGAGGGGTTATTGCTCCATACAAAACATGTGAGGTATTCTCAGTATACCTCTTCTAGCGTGCAACTTGTTAAAACAATAGCACATTTTGTAACTGATAATAAATGTTGGCAAACAGTTAGTGTACAAAAATAAAATAAAAGGATAATGCCCAAAATGCTAACTAATTCTGTTGCATTTTTACCCATCTGGAGTTTTTTTTTTTTTTTAAAAAAAAGGTGCTAGTGGAACAACTTAAAATGATGAAGGTAAGAACATCATAATCTGACTTTGCTTTTAGTTTTCTACTAGCAGGTGTAGTACCTTTGACTTTACTGAGTCTTTAAAAGTACTGAATACATAGCAGAAAGTATTTACAGAATTGGGTCCTTGGATTGTACACAAAGGCCTCTGAAAGACCAGCTTTGCTGCTCATATGTTTGGCAGGCAAATTTGATAATAATTTCTGTTCTAGAACCTTACACCATCTCAGTGAATATAAATTGATGGTGTAAAGCAAATGGGCAACTGGCAGGAATCCAAAAGTAAGTTGGAGAGAAGACAGCTTATTGTTGAGGGGGCAGCCTGGTGTTCTACAGCCTGGATGTTGTTTTTTATTCACGACAACTCTGCAGAGCTGTGGAGTTCAAGTGTGGCCTTTGAAGTGTTTTAAATAATAACAGTTTTATTTCTCCTGACACAAGCACTGAAGCTGTTTGTTACCACCTCAGAACTGTTACCCAGCAGTGTAAAAGTTACCAACAAAGCAAGCTTGGATGAAAGTCTATTATAAATACAACAGGCATAAACTTCAGGGAAACCACATTATACTGCAAAGGCCAATATGGAAGTGCAGGCCTTGGCCACTTCCTTAGAATACGGCATTTGCCAGATTAAAAATGACACTCCTGGGCACTCACCTATGGGTATTTAATGCATGAAGCAGGGCAGTGAAAATGTGGATGCTAATCTGGATGACAACATCACTCAGGTTCTTATAACATTGCATGTTCAGCATCACTTTGAAGGGTTCTGTGCAAGTACATGTGGAATACACATGCATAGGGCTTCTTCAGCAGGGCAGGAACCCTGCCTAACCAGCATTCTGTTGCCATGAAAGGAGTCCCATTCTGGGTTTGTATAGAACAGGCTTCCTCAACCTTGGCCCTCCAGATGTTTTTGGCCTACAACTCCCATGATACCTAGCTAGCAGGACCAGTGGTCAGGGATGGTGGGAATTGTAGTCTCAAAACATCTGGAGGGCCGGGGTTGAGGAAGCCTGGTATAGAATGACATCAAGCACAAGGCGTCAAGAAAATGTGTCTCACATGTGTGTTGGTGCCTAGGGGACTAGCTAGGCAGAGAGCAGGAACTACAGAAGTGCATGTAGATCACATCTGTGTGTCAAGCATGCCTTGCAGTGCTAAGGCAGGCATAGGCAAACTCGGTCCTCCAGATGTTGTGGGGCTACAATTCCCATCATCCCTGACCACTGGTCCTGTTAGCTAGGGCTCATGGGAGTTGTAGGCCAAAAACATCTGGGGGGCCGAGTATGCCTATGCCTGTGCTAAGGAATCAAACACTTTATTCTGATTAGATATTTTTGAAGAGAATTATAACATGATACAACTCAGGAACACTAGCCCAATCTAATGAACTAGGCACACAAGAATGATCCCTTGTGTGTTTTGTGTTGCAGTCTTAAAAGGAATAAAACACCAAATTGCAGATTAGAAATGAAATAGTGCTGCACACATTTATATAGCACTTTAGTTTTCAAATAACATCATGTGCATTTTCTCTGTAAACCTTAACAAACATGTAAGGCAGGTCACTAATATTATCCCAGTCTAGCAGCTAAGGGTGGAGGTGGGTGGGGGGCAAGCTGAGATTCACATATAATTGCTTATCTAAAGCCACACATGGGGCTTATGGCAGAGGTGACATTTTGAGCCAGGGGCTTTTCAGTTTTGACTTAACCTGTTAGCCACTGTAGTGCTAAATTTTTAATGTGATGGAATCATTCTCCTTAAAGTAGAGTCTTTAAAGGTCCTACTAGACTGGAGGGAGTTTGCTCCAATTATTTATTTAAAATTGACAATGCAGTATAACCTCTCTTTAGTGCCATTCTCCTCTCTGCTATTATCCAGAGCTTTCCCGCCTTTCATGAACTCTGTAGTTTCGCTTCAGAGATAGGTTATTCCATTTGCCCCTGAAATGTGTTCTGGTTTTTGGTTTGTTTTGAACTTAGAGTGCAGCTCTGGTATTGTCACTTGGCCTTCTTAGAATGCAGAGTGGACTAATGCTTCCCTTTTTTGCAACAAACAGCTCTTGCAGTTGTGGTATCATACTTGATTTATGGAGCATTTTGAGACAGAAGAGCATGAGATTCTTAGCCTCCGGATCGTGTGTTTTAGCCCCTTCTTGGGCAGAAAAATCTTGCATTGCAGGAAGTTGGACTAGATGGCCCTCATGGTCCCTTCCAACTCTACAATTCTACGATTCTATGAATCTGTTATACACTTGTGTGCCAAGGAATGGCACTCTGACCAGCTTAATGATACTGTCTGCTTACAGCAAGTAGTTCCTGGCCTGCCCCTATTCTGTGGCAGCTACAGACAGAATATTATCACATGCTTTGATTTTCTGTTTGCAAAATTTGATGATTTCTGTTATACTAATTTGCATGAAAGCTGTTTCACTTTTGTGATGGTGAGGGGGAAAGTTTGCACACATAAAACCCTCCCTGATGTATGAAACCAATCTTCTATAAACTGCATTCTGATGCAGTTTGCATTTATTATTTCAGCATTATTATTTGTTAAATTTCTATTGCACCCTTCCTGCCAATTGAGCCTAGAGCAGCACACAGCAAAGTTGCAAAAACAATACATTTAAAAATAAAATAAAGCATATTTTAAAACTTTAAGAATCTATTTAAAAGTTTAACAATGTCTGATTTTGAAAACTGTATATAGCAAATAAAGATCTATTGTTCTCAATAGTGGCTGTTGAGGATGTACACACACACACACACACATGTGCTGAGGGAATCTGAGGACAAAACAGGTGGATGATGTAAGGGCTAAAGGCCTTTTTAAGACTGAGAGGCCTGTAGGCAGAATGTTCATTTGAGCACCCCTGCTCCTCACTGTACAATATGTTTATGTCATTTCCCCCAATGCTCAGCTGCAAAAAAAGAAAAGGTAAAATATTTTATGTCTCTAAAATTCAAACACACACACAAAATTGAATTTACTTGTTTTAATGCTCCCATTTTCCACCTTAAACATATTTCCTCTGAACAAAGTTCTGTTGATTCAAATTAAATGAATTTTGTTGATATTATTTATAGGCAGTATTAACTTTCTTTTAAAGTCATGCATTTATAGAGGATGTGACTTATTCGTAGGTTGGATGGGAAATAGGATTATTATTTTTTTATTGTAAAAACTATGCTTAACTCAGGGCTCATCCACACTGGAGTTTAATATGGACTTAAAGCTGCTTGTGTGTCTGTGGTGTCCACACAATGTCTTCGTTCAAGTGGCAGCCAGCACTTTACCACCAACCCTGCTAACTGCGGATTTCCCCAATCCATGGATAATTGGATAAGGGAAGAAAATCCAATATAAAATTGCATGTTACCCAACTGTGGACACACTGAAGCACATTGTGTGGGTGAGCTTTTTTTTACATCTGTGGTGACATTTCACTAGCTGCTGTTTTCACCACACACCTCTTCTGTTTTGTTTCCATCAGCTGCAAGGAAAGGTTGTACCCTGCCTTTTCCCATTGGTTGTTCCTGAAGGCATGCTTTTGTATTTTTATTTTTAAAACAGCTCATTTGCACAGAACCTCTCTTGCACAAGACAGATGTATTAAAAATAAAAGTAAAATTTGCCTTTGCTTGTACCAAAAACATTCCCCAGATCTTAAAAGGGTTTGTTTCTATTTTTATTATGTATTTTGTGTTCTCATTTTTAATTTTTATGTGAATTGCCCTGTGATCTCTGAGTGAAGGGTGGTATGCAAATTTTAATAATAATAATAATAATAATAATAATAATAATAATAATAATACTTCATCTAGAACTGAGCTCTAGTATTCAATATGTTGCACAAACAAGCCTTCTTACTTAGTGTATTTAGGCACAAATTGATAATGGCTGATCTCTGTTCCCCAAACTTTCACTGTAATAGGCAACTCAAATAAGGACTTCTAGGAAGTGTATAACATAGATATAATGTTTGTAAACCTTGCATGTGTTATTTTCCTTTATTAATACTCTGGTGTTTATAACCAGACTAGTGCTGTATAATAATAAACAGCAGTAATAAGAGACAAATGTCAAGAACCTTATAACGTGGCCCTTTTTCTACAAATGCCAAAGGACACTTCCAAATAATATTGCTGATCCAGATTTTGCACACTTTGAAATACATAATGATGTGAGTAATCGCTAGCCCTCCCTCAATTGCTACCTCTTAATCTATTTGATGAGGTGGTGATGACTAAGATTCAGAGAAGAAAGAGTTGGATACAAATGGAATGTAACAACAGGGTTGCAATATGTATGCTCAGAATGAGGAGGATCATATGAGCCTTGTTTTTGCAATTGGCTAGGTAACCTCAGTGATAAGCAATGGACAATTGCAATCATGCACTTATTTAAATATGCAAATTAGAAGTCTTTACTAGGAGAATAGGCAGCTCTGTTACTAGCAGTGGTATTTTGTGTGGGCCAGCTGCCAGATGAATCTTTGAAAAGAGCTTTCCCTCTACTTTTTAAAAGTTTTTTTTTAACATTTTGCAGATGTTTGTACTTCACTTATGATAAGTGAATGGGTATGTGTTTGTGTTAGAAGACTCACGTAACATTGCTTGCAATTTTAGTCAAGATGTGAGCTGGTATATATTCAGCTGCAGTTGGTGATCCAAAATCTTCTTCAACTTGCAAATCAAATTCTTGCCCCATCAGCTAAAAAAAGGAGGGGGCGAGAATATTTGTTGTCAAAAGTGACGCTAACGCTCCAACTGCTACTGTGCATCACGATCATTGATATTTCTACAACTTTCCTTGTACAGTAGGGACAACCCACAGCTGAATGTTGAAGCACATGACTGGCATGCAAAAGACTCCATGTTCAATATCTGGCCGTTAAAGGATTTCAAACATCAGTTGAGGCTTAGGGAATCGCTGCCAGTCAGGGTAAGCAATAGTGGATTTGAAGGACCTGTGGTCTGACTCATCATAAGATAGTTTTTATTCATGTAACCCGTCTGTGAGGGCTTGTGAAGTGAGTCCATAGCTCATTGGTGGAGCACTTATTTTACATGTGTCAGATCTTGGCTCAGTTGCTGGCATCTGCAGTTAGAAAATCTCTGATCATACGATTGGAAAGAACCTTCTTAAGATAAATGAATGGCTGCCTCCAATTACAATAAACAGCAGTTCTATATATGCTAACCTTTGACAGGGCCTATAGGTCGAAAAGCTCTGCCTCCCTGGCAATGTCTAACTGAGAGTTGTAGGCAGCTTTCAATGGTTGTTTAGAGGCAAATAATTTATTTGGGTTTACTATCTCTGTTTAGTGATTATCAGATTTTGTGACAAATTTAGTTTCTTGATGTAGCAGTTTGGAATCATAAGTCTGAATTGGTCTATAAAATTGCATTACTAACATTTCTTTTGCACCAGATCTAATGTGCAAATGAAACATGTACTTACTTGTGGTTACCAAATGATAAATTGCAGTTTCAGCAAACAAATTAAGACATCTAATGAGAACTAGCTGTTACATTTGATCCCAAACCATGACTGAATGTGTTGAAAAGTGTTCAGAAATCTGTGGCTTCAAATATCTTGGGGCTCTTGTAGCCATTTAAAAGCCTTAGCTTCCATTTTTCTCACCCAGTTACATATTTATCTTGTTTTTGTGTTTCGTTTGAAATTATTTTTATTGATTTTTTTACATTAAAAAAAAAATATTACAAGCATAGTTGCACAGACTTACAAGTTTGGTTGCATGTTAATATAACAGTTAACAGCTGAGGCTTACCTTCATACTTGTATGTTAATCCTAGATTCTGATATAGTTGTTCTTTTTTAGTCTGTAAGTAACCTATGGTTGCTTCTCAGAAATCAGAGAGTCCTCTTGCAGAATATAACATTAATATGAATGTTTTTTTATCAAATTCAGTCAACATTTCATGAAGCATTATTCATGTTTAATGCAAAATGGAAAGCAAGCCAATAAAGAGCAAATTAAATAGAAATGTGGTCAGACAAGTAAAAGTTAAATGTGAGAAGAGTTTATAGCCTTAAAATGAGAAACAGGAAGATCACAAAATTAAAATATTCCAGTAAGCAATATGTAAAATTTAACTGAAAGTGGAAGGAAAATAATGCATTTTAGTGAAATCTTACACTAAAATCAACATCCTAAGAATATATGAAGCACCACTGGTTCTGAACCATACTGAATCAAGGCAAAGGCCAATCTAGTTCAACATCCTGAGTATAACAGCACTCTCCTCACTTGTGATTCCCAGCAGGTATTCAGGCACATACCGCCTCTGACAGTGAAGGCAGTACATGGTCATCATGGCTAGTAGTTCATGAATTTGTCTAATCCTCTTTTAAAGCCATCCTAAATTGGTGGCCATTACTACATGTTACTAGGACTAAATTCCATAGTGTAACTATGTGCTGTGCGAAGTAACAGCAAGGTTGGGGCTCCCCTCTTTTTTCTCCTTCTCTTTCTCCTCTCCTCCTCCCTGTGTCAGCTCCGGTGTTTCCTTGCCCCGGAGCACTGCTGGGCAAGCGGTCAGGTGGTCAGGCGCTCTCGCTCCCGGCTCAATTTGGGTCGTGGGGGAGTCAGGAGTTCCCCCAGTTCACACGCCGGGTGCTCCCGGTTCCCTCTCGGCAGTGGCAGCAGTCTCAGCAGCTCGGATCCAGCCTAGTAGTGCAGTTGGCTCTGGCTAGCTTCAGGAGCTGCTCACTGCCATGGCACCCGCCATTTTGCCTCACTGGAAGTCCCCATATGATGTGTCTTGTGCCATTGAACCAATCACGCAACATCCGTTCCCTAATAATAAATCTACAACACTTAAAATATAAATCCAGGGACATTAATTGAAATCTGGGGACATTCCGGGGATGGATTTTGTCCAGGGACAGATTTGTAAATCCGGGGACTGTCCCCGGGAAACATGGACGTCTGGTAACCGAGTTCCTAACCAGCTTTAAAGGCTAAAATCTGGAAGTTACCAAGACACATATCAAAGTGACTAGCTACATCCCTGCCCTTGTTGTAGATTGAGTACTTGGCTCCAAAGACTCTGGGAACATATCTCTAGAGTTCTAAGGAGATCTACCAAGAAAAAGTGTCTGTGCTGTATCTCCATTGTAGCTGCATCAGTGGTAAATCCAATCCAAAACAATATAAATGAAGATTGAGTGTTTCTGTTGAATCAGCAGTGATCCAGTGCTCCCTCTGGCTATCTATTCCTGGATGTCTATCCAAGTTCTGATTATACTGCTGCTCCTCACCACAGTGTCTGACACCTCCCAAGTAATTAACAAAGTCATAACAATAACATCTCTCTATCTTCCCAGCAGGTAGGAGCAACTGCTTGATTAGAGTTAAGATTTGTCTGTGTTCCTGTCTGTGCATAAAAGAAAGCAGAAGAGGGAAAGACATAAAACATCTTAGTTTTGTTTTTATTTGCAAATACAGTGAACTAAATTATCATTCTTTTCCCATCTGGAAACTCTTTTGGAGATAGTCCCTGTCCTGTTATATTGTTTGAATGAATTAGTTGATGCATGAGCACATGCGTGTACAACAATAGGGACTGTAGTGAGAGAAAGTTGAAGACATGGAAATACATCAGTCATTTTGCTTGCCCAACAAAAGCAGAAAAGTATTTTATAGAGGCAGTTGTGGCAACCTGTTTTTCCTACAAGAGATGCAACTGTTTTATAGCTTTTAGCACTCTTTCACAAAGTACTAGTGGAGCTAAATATTTAAAACTAGAAGTCATATATTTATGCTACAATCAACTTTTCCCCTACTGCTGTCTGTGTTTCACTTGCTCTGTAAAGAATGGCACCAATGTTTTTCAGTGGAACTAGTTTTGGAAATAGAAATCCAAAATATTTTGAATTCAAAACCTTCCTAAAAACGAACACTTAGATCCTTTTGCTTTGATCATAAACTCTTTTTTTCTGTGCTTCCCACTGAATGTTGGGCTTTCTATAACCGAATAAACCAATCCCATCTGGAATTTCATATACACACACTTTCAGGAAAATATTAGAAAAATATACACACACATACACAAACACACACACAGTTAACGCACACCTTAAAACAAACTTAAATAGGGCAACCATGCATGTGATTTGGAATTATTAGTAGTCTCGTTTACCTGAAATATTCAGGCTAAATGCAAACATTTAATTTTTTAGGCATGTAAAAACATACTGTGGTGATTACATGGTGTATACTATAGAATAGGGAGGGGGGAACCTTCCTTTATATTTTCAAAGCTAAGCAAGATTCCTTGCACACTATCCAAGTGCCTGGGACTGACAGCAAAGCCTGGTAGACAGGGCCTGTGCATTGTGAACAGGCTAAGCAGGGAGAGGCCCTCACCCCAGAAAGCCATGGTAACAGCCCAGAAGTGGCAAGACTTTTCTGTCCCACCCCCACCCCCAGTCCTTGTTTACTGTGCTCATCATTTCCTCCCCTCTTCAGATTCTAAAACACAGTAGGGAAAATGAAGAACTAAATGAGCATTGGGATAGCTACAGTGTGCTGTATGTTTGGCTGCCTTAGAAAAATCTCTGGAAACTTCAAGTAGTTCATTTTGCAGCAGCTAGAGTTTTGAACAGAGCCATTTACAGTGGCACTTCGGGTTACAAACGCTTCAGGTTACAAACTCCACTCACCCAGAAGTAGTTGCTCCAGGTTGCGAACTTTCCCCAGGATGAGAACGGAAATCGTGCAGCGGCTGCGCAGTGGCAGCAGGAGGCCCCATTAGCTGAAGTGGTACCTCAGGTTAAGAACGGTTTTGAGTTAAGAATGGGCCTCCGGAACGAATTAAGTTCGTAACCCGAGGTACCACTGTATTTGGCACATGTAGTTACTCATTTAAAAGAGCTTCGCTGGCTTCATTCATTACCATGTCCAATTCAAGGTGCTGGTGATCAGGTGTTCTGATGCCCTCAGCAGCTTAATACTGGGATATCTAAAGGACTGTCACCTCCTGTATGAGCCCGCTCATTCATTAAGATACACTAGAGAGACTGTCCTATGTGTTCTACCAACGCCTGAACTGGAGAAAGTGTTAAGTTCTTATTTATTTAATATCAGACTGGGTTACTTCCCAGGCCCAGGACAAGCGGCTGTTTATGGATTCACAGGCTAAAGCACAGCTAGGTAACCACAAGAACAAGCTAAAGCTACGGGGAAGAGTCTTAACTCCAACCCATAATAATTGGAGAAAATATTTAACTGTATAATTACCTATTACTACAGAGGGACTTGTAGCTCCACGTAGGCTGTGGAAATCTGTGTTTAAGGAGGCCTACCTGATGGTTTTCCATTATTTTGTGGCCATTTTATTTTGACAGGTGCTCGGCCTGTTAAGTTGTTGGTTTCTTTATACCCTTCTCTATTGAAATCTCTGTGTTTTTATATTATTTTATTTGTCTTGTTCCAATAATAATAATAATAATAATAATAATAATAATAATAATTTATTATTTATACCCCGCCCATCTGGCTGGGTTTCCCCAGCCACTCTGGGCGGCTTCCAAAAGAATATTAAAATACTGTGATACATCAAACATTAAAAGCTTCCCTAAACAGGGCTGCCTTCAGATGTCTTCTAAAAGTCTGGTAGTTGTTGTTCTCTTTGACATCTGGTGGGAGGGCGTTCCACAGGGAGGGCGCCACTACCGAGAAGGCCCTCTGCCTGGTTCCCTGTAACTTGGCTTCTCGCAGTGAGGGAACCGCCAGAAGGCTCTCGGTGCTGGACCTCAGTGTCCGGGTAGAGCGATGGGGGTGGAGACGCTCCTTCAGGTATACTGGACCGAGGCCGTTTAGGGCTTTAAAGGTCAGCACCAACACTTTGAATTGCGCTCAAGCCAGCTTAATAGTTTTTAAACAGAAAGGTAGCAAAACCAAAAGCAAATTGGCCTCTTTGGGTAGGTGCTGGGGTCTCAGTACCTCATCAGAGCCCACCGCTGATGTCTGCCCTACGGCCACCATTTTTTTAAAAAGCAACAACCCATCCCCAGTGCTCCAAGCATCTCAGGCAGCTTAAATTTCTCACAACACCTCTGACAGTGTATCATTCTAGGGTGCTGTGAGAAAATAGAAAGGTGGCTACACGCAGCTTACTGGCCCTTTAGGCTGCTGCTGACTGCTGCAGAGGTTCCCTGCTCCCCTGGTTTATGTTCTGCCGTAAAAGTGAATTGGTTCTATTCATCTCTATGGCAGAAAGTTGCAGAGTGGATTGGGGATGCCAGGCTGTGCTGTGCAAGAAGCTTACATCTCCATGGCTCCTCTTCCTTCTTTGCCAATACTGTGAGAATATGACGCTGCTCCCTCCTTGCTTTTGTTATTCTTCATGGTAACATCCGCAGTGTTTCTGCCTCACTGGCATCTTCCAGGACATGTTGCTGCTGTTGAGAGTGGGAGGGGATCATGGTAAGGTTACATCAGAAGCTTAGGCCAAACTTTGTGCTTTCCAAACTTAGCCGTAACAGCAGCCTTTAGAAGGACTCGTTGCTACTGGAATTAATAATGGCTTTAGAGATACACCAGTAGGCCTGGAGAACATGAGGTACCTGCCAATTGGAATATTTGGGTATTATTATTATTATTATTATTATTATTATTATTATTATTACTACTACTACAGTGGTACCTCGGGTTAAGTACTTAATTCGTTCTGGAGGTCTGTTCTTAATCTGAACCTGTTCTTAACCTGAAGCACCACTTTAGCTAATGCCGGAGCACGATTTCTGTTCTCATCCTGAAACAAAGTTCTTAACCCAAGGTACTATTTCTGGGTTAGCAGAGTCTGTAACCTGAAGCGTATGTAACATGAAGCGTCTGTAACCCGAGGTACCACTGTGTTGTTGTTGTTGTTGTTGTTGTTGTTGTTGTTGTTGTTGTTGTTGTTGTTAATTTCTACCCTGCCCATCTGGCTGGGTTTCCCCAGCTGCTCTGGGCAGCTTACTTCTTTGTGTCTGTGTGCATATGCCTCTGAAAATATATTTGTCCAATAATAAAAGAAATAGAAGAATGATTCAATCCAATTAAATAATTAACCTTAGCTGATAGTGGGTCACTTGGTCTATATGGGAGTATAGCTTGCCCTGCACCATATCTACATAGTGTGGTGCTTCTTGCCTGCTATGTATTTAGTGTGATTTGGGGAACATATAGAACTGTGATCCATGCCTTCACTTCTGTATCATTCCATACTGAGAAAGAAATCTGTCACTGTTGCTTTCCACTACTTTACTCTTTCCACTACTTTACTCTTGTATTAGTACAAGAGTATTTAGCCACCGTGTGATTGACTGGATGAGCATTGCATGGTACCCAGTAATGCACAGACTAAACTACAGTTTTAGTCAGACAATATGAAAAGTGACAACAAATTATGCCTTGTGGTCTCCTTCCAGTTTCTAAGTGCAAACATCCCAGAGTTTATTTTAAATTTGAGCCAGTTAGACATTTAGTAATATAGATCAAAGAAGAAATGAAAGCCTCCCATGTTTATTATTTCAATATGATGTCTGTTCTAATAAAGTGTAAGAAGGCATGTTATAGACTAACTAGTAGGAATTTTCTAGTTCTGTAGTTTAGTCTTAAATATATACATATATTTGTAAATTAATCTGAAACATATTGCTGTGGTCTGAACTGCTCGAAATGCTGATTGTTTTCAAATCCTTTATTTAATTTTAGAAATGTGGTGGTGGCCTGCCAGAACGCTTTCAGATAAACAGTCCACTTCATGTTTAAAAAGCCATAACATCACTGATTTAAAAAAGGGGAAACTTGCAAATATATAATGCCATGTAAGTTGAGGTTGTTGCTATATTTCTTCACTCTTAATTGAGAATAATAAGGTCCATTTGAGAGGGCTGAATTTCTATAATTTCATTGTACTGTATGTCGATCTGAAGCACAGTAGTTACCCTACTGAAAGCAGAGAGTGTCACTCGACCCAATATGGGTTTAGCTGTTTCCTTGATGATTTGCTAGTTTTAGAATTCTACCCCAAGTGTGTACCTAGTTTTAAATAGATATACTGCACCAACGTAGCGTACTATTTGTTGACTGCAACCTTCCTGCCATCATTCTTGATATGTTTAGTTCAATATTTGTTTGTGATGCTATGTCTGTGATTCTGAATAGATCTACTTATAAGGAAGTGCCATGAAAATACTTAGCCTTCCTTGTACATTTAGGACAGAGACTCCACATACCATCTTTCCATTTTAATGAAAAAGTATTGGCCCTGCTACTATTCTGCACAGAAGGCAACTGGTTCAATTTTAATAGTTGCCTAGTAAAAGAAGGATATCATATTTTAATAACATCACCAAGACAATAAGCCATTATACAAAGAACCATTTTTATACCTTATTTCTTAAGCCATATCATGTATAGGTGCTCCTTGTATTGAATATTCCTGGAAGATGCTTCCTTAGGAGAAAGCAGTCTCTTTATAACGGAAAAAGAAATAAGCTTGTAAGAAAATATAGACTGTTCTTTCCATCTTTTTGTCCAGCCCTGATTTTCAGTCAATTAAAATTTGTACTCAAGGCTTTTCAGCTTGAAACCACCCCTGTGTCTGTGATGAGCAATCCTTCTTGTTTGTGCAGTCATTCATTATCTCCATTACCAAGAGGAGAATAGAGGACAATTACATTGTTTGGACGAATCAGAGTGTTAGGAGGAGTATTTATCATGGTGGCAGAGTGCAGCACCTGACAGCAAAGGATTGATGGCCAGGAATGAGTGTGAGTGGCCAAAGCAGCCTCATATGATGCAAATTACTGACTGTGGATTCCAATTTATCCTGTTCATTTTTCTTGCCTTTGCTGAAGACTATTAGTGGTTTTTGAAGCAGTGAAAGGGTCATTACTAATGTGGGCTCAAAGCAGGAGGGGGAAGGAGGGGAAAAGCCTTCTGTAATTACACAGCCTTCAAAAAAGAAAAAGAAAAAGATTTGAGGGAATAGCCAAAAAAGTGTCAACACTTAGCAATCAGAAAAATTTATTTTCATTTCATCCTTAACCCACATTAACTCAACATTATCATTTTTCTTTGTTAATATTTGCAGAATATTAAAAGCCTTATTTCTGTATTCATTCACATCTATTTAACCCTTTTTGCAGAAAAGTAATGTTGCCTAGCTTGCCGTCAAACAGTGCGAGCATTTTAAAATGTGCTTACAAAATAGGTTTTTAAAAAGCAATTCTAGGCTGTTGTTTTTAATAATGAGACAATTGGCACCCAACAGTGGTTTACATAGGTATTGGGCTATATTTACATGATAAAAAATAATAATCTCAGTACAATTGAGAGAAAACAACTCTCCTTTTTCTTCTGGTTGTAATCTAGGAAATTATACTAATAATTAAAAACAGAATGTTGAAGTTAGGTTGGTTATATTTTGGGTAAAGTATACTTTAAATGTATTAAATGTGTGTTTAATGTAATGTCAGTTTCCAATAACACTTCTGGAAACTATTCTAAAAAGATACAGAGCAAGTGCAAAACTATAAATGAGGCAAAAGAAGAAACTACAGTAAAAGGAAAGTAAATTGCTAGATTAATGTAGCCAAATACTTCAGACAAATCATATATCCCTTTCCCTATGTAATTTAATAAGAAAATACTAATATCCCAACTTCGAATACACTTACCAACATGTAAATTTTGTGTTAATTCTGTGCTCCATTTATGAGCAAGTCAGTCATTAAAATCAATTGAGATGTGGAACAGGGATTTCTTTATGGTGGTCCCCTTTATGTTATTTTATTTGTTCAATTTATATCCTGCCCTTGATTGCACAGCATTCCAGGACAGTTTACCTAATGAAACTCCAAAAACATACAGTAGATAGCTATCTGAATCACATAAAGCAGAAACTACAATTTTCAAACTTTTAACTCCCAGATCAAACCCCCTTCAGAATCAGCTGCCCATGGAAACCTACTGGTGCAGAAATTTCAGGGATCAGAGGCAACAGTTTAAGAAGCTGAATTTCAATGGGGCTTTCTGCTTATTTCTGCTTAGGGCTTTTTATATTGTGTTTTATTTGAATGAATTTGTATTTTGTGATTTGATGTATTTTTATTTGACTAGAATCTAAGGAGTAAGGAGATGTTTATTTAATAGCTAAGTAATAAATAAAATCCAGCTGTTAATGTTACAGTTTTATGTGCCATTTCTAAAACTTATTAATCCACCAGGTAGATTTGTAGGCATACCACTGCAAACCCATAAATTATCAGCTCTGTTTGCTGTTTCACATGTGCACATGTTTGCATGCATGGAAGTGGATGCATCGGAGTCTTGGGACATCCCCACTGCCAACCTTCCACTGAATGAAAGTAGTGCCAGCTGAACTACAGCTGTACATTACTTTCAATGGGAGGACCATCTATGCTTCCCCTTGGAAGTAAAGACTGGACACATTGCACTGCACATGACTCTACTCACAGCTATGTGAGGACCAAAGAGGGAGGATAAAAGGCAGGCATAGGCAAACTCGGCCCTCCAGATGTTTTTGGCCTACAACTCACATGATCCCTAGCTAACAGGACCAGTGGTCAGGGATGATGTAAGTTGTAGTTCCAAAACATCTGGATGGCCGAGTTTGCCTATGCCTGATAAAAGGGTTCCATTGTGTACTAGACAAATGCTTTCCAGTGTGCAGAAAACTGTGAGCTCTGCACATGTTAGGGAATATTTTTTTGCCCCACATTGATTTTGCAGCACGACACAGTACACAGTACTGATCCCAGTGCAAATGTTAACTTTAGGGTTACTTTAGGGTTAGGGTATGAGTTGTTTGTTGCTTGAGTCATAGATGTGCTACACAAATGTATCAACAATGAGCATAGAGACAATCAGTATCCTCCAGGTCAATTAGTACAGTAGTCTTTAACCCTTTTAAGTCCTGGGACCCAACTTTGGCTGAAATAGGCATTTGACAGTAGTAATGCTGCAGCTGTGGTTTGCCTTAGGACATGTTCCAACCCAGTAGTGGGTTCCAACCCACGAATTGAAAGCCAATGAATTATAAAAGTAATAATACAATCCCATTATGATGGTAGAGTTTTGGGGGAGGGTTGCATAAAACGTAGGAAGAATTCTCTACTTAAGCATGATTTGGCACAAATGTTCAGATAATCAGTAGATGTAATTTCAAAGCCTTTGCTTTATTTGTGTGTGTGGCATGTTGGAAGGTGTTTAGATGGTGGAGAGTTGTGAATTAGTTATAGATGGGTTATCAGATTGGGTGCTAGTGATTGTGGGTAGTGCTAGTGAAGGAGTTTTGGCAGACAAGATAGAGAAGGTTGTGGTATCTCAGGAGTGTACAGCAAGAGGTATATGCATAAGCTAACCATGGATTCCATTACAACTCCTCTTCCTCCATCAAAACTGGTGCACATTAGCAATGTGGTTCTTGAGCATCTGCTGAGTAGAGTTTGGCCCCTACAGCCAATGATTGGATGGCAGGTTCTCCTTGTTTTTGCTCTCTATTTTTGATGTGAAGGCAAGGTTGAGCTTTCTTACACACCATGTATATGTCTCCCATTGGAAACACACATGTGGTTGAATAGGGCATACATACGTAACAGCCGATATACCGTACATATTGTAGGTCTGAATGGCATTATCAATTTCCCCTCATACAGGGTTTGGGCATTGGCAGTGCAGAATTGGGTCTACAGGATGTCTGGCAAGACAGGCATGTTTG